>NC_132925.1:101800989-102102420 GCF_047675955.1 Chlorocebus sabaeus | reverse complement strand
CAAAAAAACAGCCTTAGCGAAAGGCTTCTTGAAGGGAAAGTTGTAACTCTGCGCGATGAATTAACAGAACACAGAGCAGTTCCTCAGGAAGATTCCTTCCAGTTTTGAATGGAAGATATTTCCTTTTTCACCATAGCCCTCTATGGGCTTCCAAATGTCCCTTTGCCAATTCCAAAAGAATTGCCTTTGCGAAAGGCTTCTTGAAGGGAAAGATGTAACTCTGTGAGATGAATTAACAGAACACAGAGCAGTTTCTCAGAAAGCTTCTTTCCAGTTTTCAACGGAAGATATTTCCTTTTTCACCGTAGCCCTCTATGGGATTCCAAATATCCCTTTGCCAATTCCACAAGAACAGCCTTAGCGAAAGGCTTCTTGAAGGGAAAGGTGTAACGCTGTGAGATGAATTAACAGAACACAGAGCAGTTTCTCAGAAAACTTCTTTCCGGTTTTGAACGGAAGATATTTCCTTTTTCACCATAGCCCTCTATGGGCTTCACAATATCCCTTTGCCAATTCCACAAGAACAGCCTTAGCGAAAGGCTTCTTGAAGGGAATGATGTAACTCTGTGAGATGAATTAACAGAACACAGAGCAGTTTCTCAGAAAGCTTCTTTCCAGTTTTGAACGGAAGATATTTCCTTTTTCACCATAGCCCTCTAAGGGCTTCCAAATATCCCTTTGCCAATTCCACAAGAACAGCCTTAGCGAAAGGCTTTTTCAAAGGAAAGATGTTACCCTGTGAGATGAATTAACTGAACACAGAGCAGTTTCTCAGAAAGCTTCTTTCCAGTTTTGAACGGAACATATTTCCTTATTCAGCATAGCCCTCTATGGGCTTCCAAATATCCCTTTGCCAATTCCACAAGAACAGCCTTAGCGAAAGGCTTCTTGATGGGAAAGATGTAACTCTGTGAGATGAATTAACAGAACACAGAGCAGTTTCTCAGAAAGCTTCTTTCCAGTTTTGAACGGAAGATATTTCCTTTTTCACCATAGTCCTCTATGGGTTTGCAAATATCCCTTTGCCAATTCCTCAAGAACAGCCTTAACGAAAGAATTCTCGAAGGGAAAGATGTAACTCTGTGAGAAGAATTAACAGAACACAGAGCAGTTTCTCAGAAAGTTTCTTTCCAGTTTTGAACGGAAGATATTTCCTTTTTCACCATAGCCATCTATGGGCTTCCAAATATCCTTTTGCCAATTCCACAAAAACAGCCTTAGCGAAAGGCTTCTTGAAGGGAAAGTTGTAACTCTGCGCGATGAATTAACAGAACACAGAACAGTTTCTCAGAAAGATTCCTTCCAGTTTTGAATGGAAGATATGTCCTTTTTCAGCATAGCCCTCTATGGGCTTCCAAATATCCCTTTGCCAATTCCACAAGAACAGCCTTAGCGAAAGGCTTCTTGAAGGGAAAGATGTAACTCTGTGAGATGAATTAAGAGAACACAGAGCAGTTTGTCAGAAAGCTTCTTTCCAGTTTTGAACGGAAGATATTTCCTTTTTCACCGTAGCCCTCTATGGGCTTCCAAATATCCCTCTGAAAGTTCCACAAGAACAGCCTTACCCAAAGGCTTCTTGAAGGTTATGATTTAACTCTGTGAGATGAATTAACAGAACACAGAGCAGTTTCTCAGAAAGCTTCTTTCCGGTTTTGAACGGAAGATATGTCCTTTTTCACCATAGCCCTCTATGGGCTTCCAAATATCCCTTTGCCAATTCCACAAGAACAGCCTTAGCCAAAGGCTTCTTGAAGGGAAAGATGTAACTCTGTGAGAAGAATTAACAGAACACAGAGCAGTTTCTCAGAAAGCTTCCTTCTAATTTTGAACGGAATATATGTCCTTATTCACCATAACCCTCTATGGGCTTCCAAATATCCCTTTGCCAATTCCACAAGAACAGCCTTAGCGAAAGTCTTCCTGAAGGGAACGATGTAACTCTGTGAGATGATTTAAGAGAACACAGAGTAGTTTCTCAGAAAGATTCTTTCCAGTTTTGAACGGAAGATATTTCCTTTTTCACCATAGCCCTCTATGGGCTTCCAAATATCCCTTTGCCAATTCCACAATAACAGCCTTACCCAAAGGCTTCTTGAAGGGAAAGTTTTAACTCTGTGAGATGAATTAACAGAACACAGAACAGTTTCTCAGAAAGCTTCTTTCCGGTTTTGAACGGAAGATATGTCCTTTTTCAGCATAGCCCTCTATGGGCTTCCAAATATCCCTTTGTCAATTCCACAAGAACAGCCTTAGCGAAAGGTTTCTTGAAGGGAAAGATGTAACTCTGTGAGAAGAATTAACAGAACACAGAGCAGTTTCTCAGAAAGCTTCTTTCCAGTTTTGAACGGAAGATATGTCCTATTTCACCAAAGCCCTCTATGGGATTCTAAATATCGCTTTGCCAATTCCAAAATAACAGCCTTTGCGAAAGGCTTCTTGAAGGGAAAGATGTAACTCTGTGAGATGAATTAACAGAACACAGAGCAGTTTCTCAGAAAGCTTCTTTCCAGTTTTGAACGGAAGATATGTCCTTTTTCACCATAGTCCTTTATGGGCTTAAAAATATCCCTTTGCCAATTCCACAAGAACAGCCTTAGCGAAAGGCTTCTTGAAGGGAAAGATGTAACTCTGCGAGATGAATTAACAGAACACAGAGTAGTTTCTCAGAATGCTTCCTTCCAGTTTTGAACGGAAGATATGTCCTTATTCACCGTAGCCCTCTATGGGCTTCCAAATATCCCTTTGCCATTTCCACAAGAAAAGCCTTAGCGAAAGGCTTCCTGAAGGGAAAGATGTAACTCTGTTAGATGAATTAAGAGAACACAGAGCAGTGTCTCAGAAAGCTTCTTTCCAGTTTTGAACGGAAGATATTTCCTTTTTCACCATAGCCCTCTATGGGCTTCCAAATATCCCTTTGCCAATTCCACAAGAACAGCCTTAGCCAAAGGCTTCTTGAAGGGAAAGATTTAAATCTGTGAGATGAATTAACAGAACACAGAACAGTTTCTCAGAAAGCTTCTTTCCGGTTTTGAACGGAAGATATTTCCTTTTTCACCATAGCCCTCTATGGGCTTCCAAATATCCCCTTGTCAATTCCACAAGAACAGCCTTAGCGAAAGGCTTCTTGAAGGGAATGATGAAACTCTGTGAGAAGAATTAACAGAACACAGAGCAGTTTCTCAGAAAGCTTCTTTCCAGTTTTGAACGGAAGATATTTCCTTTTTCAAAATAGCCCTCTAGGGGTTCCAAATATCCCTTTGCCAATTCCACAAGAACAGCCTTAGCGAAAGGCTTCCTGAAGGGAATGATGTAACTCTGTGAGATGAATTAACAGAACACAGAGCAGTTTCTCAGATAGCTTCTTTCCAGTTTTGAACGGAAGATATTTCCTTTGTCACCATAGCCCTCTATGGGCTTCCAAATATACCTTTGCCAATTCCACAAGAACAGCCTTAGCGAAAGGCTTCGTGGATTGAAAGATGTAACTCTGTGAGATGAATTACCGGAACACAGATCAGTTTCTCAGAAAGCTTGTTTCCAGTTTTCAAAGGAAGATATTTACTTTTTCACGATAGCCCTCTATGGGCTTCCAAATATCCGTTTGCCAATTCCACAAGAACAGCCTTAGCGAAAGGCTTCTTGAAGGGAAAGATGTAACTCTGTGAGATGAATTAACAGAACACAGAGCAGTTTCTCAGAAAGCTTCTTTCCAGTTTTGAACGGAAGATACTTCCTTTTTCACCATAGCCCTCTATGGGCTTCCAAATATCCCTTTGCCAATTCCACAAGAACAGCCTTAGCGAAAGGCTTCTTGAAGGGAAAGATGTAACTCTGTGAGATGAATTAACAGAACACAGAACAGTTTCTCAGAAAGCTTCCTTCCAGTTTTGAACGGAAGATATGTCCTTTTTCACCATAGCCCTCAAAGGGCTTCCAAATATCCCTTTGCCAATTCCACAAGAACAGCCATAGCCAAAGGCTTCCTGAAGGGAAAGATGTAACTCTGTGAGATGAATTAAGAGAACACAGAGCAGTGTCTCAGAAAACTTCTTTCCAGTTTTGAACTGAAGATATTTCCTTTTTCACCGTAGCCCTCTATGGGCTTCCAAATGTCCCTTTGCCAATTCCACAAGAACAGCCTTAGCCAAAGGCTTCTTGAAGGGAAAGATTTAACTCTGGGAGATGAATTAACAGAACACAGAACAGTTTTTCAGATAGCTTCTTTCCGGTTTTGAACGGAAGATATTTCCTTTCTCACCATAGCCCTCTATGGGCTTCCAAATATCCCTTTGTCAATTCCACAAGAACAGCCTTAGCGAAAGGCTTCTTGAAGGGAAAGATGAAACTCTATGAGAAGAATTAACAGAACACAGAGCAGTTTCCCAGAAAGCTTCGTTCCAGTTTTGAACGGAAAATATTTCCTTTTTCAAAATAGCCCTCTATGGGCTTCCAATATCCCTTTGTCCATTCCACAAGAAAAGCCTTAGCGAAAGGCTTCTTGAAGGGAAAGATGTAACTCTGTGAGATGAATTAACAGAACACAGAGCAGTTTCTCAGAAAGTTTCCTTCCGGTTTTGAATGGAAGATATGTCTTTTTTTACCATAGCCCTCTAAGTGCTTCCAAATATCCCTTTGCCAATTCCACAAGAACAGCCTTAGCGACAGGCTTCTTGAAGGGAAAGATGTAACTCTATGAGATGAACTAACAGAACACAGAGCAGTTTCTCAGAAAGCATCTTTCCGGTTTTGAACGGAAAATATTTCCTTTTTCACCATAGCCCTCTATGGGCTTCCAAATATCCCTTTGCCAATTCCACAAGAACAGACTTAGCGAAAGGCTTCTTGAAGGGAAAGATGTAACTCTGTGAGATGAATTAACAGAACACAGAGCAGTTTCTCAGAAAGCTTCTTTCCGGTTTTGAACGGAAGATATTTCCTTTTTCACCATAGTCCACAATGGGCTTCCAAATATCTCTTTGCCAATTCCACAAGAACAGCCTTAGCGAAAGGCTTCTTGAAGGGAAAGATGTAACCCTGTGAGATGAATTAACAGAACACAGAGCAATTTCTCAGAAAGCTTCTTTCCGGTTTTGAACGGAAGATATTTCCTTTTTCAGCATAGCCCTCTAAGGGCTTCCAAATATCCCTTTGCCAATTCCACAAGAACAGCCTTAGCGAAAGGTTTCTTGAAGGGAAAGATATAACTCTGTGAGATGAATTAAGAGAACACAGAGCAGTTTCTCAGAAAGCTTCTTTCCAGTTTTGAACGGAAGATATTTCCTTTTTCACCAAAGCCCTCTATGGGCTTCCAAATATTGCTTTGCCAATTCCAAAAGAACAGCCTTTGCGAAAGGCTTCTTGAAGGGAAAGATGTAACTCTCTGAGATGAATTAACAGAACACAGAGCAGTTTCTCAGAAAGCTTCTTTCCGGTTTTGAACGGAAGATATTTCCTTTTTCACCATAGCCCTCTATGGGCTTCCAAATATCCCTTTGCCAATTCCACAAGAACAGCCTTAGCCAAAGGCTTCTTGAAGGGAATGATGTAACTCTGTGAGATGAATTAACAGAACACAGAGCAGTTTCTCAGAAAGCTTCTTTCCAGTTTTGACGGAAGATATTTCCTTTTTCAAAATAGTCCTCTATGGGCTTCCAAATATCCCTTTGCCAATTCCACAAGAACAGCCTTAGCGAAAGGGTTTTTGAAAGGAAAGATGTAACCCTGTGAGATGAATTAACGGAACACAGAGCAGTTTCTCAGAAAGCTTCTTTCCAGTTTTGAACGGAACATATTTCCTTATTCAGCATAGCCCTCTATGGGCTTCCAAATATCCCTTTGCCTATTCCACAAGAACAGACTTAGCGAAAGGCTTCTTGAAGGGAAAGATGTAACTCTGTGGATGAATTAACAGAACACAGAGCAGTTTCACAGAAAGCTTCCTTCCAGTTTTGAATGGAAGATATGTCCCTTTTCACCATAGCCCTCTATGGGCTTCCAACTATCCCTTTGCCAATTCCACAAGAACAGCCTTAGCGAAAGGCTTCTTGAAGGGAAAGGTGTAACTCTGTGAGATGAATTACGAGAACACAGAGCAGTTTCTCAGAAAGCTTCTTTCCAGTTTTGAACGGAAGATATTTCCTTTTTCTCCATAGCCCTCTATGGGCTTCCAAATATCCCTTTGCCAATTTCAAAAGAACAGCCTTAGGGAAAGGCTTCTTGAAGGGAAAGATGTAACTCTGTGAGATGAATTAACAGAACACAGAGCAGTTTCTCAGAAAACTTCTTTCCGGTTTTGAACGGAAGATATTTCCTTTTTCACCATAGCCCTCTATGGGCTTCACAATATCCCTTTGCCAATTCCACAAGAACAGCCTTAGCGAAAGGCTTCTTGAAGGGAATGATGTAACTCTGTGAGATGAATTAACAGAACACAGAGCAGTTTCTCAGAAAGCTTCTTTCCAGTTTTGAACGGAAGATATTTCCTTTTTCACCATAGCCCTCTAAGGGCTTCCAAATATCCCTTTGCCAATTCCACAAGAACAGCCTTAGCGAAAGGCTTTTTGCAAGGAAAGATGTTACCCTGTGAGATGAATTAACTGAACACAGAGCAGTTTCTCAGAAAGCTTCTTTCCAGTTTTGAACGGAACATATTTCCTTATTCGGCATAGCCCTCTATGGGCTTCCAAATATCCCTTTGCCAATTATACAAGAACAGCCTTAGCGAAAGGCTTCTTGATGGGAATGATGTAACTCTGTGAGATGAATTAACAGAACACAGAGCAGTTTCTCAGAAAGCTTCTTTCCAGTTTTGAACGGAAGATATTTCCTTTTTCACCATAGCCCTCTATGGGTTTGCAAATATCCCTTTGCCAATTCCTCAAGAACAGCCTTAGCGAAAGAATTCTCGAAGGGAAAGATGTAACTCTGTGAGAAGAATTAAGAGAACACAGAGCAGTTTCTCAGAAAGTTTCTTTCCGGTTTTGAACGGAAGATATTTCCTTTTTCACCATAGCCCTCTATGGGCTTCCAAATATCCTTTTGCCAATTCCACAAAAACAGCCTTAGCGAAAGGCTTCTTGAAGGGAAAGTTGTAACTCTGCGCGATGAATTAACAGAACACAGAACAGTTTCTCAGAAAGATTCCTTCCAGTTTTGAATGGAAGATATGTCCTTTTTCAGCATAGCCCTTTATGAGCTTCCAAATATCCCTTTGCCAATTCCACAAGAACAGCCTTAGCGAAAGGCTTCTTGAAGGGAAAGATGTAACTCTGTGAGATGAATTAAGAGAACACAGAGCAGTTTCTCAGAAAGTTTCTTTCCAGTTTTGAACGGAAGATATTTCCTTTTTCACCGTAGCCCTCTATGGGCTTCCAAATATCCCTCTGAAAGTTCCACAAGAACAGCCTTACCCAAAGGCTTCTTGAAGGTTATGATTTAACTCTGTGAGATGAATTAACAGAACACAGAGCAGTTTCTCAGAAAGCTTCTTTCCGGTTTTGAACGGAAGATATGTCCTTTTTCACCATAGCCCTCTATGGGCTTCCAAATATCCCTTTGCCAATTCCACAAGAACATCCTTAGCCAAAGGCTTCTTGAAGGGAAAGATGTAACTCTGTGAGAAGAATTAACAGAACACAGAGCAGTTTCTCAGAAAGCTTCCTTCTAGTTTTGAACGGAATATATGTCCTTATTCACCATAGCCCTCTATGGGCTTCCAAATATCCGTTTGCCAATTCCACAAGAACAGCCTTAGCGAAAGTCTTCCTTAAGGGAACGATGTAACTCTGTGAGGTGAATTAAGAGAACACAGAGTAGTTTCTCAGAAAGCTTCTTTCCAGTTTTGAACGGAAGATATTTCCTTTTTCACCATAGCCCTCTATGGGCTTCCAAATATCCCTTTGCCAATTCCACAATAACAGCCTTAGCCAAAGGCTTCTTGAAGGGAAAGTTTTAACTCTGTGAGATGAATTAACAGAACACAGAACAGTTTCTCAGAAAGCTTCTTTCCGGTTTTGAACGGAAGATATGTCCTTTTTCAGCATAGCCCTCTATGGGCTTCCAAATATCCCTTTGTCAATTCCACAAGAACAGCCTTAGCGAAAGGTTTCTTGAAGGGAAAGATGTAACTCTGTGAGAAGAATTAACAGAACACAGAGCAGTTTCTCAGAAAGCTTCTTTCCAGTTTTGAACGGAAGATATGTCCTATTTCACCAAAGCCCTCTATGGGATTCCAAATATCGCTTTGCCAATTGCAAAATAACAGCCTTTGCGAAAGGCTTCTTGAAGGGAAAGATGTAACTCTGTGAGATGAATTAACAGAACACAGAGCAGTGTCTCAGAAAGCTTCTTTCCAGTTTTGAACGGAAGATATGTCCTTTTTCACCATAGTCCTTTATGGGCTTAAAAATATCCCTTTGCCAATTCCACAAGAACAGCCTTAGCGAAAGGCTTCTTGAAGGGAAAGATGTAACTCTGCGAGATGAATTAACAGAACACAGAGTAGTTTCTCAGAAAGCTTCCTTCCAGTTTTGAACGGAAGATATGTCCTTATTCACCATAGCCCTCTATGGGCTTCCAAATATCCCTTTGCCATTTCCACAAGAAAAGCCTTAGCGAAAGGCTTCCTGAAGGGAAAGATGTAACTCTGTGAGATGAATTAAGAGAACACAGAGCAGTGTCTCAGAAAGCTTCTTTCCAGTTTTGAACGGAAGATATTTCCTTTTTCCCCATAGCCCTCTATGGGCTTCCAAATATCCCTTTTCCAATTCCACAAGAACAGCCTTAGCGAAAGGCTTCTTGAAGGGAAAGATGTAACTCTGTGAGATGAATTAACAGAACACAGAGCAGTTTCTCAGAAAGCTTCTTTCCGGTTTCGAACGGAAGATATTTCCTTTTTCACCATAGCCCTCTAGGGGTTCCAAATATCGCTTTGCCAATTCCACAAGAACAGCCTTAGCGAAAGGCTTCCTGAAGGGAATGATGTAACTCTGTGAGATGAATTAACAGAACACAGAGCAGTTTCTCAGATAGCTTCTTTCCAGTTTTGAATGGAAGATATTTCCTTTTTCACCATAGCCCTCTATGGGCTTCCAAATATACCTTTGCCAATTCCACAAGAACAGCCTTAGCGAAAGGCTTCGTGGATTGAAAGATGAAACTCTGTGAAATGAATTAACAGAACACAGATCAGTTTCTCAGAAAGCTTGTTTCCAGTTTTCAAAGGAAGATATTTACTTTTTCACGATAGCCCTCTATGGGCTTCCAAATATCCCTTTGCCAATTCCACAAGAACAGCCTTATCGAAAGGCTTCTTGAAGGGAAAGATGTAACTCTGTGAGATGAATTAACAGAACACAGAGCAGTTTCTCGGAAAGCTTCCTTCCAGTTTTGAACGGAAGATATGTCCTTTTTCACCATAGCCCTCTATGGGCTTCCAAATATCCCTTTGCCAATTCCAAAAGAACAGCCATAGCCAAAGGCTTCCTGAAGGGAAAGATGTAACTCTTAGAGATGAATTAAGAGAACACAGAGCAGTGTCTCAGAAAGCTTCTTTCCAGTTTTGAGCTGAAGATATTTCCTTTTTCACCGTAGCCCTCTATGGGCTTCCAAATGTCCCTTTGCCAATTCCACAAGAACAGCCTTAGCCAAAGGCTTCTTGAAGGGAAAGATTTAACTCTGGGAGATGAATTAACAGAACACAGAACAGTTTCTCAGATAGCTTCTTTCCGGTTTTGAACGGATGATATTTCCTTTTTCACCATAGCCCTCTATGGGCTTCCAAATATCCCTTTGTCAATTCCACAAGAACAGCCTTAGTGAAAGGCTTCCTGAAGGGAAAGATGTAACTCTGTGAGATGAATTAAGAGAACACAGAGCAGTGTCTCAGAAAGCTTCTTTCCAGTTTTGAACGGAAGATATTTCCTTTTTCACCATAGCCCTCTATGGGCTTCCAAATATCCCTTTGCCAATTCCACAAGAACAGCCTTAGCCAAAGGCTTCTTGAAGGGAAAGATTTAAATCTGTGAGATGAATTAACAGAACACAGAACAGTTTCTCAGAAAGCTTCTTTCCGGTTTTGAACGGAAGATATTTCCTTTTTCAAAATAGCCCTCTATGGGCTTCCAAATATCCCTTTGCCAATTCCACAAGAACAGCCTTAGCGAAAGGCTTCTTGAAGGAAAAGATGTAACTCTGTGAGATGAATTAACAGAACACAGAGCAGTTTCTCAGAAAGCTTCTTTCCGGTTTCGAACGGAAGATATTTCCTTTTTCACCATAGCCCTCTAGAGGTTCCAAATATCCCTTTGCCAATTCCACAAGAACAGCCTTAGCGAAAGGCTTCCTGAAGGGAATGATGTAACTCTGTGAGATGAATTAACAGAACACAGAGCAGTTTCTCAGAGAGCTTCTTTCCAGTTTTGAACGGAAGATATTTCCTTTTTCACCATATCCCTCTATGGGCTTCCAAATATACCTTTGCCAATTCCACAAGAACAGCCTTAGACAAAGGCTTCGTGGATTGAAAGATGTAACTCTGTGAGATGAATTAACAGAACACAGATCAGTTTCTCAGAAAGCTTGTTTCCAGTTTTCAGAGGAAGATATTTACTTTTTCACGATAGCCCTCTATGGGCTTCCAAATATCCCTTTGACAATTCCACAAGAACAGCCTTAGCGAAAGGCTTCTTGAAGGGAAAGATGTAACTCTGTGAGATGAATTAACAGAACACAGAGCAGTTTCTCAGAAAGCTTCTTTCCAGTTTTGAACGGAAGATATTTCCTTTTTCACCATAGCCCTCTATGGGCTTCCAAATATCCCTTTGCCAATTCCACAAGAACAGCCTTAGCGAAAGGCTTCTTGAAGGGAAAGATGTAACTCTGTGAGATGAATTAACGGAACACAGAACAGTTTCTCAGAAAGCTTCCTTCCAGTTTTGAACGGAAGATATGTCCTTTTTCACCATAGCCCTCTATGGGCTTCCAAATATCCCTTTGCCAATTCCACAAGAACAGCCATAGTCAAAGGCTTCCTGAAGGGAAAGATGTAACTCTGTGAGATGAATTAAGAGAACACAGAGCAGTGTCTCAGAAAGCTTCTTTCCAGTTTTGAACTGAAGATATTTCCTTTTTCACCGTAGTCCTCTATGGGCTTCCAAATATCCCTTTGCCAATTCCACAAGAACAGCCTTAGCCAAAGGCTTCTTGAAGGGAAAGATTTAACTCTGTGAGATGAATTAACAGAACACAGAACAGTTTCTCAGATAGCTTCTTTCAGGTTTTGAACGGAAGATATTTCCTTTTTCACCATAGCCCTCTATGGGCTTCCAAATATCCCTTTGTCAATTCCACAAGAACAGCCTTAGCGAAAGGCTTCTTGAAGGGAAAGATGTAACTCTGTGAGAAGAATTAACAGAACACAGAGCAGTTTCTCAGAAAGCTTCTTTCCAGTTTTGAACGGAAGATATTTCCTTTTTCAAAATAGCCCTCTATGGGCTTCCAAATATCAATTTGCCCATTCCACAAGAACAGCTGTAGCGAAAGGCTTCTTGAAGGGAAAGATGTAACTCTGTGGAATGAATTAACAGAACACAGAGCAGTTTCTCAGAAAGTTTCTTTCCGGGTTTGAATGAAGATATGTCCTTTAACACCATAGCCCTCTAAGTGCTTCCAAATATCCCTTTGCCAATTCCACAAGAACAGCCTTAGCGACAGGCTTCTTGAAGGGAAAGATGTAACTCTGTGAGATGAATTAAGAGAACACAGAGCAGTTTCTCAGAAAGCTTCTTTCCGATTTTGAACGGAAGATATTTCGTTATTCAGCATAGACCTCTATGGGCTTCCAAATATCCCTTTGCCAATTCCACAAGAACAGCCTTAGCGAAAGGCTTCTTGAAGTGAAAGATGTAAGTCTCCGAGATGAATTAAGAGAACACAGAGCAGTTTCTCAGAAAACTTCTTTCCTGTTTTGAACTGAAGATAAGTCCTTTTTCACCATAGCCCTCTATGGGCTTCCAAATAACCCTTTGCCAATTCCAAAAGAACAGCCTTTCCGAAAGGCTTTTTGAAGGGAAAGAGGTAACGCTGTGAGATGAATTAACAGAACACAGAGCAGTTTCTCAGAAAGCTTCTTTCCAGTTTTGAACGGAAGATATTTCCTTTTTCACCATAGCCCTCTAAGGGCTTCCAAATATCCCTTTGCCAATTCCACAAGAACAACCTTAGCGAAAGGCTTCTTGAAGGGAAAGATGTAACTCTGTGAGATGAATTAACAGAACACAGAGCAGTTTCTCAGAAAGCTTCTTTCCAGTTTTGAACGGAAGATATTTCCTTTTTCACCATAGCCCTCTATGGGCTTCCAAATATCAGTTTGCCAATTCCACAAGAACAGCCTTAGCGAAAGGCTTCTTGAAGGGAAAGATGTAACTCTGTGAGAAAAATTAAGAGAACACAGAGCAGTTTCTCAGAAAGCTTCTTTCCAGTTTTGAACGGAAGATACTTCCTTTTTCACCATAGCCCTCTAGGGGTTCCAAATATCCCTTTGCCAATTCCACAAGAACAGCCTTAGCGAAAGGGTTCTTGAAGGGAAAGATGTAACTCTGTGAGATGAATTAACAGAACACAGAGCAGTTTCTCAGAAAGCTTCTTTCCGGTTTTGAACGGAAGATATATCCTTTTTCACCATAGCCCTCTATTGGCTTCCTAATATCCCTTTGCCAATTCCACAAGAACAGCCTTAGCGAAAGGTTTCTTGAAGGGAAAGATGTAACTCTGAGTGATGAATTAAGAGAACACAGAGCAGTTTCTCAGAAACCTTCTTTCCAGTTTTGAACGGAAGATAGGTCCTTTTTCACCATAGTCCTCTATGGGCTTCCAAATATCCCTTTGCCAATTCCAAAAGAACAGCCTTTGGAAAGGCTTCTTGAAGGGAAAGATGTAACTCTGTGAGATGAATTAACAGAACACAGAGCAGTTTCTCAGAAAGCTTCTTTCCAGTTTTGAACGGAAGATATTTCCTTTTTCACCGTAGCCCTCTATGGGCTTCCAAATGTCCCTTTGCCAATTCCACAAGAACAGCCTTAGCGAAAGGCTTCTTGAAGGGAAAGATGTAACTCTGTGAGATGAATTAACAGAACACAGAACAGTTTCTCAGAAAGCTTCCTTCCAGTTTTGAACGGAAGATATGTCCTTTTTCACCATAGCCCTCAAAGGGCTTCCAAATATCCCTTTGCCAATTCCACAAGAACAGCCATAGCCAAAGGCTTCCAGAAGGGAAAGATGTAACTCTGTGAGATGAATTAAGAGAACACAGAGCAGTGTCTCAGAAAGCTTCCTTCCAGTTTTGAACTGAAGATATTTCCTTTTTCACCGTAGCCCTCTATGGGCTTCCAAATGTCCCTTTGCCAATTCCACAAGAACAGCCTTAGCCAAAGGCTTCTTGAAGGGAAAGATTTAACTCTGGGAGATGAATTAACAGAACACAGAACAGTTTTTCAGATAGCTTCTTTCCGGTTTTGAACGGAAGATATTTCCTTTTTCACCATAGCCCTCTATGAGCTTCCAAATATCCCTTTGTCAATTCCACAAGAACAGCCTTAGCGAAAGGCTTCTTGAAGGGAAAGATGAAACTCTATGAGAAGAATTAACAGAACACAGAGCAGTTTCCAAGAAAGCTTCGTTCCAGTTTTGAACGGAAAATATTTCCTTTTTCAAAATAGCCCTCTATGGGCTTCCAATATCCCTTTGTCCATTCCACAAGAAAAGCCTTAGCGAAAGGCTTCTTGAAGGGAAAGATGTAACTCTGTGAGATGAATTAACAGAACACAGAGCAGTTTCTCAGAAAGTTTCCTTCCGGTTTTGAATGGAAGATATGTCTTTTTTTACCATAGCCCTCTAAGTGCTTCCAAATATCCCTTTGCCAATTCCACAAGAACAGCCTTAGCGACAGGCTTCTTGAAGGGAAAGATGTAACTCTATGAGATGAACTAACAGAACACAGAGCAGTTTCTCAGAAAGCATCTTTCCGGTTTTGAACGGAAAATATTTCCTTTTTCACCATAGCCCTCTATGGGCTTCCAAATATCCCTTTGCCAATTCCACAAGAACAGACTTAGCGAAAGGCTTCTTGAAGGGAAAGATGTAACTCTGTGAGATGAATTAACAGAACACAGAGCAGTTTCTCAGAAAGCTTCTTTCCGGTTTTGAACGGAAGATATTTCCTTTTTCACCATAGTCCACAATGGGCTTCCAAATATCTCTTTGCCAATTCCACAAGAACAGCCTTAGCGAAAGGCTTCTTGAAGGGAAAGATGTAACCCTGTGAGATGAATTAACAGAACACAGAGCAATTTCTCAGAAAGCTTCTTTCCGGTTTTGAACGGAAGATATTTCCTTTTTCAGCATAGCCCTCTAAGGGCTTCCAAATATCCCTTTGCCAATTCCACAAGAACAGCCTTAGCGAAAGGTTTCTTGAAGGGAAAGATATAACTCTGTGAGATGAATTAAGAGAACACAGAGCAGTTTCTCAGAAAGCTTCTTTCCAGTTTTGAACGGAAGATATTTCCTTTTTCACCAAAGCCCTCTATGGGCTTCCATATATTGCTTTGCCAATTCCAAAAGAACAGCCTTTGCGAAAGGCTTCTTGAAGGGAAAGATGTAACTCTCTGAGATGAATTAACAGAACACAGAGCAGTTTCTCAGAAAGCTTCTTTCCGGTTTTGAACGGAAGATATTTCCTTTTTCACCATAGCCCTCTATGGGCTTCCAAATATCCCTTTGCCAATTCCACAAGAACAGCCTTAGCCAAAGGCTTCTTGAAGGGAATGATGTAACTCTGTGAGATGAATTAACAGAACACAGAGCAGTTTCTCAGAAAGCTTCTTTCCAGTTTTGACGGAAGATATTTCCTTTTTCAAAATAGTCCTCTATGGGCTTCCAAATATCCCTTTGCCAATTCCACAAGAACAGCCTTAGCGAAAGGCTTTTTGAAAGGAAAGATGTAACCCTGTGAGATGAATTAACGGAACACAGAGCAGTTTCTCAGAAAGCTTCTTTCCAGTTTTGAACGGAACATATTTCCTTATTCAGCATAGCCCTCTATGGGCTTCCAAATATCCCTTTGCCTATTCCACAAGAACAGACTTAGCGAAAGGCTTCTTGAAGGGAAAGATGTAACTCTGTGGATGAATTAACAGAACACAGAGCAGTTTCACAGAAAGCTTCCTTCCAGTTTTGAATGGAAGATATGTCCTTTTTCACCATAGCCCTCTATGGGCTTCCAACTATCCCTATGCCAATTCCACAAGAACAGCCTTAGCGAAAGGCTTCTTGAAGGGAAAGGTGTAACTCTGTGAGATGAATTACGAGAACACAGAGCAGTTTCTCAGAAAGCTTCTTTCCAGTTTTGAACGGAAGATATTTCCTTTTTCTCCATAGCCCTCTATGGGCTTCCAAATATCCCTTTGCCAATTTCAAAAGAACAGCCTTAGGGAAAGGCTTCTTGAAGGGAAAGATGTAACTCTGTGAGATGAATTAACAGAACACAGAGCAGTTTCTCAGAAAACTTCTTTCCGGTTTTGAACGGAAGATATTTCCTTTTTCACCATAGCCCTCTATGGGCTTCACAATATCCCTTTGCCAATTCCACAAGAACAGCCTTAGCGAAAGGCTTCTTGAAGGGAATGATGTAACTCTGTGAGATGAATTAACAGAACACAGAGCAGTTTCTCAGAAAGCTTCTTTCCAGTTTTGAACGGAAGATATTTCCTTTTTCACCATAGCCCTCTAAGGGCTTCCAAATATCCCTTTGCCAATTCCACCAGAACAGCCTTAGCGAAAGGCTTTTTGAAAGGAAAGATGTTACCCTGTGAGATGAATTAACTGAACACAGAGCAGTTTCTCAGAAAGCTTCTTTCCAGTTTTGAACGGAACATATTTCCTTATTCAGCATAGCCCTCTATGGGCTTCCAAATATCCCTTTGCCAATTATACAAGAACAGCCTTAGCGAAAGGCTTCTTGATGGGAATGATGTAACTCTGTGAGATGAATTAACAGAACACAGAGCAGTTTCTCAGAAAGCTTCTTTCCAGTTTTGAACGGAAGATGTTTCCTTTTTCACCATAGCCCTCTATGGGTTTGCAAATATCCCTTTGCCAATTCCTCAAGAACAGCCTTAGCGAAAGAATTCTCGAAGGGAAAGATGTAACTCTGTGAGAAGAATTAAGAGAACACAGAGCAGTTTCTCAGAAAGTTTCTTTCCGGTTTTGAACGGAAGATATTTCCTTTTTCACCATAGCCCTCTATGGGCTTCCAAATATCCTTTTGCCAATTCCACAAAAACAGCCTTAGCGAAAGGCTTCTTGAAGGGAAAGTTGTAACTCTGCGCGATGAATTAACAGAACACAGAACAGTTTCTCAGAAAGATTCCTTCCAGTTTTGAATGGAAGATATGTCCTTTTTCAGCATAGCCCTTTATGGGCTTCCAAATATCCCTTTGCCAATTCCACAAGAACAGCCTTAGCGAAAGGCTTCTTGAAGGGAAAGATGTAACTCTGTGAGATGAATTAAGAGAACACAGAGCAGTTTCTCAGAAAGTTTCTTTCCAGTTTTGAACGGAAGATATTTCCTTTTTCACCGTAGCCCTCTATGGGCTTCCAAATATCCCACTGAAAGTTCCACAAGAACAGCCTTACCCAAAGGCTTCTTGAAGGTTATGATTTAACTCTGTGAGATGAATTAACAGAACACAGAGCAGTTTCTCAGAAAGCTTCTTTCCGGTTTTGAACGGAAGATATGTCCTTTTTCACCATAGCCCTCTATGGGCTTCCAAATATCCCTTTGCCAATTCCACAAGAACATCCTTAGCCAAAGGCTTCTTGAAGGGAAAGATGTAACTCTGTGAGAAGAATTAACAGAACACAGAGCAGTTTCTCAGAAAGCTTCCTTCTAGTTTTGAACGGAATATATGTCCTTATTCACCATAGCCCTCTATGGGCTTCCAAATATCCGTTTGCCAATTCCACAAGAACAGCCTTAGCGAAAGTCTTCCTTAAGGGAACGATGTAACTCTGTGAGGTGAATTAAGAGAACACAGAGT
The DNA here is from genome assembly GCF_047675955.1 of Chlorocebus sabaeus. Classification (NCBI taxonomy): domain Eukaryota; kingdom Metazoa; phylum Chordata; class Mammalia; order Primates; family Cercopithecidae; genus Chlorocebus; species Chlorocebus sabaeus. The sequence goes on along the minus strand of NC_132925.1, from coordinate 102,085,327 downwards.
AGTTTCTCAGAAAGCTTCTTTCCAGTTTTGAACGGAAGATATTTCCTTTTTCACCATAGCCCTCTATGGGCTTCCAAATATCCCTTTGCCAATTCCACAATAACAGCCTTAGCCAAAGGCTTCTTGAAGGGAAAGTTTTAACTCTGTGAGATGAATTAACAGAACACAGAACAGTTTCTCAGAAAGCTTCTTTCCGGTTTTGAACGGAAGATATGTCCTTTTTCAGCATAGCCCTCTATGGGCTTCCAAATATCCCTTTGTCAATTCCACAAGAACAGCCTTAGCGAAAGGTTTCTTGAAGGGAAAGATGTAACTCTGTGAGAAGAATTAACAGAACACAGAGCAGTTTCTCAGAAAGCTTCTTTCCAGTTTTGAACGGAATATATGTCCTATTTCACCAAAGCCCTCTATGGGATTCCAAATATCGCTTTGCCAATTGCAAAATAACAGCCTTTGCGAAAGGCTTCTTGAAGGGAAAGATGTAACTCTGTGAGATGAATTAACAGAACACAGAGCAGTTTCTCAGAAAGCTTCTTTCCAGTTTTGAACGGAAGATATGTCCTTTTTCACCATAGTCCTTTATGGGCTTAAAAATATCCCTTTGCCAATTCCACAAGAACAGCCTTAGCGAAAGGCTTCTTGAAGGGAAAGATGTAACTCTGCGAGATGAATTAACAGAACACAGAGTAGTTTCTCAGAAAGCTTCCTTCCAGTTTTGAACGGAAGATATGTCCTTATTCACCATAGCCCTCTATGGGCTTCCAAATATCCCTTTGCCATTTCCACAAGAAAAGCCTTAGCGAAAGGCTTCCTGAAGGGAAAGATGTAACTCTGTGAGATGAATTAAGAGAACACAGAGCAGTGTCTCAGAAAGCTTCTTTCCAGTTTTGAACGGAAGATATTTCCTTTTTCACCATAGCCCTCTATGGGCTTCCAAATATCCCTTTGCCAATTCCACAAAAACAGCCTTAGCGAAAGGCTTCTTGAAGGGAAAGATGTAACTCTGTGAGATGAATTAACAGAACACAGAGCAGTTTCTCAGAAAGCTTCTTTCCGGTTTCGAACGGAAGATATTTCCTTTTTCACCATAGCAATCTAGGGGTTCCAAATATCGCTTTGCCAATTCCACAAGAACAGCCTTAGCGAAAGGCTTCCTGAAGGGAATGATGTAACTCTGTGAGATGAATTAACAGAACACAGAGCAGTTTCTCAGATAGCTTCTTTCCAGTTTTGAACGGAAGATATTTCCTTTTTCACCATAGCCCTCTATGGGCTTCCAAATATACCTTTGCCAATTCCACAAGAACAGCCTTAGCGAAAGGCTTCGTGGATTGAAAGATGAAACTCTGTGAAATGAATTAACAGAACACAGATCAGTTTCTCAGAAAGCTTGTTTCCAGTTTTCAAAGGAAGATATTTACTTTTTCACGATAGCCCTCTATGGGCTTCCAAATATCCCTTTGCCAATTCCACAAGAACAGCCTTATCGAAAGGCTTCTTGAAGGGAAAGATGTAACTCTGTGAGATGAATTAACAGAACACAGAGCAGTTTCTCGGAAAGCTTCCTTCCAGTTTTGAACGGAAGATATGTCCTTTTTCACCATAGCCCTCTATGGGCTTCCAAATATCCCTTTGCCAATTCCACAAGAACAGCCATAGCCAAAGGCTTCCTGAAGGGAAAGATGTAACTCTGTGAGATGAATTAAGAGAACACAGAGCAGTGTCTCAGAAAGCTTCTTTCCAGTTTTGAGCTGAAGATATTTCCTTTTTCACCGTAGCTCTCTATGGGCTTCCAAATGTCCCTTTGCCAATTCCACAAGAACAGCCTTAGCCAAAGGCTTCTTGAAGGGAAAGATTTAACTCTGGGAGATGAATTAACAGAACACAGAACAGTTTCTCAGATAGCTTCTTTCCGGTTTTGAACGGATGATATTTCCTTTTTCACCATAGCCCTCTATGGGCTTCCAAATATCCCTTTGTCAATTCCACAAGAACAGCCTTAGTGAAAGGCTTCCTGAAGGGAAAGATGTAACTCTGTGAGATGAATTAAGAGAACACAGAGCAGTGTCTCAGAAAGCTTCTTTCCAGTTTTGAACGGAAGATATTTCCTTTTTCACCATAGCCCTCTATGGGCTTCCAAATATCCCTTTGCCAATTCCACAAGAACAGCCTTAGCCAAAGGCTTCTTGAAGGGAAAGATTTAAATCTGTGAGATGAATTAACAGAACACAGAACAGTTTCTCAGAAAGCTTCTTTCCGGTTTTGAACGGAAGATATTTCCTTTTTCAAAATAGCCCTCTATGGGCTTCCAAATATCCCTTTGCCAATTCCACAAGAACAGCCTTAGCGAAAGGCTTCTTGAAGGAAAAGATGTAACTCTGTGAGATGAATTAACAGAACACAGAGCAGTTTCTCAGAAAGCTTCTTTCCGGTTTCGAACGGAAGATATTTCCTTTTTCACCATAGCCCTCTAGAGGTTCCAAATATCCCTTTGCCAATTCCACAAGAACAGCCTTAGCGAAAGGCTTCCTGAAGGGAATGATGTAACTCTGTGAGATGAATTAAGAGAACACAGAGCAGTTTCTCAGAGAGCTTCTTTCCAGTTTTGAACGGAAGATATTTCCTTTTTCACCATATCCCTCTATGGGCTTCCAAATATACCTTTGCCAATTCCACAAGAACAGCCTTAGACAAAGGCTTCGTGGATTGAAAGATGTAACTCTGTGAGATGAATTAACAGAACACAGATCAGTTTCTCAGAAAGCTTGTTTCCAGTTTTCAGAGGAAGATATTTACTTTTTCACGATAGCCCTCTATGGGCTTCCAAATATCCCTTTGACAATTCCACAAGAACAGCCTTAGCGAAAGGCTTCTTGAAGGGAAAGATGTAACTCTGTGAGATGAATTAACAGAACACAGAGCAGTTTCTCAGAAAGCTTCTTTCCAGTTTTGAACGGAAGATATTTCCTTTTTCACCATAGCCCTCTATGGGCTTCCAAATATCCCTTTGCCAATTCCACAAGAACAGCCTTAGCGAAAGGCTTCTTGAAGGGAAAGATGTAACTCTGTGAGATGAATTAACGGAACACAGAACAGTTTCTCAGAAAGCTTCCTTCCAGTTTTGAACGGAAGATATGTCCTTTTTCACCATAGCCCTCTATGGGCTTCCAAATATCCCTTTGCCAATTCCACAACAACAGCCATAGTCAAAGGCTTCCTGAAGGGAAAGATGTAACTCTGTGAGATGAATTAAGAGAACACAGAGCAGTGTCTCAGAAAGCTTCTTTCCAGTTTTGAACTGAAGATATTTCCTTTTTCACCGTAGCCCTCTATGGGCTTCCAAATATCCCTTTGCCAATTCCACAAGAACAGCCTTAGCCAAAGGCTTCTTGAAGGGAAAGATTTAACTCTGTGAGATGAATTAACAGAACACAGAACAGTTTCTCAGATAGCTTCTTTCCGGTTTTGAACGGAAGATATTTCCTTTTTCACCATAGCCCTCTATGGGCTTCCAAATATCCCTTTGTCAATTCCACAAGAACAGCCTTAGCGAAAGGCTTCTTGAAGGGAAAGATGTAACTCTGTGAGAAGAATTAACAGAACACAGAGCAGTTTCTCAGAAAGCTTCTTTCCAGTTTTGAACGGAAGATATTTCCTTTTTCAAAATAGCCCTCTATGGGCTTCCAAATATCAATTTGCCCATTCCACAAGAACAGCTGTAGCGAAAGGCTTCTTGAAGGGAAAGATGTAACTCTGTGGAATGAATTAACAGAACACAGAGCAGTTTCTCAGAAAGTTTCTTTCCGGGTTTGAATGAAGATATGTCCTTTAACACCATAGCCCTCTAAGTGCTTCCAAATATCCCTTTGCCAATTCCACAAGAACAGCCTTAGCGACAGGCTTCTTGAAGGGAAAGATGTAACTCTGTGAGATGAATTAAGAGAACACAGAGCAGTTTCTCAGAAAGCTTCTTTCAGATTTTGAACGGAAGATATTTCGTTATTCAGCATAGACCTCTATGGGCTTCCAAATATCCCTTTGCCAATTCCACAAGAACAGCCTTAGCGAAAGGCTTCTTGAAGTGAAAGATGTAAGTCTCCGAGATGAATTAAGAGAACACAGAGCAGTTTCTCAGAAAACTTCTTTCCTGTTTTGAACTGAAGATAAGTCCTTTTTCACCATAGCCCTCTATGGGCTTCCAAATAACCCTTTGCCAATTCCAAAAGAACAGCCTTTCCGAAAGGCTTTTTGAAGGGAAAGAGGTAACGCTGTGAGATGAATTAACAGAACACAGAGCAGTTTCTCAGAAAGCTTCTTTCCAGTTTTGAACGGAAGATATTTCCTTTTTCACCAAAGCCCTCTAAGGGCTTCCAAATATCCCTTTGCCAATTCCACAAGAACAACCTTAGCGAAAGGCTTCTTGAAGGGAAAGATGTAACTCTGTGAGATGAATTAACAGAACACAGAGCAGTTTCTCAGAAAGCTTCTTTCCAGTTTTGAACGGAAGATATTTCCTTTTTCACCGTAGCCCTCTATGGGCTTCCAAATATCAGTTTGCCAATTCCACAAGAACAGCCTTAGCGAAAGGCTTCTTGAAGGGAAAGATGTAACTCTGTGAGAAAAATTAAGAGAACACAGAGCAGTTTCTCAGAAAGCTTCTTTCCAGTTTTGAACGGAAGATACTTCCTTTTTCACCATAGCCCTCTAGGGGTTCCAAATATCCCTTTGCCAATTCCACAAGAACAGCCTTAGCGAAAGGGTTCTTGAAGGGAAAGATGTAACTCTGTGAGATGAATTAACAGAACACAGAGCAGTTTCTCAGAAAGCTTCTTTCCGGTTTTGAACGGAAGATATATCCTTTTTCACCATAGCCCTCTATTGGCTTCCTAATATCCCTTTGCCAATTCCACAAGAACAGCCTTAGCGAAAGGTTTCTTGAAGGGAAAGATGTAACTCTGAGTGATGAATTAAGAGAACACAGAGCAGTTTCTCAGAAACCTTCTTTCCAGTTTTGAACGGAAGATAGGTCCTTTTTCACCATAGTCCTCTATGGGCTTCCAAATATCCCTTTGCCAATTCCAAAAGAACAGCCTTTGGAAAGGCTTCTTGAAGGGAAAGATGTAACTCTGTGAGATGAATTAACAGAACACAGAGCAGTTTCTCAGAAAGCTTCTTTCCAGTTTTGAACGGAAGATGTTTCCTTTTTCACCATAGCCCTCTATGGGCTTCCAAATATCCCTTTGCCAATTCGACAAGAACAGCCTTAACGAAAGGCTTCTTGAAGGGAAAGATGTAACTCTGTGAGATGAATTAACAGAACACAGAGCAGTTTCTCACAAAGCTTCTTTCCAGTTTTGAACGGAAGATATTTCCTTTTTCACCATAGCCCTCTATGGGCTTCAAAATATCACTTTGCCTATTCCATAACAACAGCCTTAGCGAAAGGCTTCTTGAAAGGAAAGATGTAACTCTGTGAGATGAATTAACAGAACACAGAGCAGCTTCTCAGAAAGCTTCTTTCCAGTTTTGAACGGAAGATATTTCCTTTTTCACCATAGCCCTCTAAGGGCTTCCAAATATCCCTTTGCCAATTACACAAGAACAGTCTTAGCGAAAGGCTTCCTGAAGGGAAAGATGTAACTCTGTGAGATGAATCAACAGAACACAGAGCAGTTTCTCAGAAAGCTTCTTTCCAGTTTTGAAGGGAAGATATTTCTTTTTCACCATAGCCCTCTATGGGCTTCCGAATACCCTTTGCCAATTCCACAAGAACTGCCTTACCCAAAGGCTTCTTGAAGGGAAAGATGTAACTCTGTGAGATGAATTAACAGAACACAGAGCAGTTTCTCAGAAAGCTTCTTTCCAGTTTTGAACGGAAGATAGTTCCTTTTTCACCATAGCCCTCTATGGGCTTCCAAATATTCCTTTGCCAATTCCACATGAACAGCCTTAGCGAAAGGCTTCTTGAAGGGAAAGATATAACTCTGTGAGATGAATTAACAGAATACAGAGCAGTTTCTCAGAAAGTTTCTTTCCAGTTTTGAAGGGAAGATATTTACTTTTTCAAAATAGCCATCTATGGGCTTCCAAATATCCCTTTGCCAATTCCACAAGAACAGCCTTAGCGAAAGGCTTCTTGAAGGGAAAGATGTAACTCTGTGAGATGAATTAACAGAACACAGAGCGGTTTCTCAGAAAGATTCTTTCCGGTTTTGAACAGAAGATATTTCCTTTTCAACATAGTCCTCTATGGGCTTCCAAATATCCCTTTGTCAATTCCACAAGAACAGCCTTAGCGAAAGGCTTCTTGAAGGGAAAGATGTAACTCTGTGAGAAGAATTAACAGAACACAGAGCACTTTCTCAGAAAGCTTCTTTCCAGTTTTGAACGGAAGATATGTCCTTTTTCACCATAGCCCTCTATGGGCTTCCAAGTATCCCTTTGCCAATTCCACAAGAACAGCCTTAGCGAAAGGTTTCTTGATGGGAAAGATCTAACTCTGAGAGATGAATTAAGAGAACACAGAGCAGTTTCTCAGAAAGCTTCTTTCCAGTTTTGAACGGAAGATACTTCCTTTTTCACCATAGCCCTCTAGGGGTTCCAAATATCCCTTTGCCAATTCCACAAGAACAGCCTTAGCGAAAGGGTTCTTGAAGGGAAAGATGTAACTCTGTGAGATGAATTAACAGAACACAGCGCAGTTTCTCAGAAAGCTTCTTTCCGGTTTTTAACGGAAGATATATCCTTTTTCACCATAGCCCTCTATTGGCTTCCTAATATCCCTTTGCCAATTCCACAAGAACAGCCTTAGCGAAAGGTTTCTTGAAGGGAAAGATGTAACTCTGAGAGATGAATTAAGAGAACACAGAGCAGTTTCTCAGAAACCTTCTTTCCAGTTTTGAACGGAAGATAGGTCCTTTTTCACCATAGTCCTCTATGGGCTTCCAAATATCCCTTTGCCAATTCCAAAAGAACAGCCTTAGCGAAAGGTTTCTTGAAGGGAAAGATGTAACTCTGTGAGAAGAATTAACAGAACACAGAGCAGTTTCTCAGAAAGCTTCTTTCCAGTTTTGAACGGAATATATGTCCTATTTCACCAAAGCCCTCTATGGGATTCCAAATATCGCTTTGCCAATTGCAAAATAACAGCCTTTGCGAAAGGCTTCTTGAAGGGAAAGATGTAACTCTGTGAGATGAATTAACAGAACACAGAGCAGTTTCTCAGAAAGCTTCTTTCCAGTTTTGAACGGAAGATATGTCCTTTTTCACCATAGTCCTTTATGGGCTTAAAAATATCCCTTTGCCAATTCCACAAGAACAGCCTTAGCGAAAGGCTTCTTGAAGGGAAAGATGTAACTCTGCGAGATGAATTAACAGAACACAGAGTAGTTTCTCAGAAAGCTTCCTTCCAGTTTTGAACGGAAGATATGTCCTTATTCACCATAGCCCTCTATGGGCTTCCAAATATCCCTTTGCCATTTCCACAAGAAAAGCCTTAGCGAAAGGCTTCCTGAAGGGAAAGATGTAACTCTGTGAGATGAATTAAGAGAACACAGAGCAGTGTCTCAGAAAGCTTCTTTCCAGTTTTGAACGGAAGATATTTCCTTTTTCACCATAGCCCTCTATGGGCTTCCAAATATCCCTTTGCCAATTCCACAAAAACAGCCTTAGCGAAAGGCTTCTTGAAGGGAAAGATGTAACTCTGTGAGATGAATTAACAGAACACAGAGCAGTTTCTCAGAAAGCTTCTTTCCGGTTTCGAACGGAAGATATTTCCTTTTTCACCATAGCAATCTAGGGGTTCCAAATATCGCTTTGCCAATTCCACAAGAACAGCCTTAGCGAAAGGCTTCCTGAAGGGAATGATGTAACTCTGTGAGATGAATTAACAGAACACAGAGCAGTTTCTCAGATAGCTTCTTTCCAGTTTTGAACGGAAGATATTTCCTTTTTCACCATAGCCCTCTATGGGCTTCCAAATATACCTTTGCCAATTCCACAAGAACAGCCTTAGCGAAAGGCTTCGTGGATTGAAAGATGAAACTCTGTGAAATGAATTAACAGAACACAGATCAGTTTCTCAGAAAGCTTGTTTCCAGTTTTCAAAGGAAGATATTTACTTTTTCACGATAGCCCTCTATGGGCTTCCAAATATCCCTTTGCCAATTCCACAAGAACAGCCTTATCGAAAGGCTTCTTGAAGGGAAAGATGTAACTCTGTGAGATGAATTAACAGAACACAGAGCAGTTTCTCGGAAAGCTTCCTTCCAGTTTTGAACGGAAGATATGTCCTTTTTCACCATAGCCCTCTATGGGCTTCCAAATATCCCTTTGCCAATTCCACAAGAACAGCCATAGCCAAAGGCTTCCTGAAGGGAAAGATGTAACTCTGTGAGATGAATTAAGAGAACACAGAGCAGTGTCTCAGAAAGCTTCTTTCCAGTTTTGAGCTGAAGATATTTCCTTTTTCACCGTAGCTCTCTATGGGCTTCCAAATGTCCCTTTGCCAATTCCACAAGAACAGCCTTAGCCAAAGGCTTCTTGAAGGGAAAGATTTAACTCTGGGAGATGAATTAACAGAACACAGAACAGTTTCTCAGATAGCTTCTTTCCGGTTTTGAACGGATGATATTTCCTTTTTCACCATAGCCCTCTATGGGCTTCCAAATATCCCTTTGTCAATTCCACAAGAACAGCCTTAGTGAAAGGCTTCCTGAAGGGAAAGATGTAACTCTGTGAGATGAATTAAGAGAACACAGAGCAGTGTCTCAGAAAGCTTCTTTCCAGTTTTGAACGGAAGATATTTCCTTTTTCACCATAGCCCTCTATGGGCTTCCAAATATCCCTTTGCCAATTCCACAAGAACAGCCTTAGCCAAAGGCTTCTTGAAGGGAAAGATTTAAATCTGTGAGATGAATTAACAGAACACAGAACAGTTTCTCAGAAAGCTTCTTTCCGGTTTTGAACGGAAGATATTTCCTTTTTCAAAATAGCCCTCTATGGGCTTCCAAATATCCCTTTGCCAATTCCACAAGAACAGCCTTAGCGAAAGGCTTCTTGAAGGAAAAGATGTAACTCTGTGAGATGAATTAACAGAACACAGAGCAGTTTCTCAGAAAGCTTCTTTCCGGTTTCGAACGGAAGATATTTCCTTTTTCACCATAGCCCTCTAGAGGTTCCAAATATCCCTTTGCCAATTCCACAAGAACAGCCTTAGCGAAAGGCTTCCTGAAGGGAATGATGTAACTCTGTGAGATGAATTAAGAGAACACAGAGCAGTTTCTCAGAGAGCTTCTTTCCAGTTTTGAACGGAAGATATTTCCTTTTTCACCATATCCCTCTATGGGCTTCCAAATATACCTTTGCCAATTCCACAAGAACAGCCTTAGACAAAGGCTTCGTGGATTGAAAGATGTAACTCTGTGAGATGAATTAACAGAACACAGATCAGTTTCTCAGAAAGCTTGTTTCCAGTTTTCAGAGGAAGATATTTACTTTTTCACGATAGCCCTCTATGGGCTTCCAAATATCCCTTTGACAATTCCACAAGAACAGCCTTAGCGAAAGGCTTCTTGAAGGGAAAGATGTAACTCTGTGAGATGAATTAACAGAACACAGAGCAGTTTCTCAGAAAGCTTCTTTCCAGTTTTGAACGGAAGATATTTCCTTTTTCACCATAGCCCTCTATGGGCTTCCAAATATCCCTTTGCCAATTCCACAAGAACAGCCTTAGCGAAAGGCTTCTTGAAGGGAAAGATGTAACTCTGTGAGATGAATTAACGGAACACAGAACAGTTTCTCAGAAAGCTTCCTTCCAGTTTTGAACGGAAGATATGTCCTTTTTCACCATAGCCCTCTATGGGCTTCCAAATATCCCTTTGCCAATTCCACAAGAACAGCCATAGTCAAAGGCTTCCTGAAGGGAAAGATGTAACTCTGTGAGATGAATTAAGAGAACACAGAGCAGTGTCTCAGAAAGCTTCTTTCCAGTTTTGAACTGAAGATATTTCCTTTTTCACCGTAGCCCTCTATGGGCTTCCAAATATCCCTTTGCCAATTCCACAAGAACAGCCTTAGCCAAAGGCTTCTTGAAGGGAAAGATTTAACTCTGTGAGATGAATTAACAGAACACAGAACAGTTTCTCAGATAGCTTCTTTCCGGTTTTGAACGGAAGATATTTCCTTTTTCACCATAGCCCTCTATGGGCTTCCAAATATCCCTTTGTCAATTCCACAAGAACAGCCTTAGCGAAAGGCTTCTTGAAGGGAAAGATGTAACTCTGTGAGAAGAATTAACAGAACACAGAGCAGTTTCTCAGAAAGCTTCTTTCCAGTTTTGAACGGAAGATATTTCCTTTTTCAAAATAGCCCTCTATGGGCTTCCAAATATCAATTTGCCCATTCCACAAGAACAGCTGTAGCGAAAGGCTTCTTGAAGGGAAAGATGTAACTCTGTGGAATGAATTAACAGAACACAGAGCAGTTTCTCAGAAAGTTTCTTTCCGGGTTTGAATGAAGATATGTCCTTTAACACCATAGCCCTCTAAGTGCTTCCAAATATCCCTTTGCCAATTCAACAAGAACAGCCTTAGCGACAGGCTTCTTGAAGGGAAAGATGTAACTCTGTGAGATGAATTAAGAGAACACAGAGCAGTTTCTCAGAAAGCTTCTTTCAGATTTTGAACGGAAGATATTTCGTTATTCAGCATAGACCTCTATGGGCTTCCAAATATCCCTTTGCCAATTCCACAAGAACAGCCTTAGCGAAAGGCTTCTTGAAGTGAAAGATGTAAGTCTCCGAGATGAATTAAGAGAACACAGAGCAGTTTCTCAGAAAACTTCTTTCCTGTTTTGAACTGAAGATAAGTCCTTTTTCACCATAGCCCTCTATGGGCTTCCAAATAACCCTTTGCCAATTCCAAAAGAACAGCCTTTCCGAAAGGCTTTTTGAAGGGAAAGAGGTAACGCTGTGAGATGAATTAACAGAACACAGAGCAGTTTCTCAGAAAGCTTCTTTCCAGTTTTGAACGGAAGATATTTCCTTTTTCACCAAAGCCCTCTAAGGGCTTCCAAATATCCCTTTGCCAATTCCACAAGAACAACCTTAGCGAAAGGCTTCTTGAAGGGAAAGATGTAACTCTGTGAGATGAATTAACAGAACACAGAGCAGTTTCTCAGAAAGCTTCTTTCCAGTTTTGAACGGAAGATATTTCCTTTTTCACCGTAGCCCTCTATGGGCTTCCAAATATCAGTTTGCCAATTCCACAAGAACAGCCTTAGCGAAAGGCTTCTTGAAGGGAAAGATGTAACTCTGTGAGAAAAATTAAGAGAACACAGAGCAGTTTCTCAGAAAGCTTCTTTCCAGTTTTGAACGGAAGATACTTCCTTTTTCACCATAGCCCTCTAGGGGTTCCAAATATCCCTTTGCCAATTCCACAAGAACAGCCTTAGCGAAAGGGTTCTTGAAGGGAAAGATGTAACTCTGTGAGATGAATTAACAGAACACAGAGCAGTTTCTCAGAAAGCTTCTTTCCGGTTTTGAACGGAAGATATATCCTTTTTCACCATAGCCCTCTATTGGCTTCCTAATATCCCTTTGCCAATTCCACAAGAACAGCCTTAGCGAAAGGTTTCTTGAAGGGAAAGATGTAACTCTGAGTGATGAATTAAGAGAACACAGAGCAGTTTCTCAGAAACCTTCTTTCCAGTTTTGAACGGAAGATAGGTCCTTTTTCACCATAGTCCTCTATGGGCTTCCAAATATCCCTTTGCCAATTCCAAAAGAACAGCCTTTGGAAAGGCTTCTTGAAGGGAAAGATGTAACTCTGTGAGATGAATTAACAGAACACAGAGCAGTTTCTCAGAAAGCTTCTTTCCAGTTTTGAACGGAAGATGTTTCCTTTTTCACCATAGCCCTCTATGGGCTTCCAAATATCCCTTTGCCAATTCGACAAGAACAGCCTTAACGAAAGGCTTCTTGAAGGGAAAGATGTAACTCTGTGAGATGAATTAACAGAACACAGAGCAGTTTCTCACAAAGCTTCTTTCCAGTTTTGAACGGAAGATATTTCCTTTTTCACCATAGCCCTCTATGGGCTTCAAAATATCACTTTGCCTATTCCATAACAACAGCCTTAGCGAAAGGCTTCTTGAAAGGAAAGATGTAACTCTGTGAGATGAATTAACAGAACACAGAGCAGCTTCTCAGAAAGCTTCTTTCCAGTTTTGAACGGAAGATATTTCCTTTTTCACCATAGCCCTCTAAGGGCTTCCAAATATCCCTTTGCCAATTCCACAAGAACAGTCTTAGCGAAAGGCTTCCTGAAGGGAAAGATGTAACTCTGTGAGATGAATCAACAGAACACAGAGCAGTTTCTCAGAAAGCTTCTTTCCAGTTTTGAAGGGAAGATATTTCTTTTTCACCATAGCCCTCTATGGGCTTCCGAATACCCTTTGCCAATTCCACAAGAACTGCCTTACCCAAAGGCTTCTTGAAGGGAAAGATGTAACTCTGTGAGATGAATTAACAGAACACAGAGCAGTTTCTCAGAAAGCTTCTTTCCAGTTTTGAACGGAAGATAGTTCCTTTTTCACCATAGCCCTCTATGGGCTTCCAAATATTCCTTTGCCAATTCCACATGAACAGCCTTAGCGAAAGGCTTCTTGAAGGGAAAGATATAACTCTGTGAGATGAATTAACAGAATACAGAGCAGTTTCTCAGAAAGTTTCTTTCCAGTTTTGAAGGGAAGATATTTACTTTTTCAAAATAGCCATCTATGGGCTTCCAAATATCCCTTTGCCAATTCCACAAGAACAGCCTTAGCGAAAGGCTTCTTGAAGGGAAAGATGTAACTCTGTGAGATGAATTAACAGAACACAGAGCGGTTTCTCAGAAAGATTCTTTCCGGTTTTGAACAGAAGATATTTCCTTTTCAACATAGCCCTCTATGGGCTTCCAAATATCCCTTTGTCAATTCCACAAGAACAGCCTTAGCGAAAGGCTTCTTGAAGGGAAAGATGTAACTCTGTGAGAAGAATTAACAGAACACAGAGCACTTTCTCAGAAAGCTTCTTTCCAGTTTTGAACGGAAGATATGTCCTTTTTCACCATAGCCCTCTATGGGCTTCCAAGTATCCCTTTGCCAATTCCACAAGAACAGCCTTAGCGAAAGGTTTCTTGATGGGAAAGATCTAACTCTGAGAGATGAATTAAGAGAACACAGAGCAGTTTCTCAGAAAGCTTCTTTCCAGTTTTGAACGGAAGATACTTCCTTTTTCACCATAGCCCTCTAGGGGTTCCAAATATCCCTTTGCCAATTCCACAAGAACAGCCTTAGCGAAAGGGTTCTTGAAGGGAAAGATGTAACTCTGTGAGATGAATTAACAGAACACAGCGCAGTTTCTCAGAAAGCTTCTTTCCGGTTTTTAACGGAAGATATATCCTTTTTCACCATAGCCCTCTATTGGCTTCCTAATATCCCTTTGCCAATTCCACAAGAACAGCCTTAGCGAAAGGTTTCTTGAAGGGAAAGATGTAACTCTGAGAGATGAATTAAGAGAACACAGAGCAGTTTCTCAGAAACCTTCTTTCCAGTTTTGAACGGAAGATAGGTCCTTTTTCACCATAGTCCTCTATGGGCTTCCAAATATCCCTTTGCCAATTCCAAAAGAACAGCCTTTGGAAAGGCTTCTTGAAGGGAAAGATGTAACTCTGTGAGATGAATTAACAGAACACAGAGCAGTTTCTCAGAAAGCTTCTTTCCAGTTTTGAACGGAAGATGTTTCCTTTTTCACCATAGCCCTCTATGGGCTTCCAAATATCCCTTTGCCAATTCGACAAGAACAGCCTTAACGAAAGGCTTCTTGAAGGGAAAGATGTAACTCTGTGAGATGAATTAACAGAACACAGAGCAGTTTGTCACAAAGCTTCTTTCCAGTTTTGAACGGAAGATATTTCCTTTTTCACCATAGCCCTCTATGGGCTTCAAAATATCACTTTGCCTATTCCATAACAACAGCCTTAGCGAAAGGCTTCTTGAAAGGAAAGATGTAACTCTGTGAGATGAATTAACAGAACACAGAGCAGCTTCTCAGAAAGCTTCTTTCCAGTTTTGAACGGAAGATATTTCCTTTTTCACCATAGCCCTCTAAGGGCTTCCAAATATCCCTTTGCCAATTCCACAAGAACAGTCTTAGCGAAAGGCTTCCTGAAGGGAAAGATGTAACTCTGTGAGATGAATCAACAGAACACAGAGCAGTTTCTCAGAAAGCTTCTTTCCAGTTTTGAAGGGAAGATATTTCTTTTTCACCATAGCCCTCTATGGGCTTCCGAATACCCTTTGCCAATTCCACAAGAACTGCCTTACCCAAAGGCTTCTTGAAGGGAAAGATGTAACTCTGTGAGATGAATTAACAGAACACAGAGCAGTTTCTCAGAAAGCTTCTTTCCAGTTTTGAACGGAAGATAGTTCCTTTTTCACCATAGCCCTCTATGGGCTTCCAAATATTCCTTTGCCAATTCCACATGAACAGCCTTAGCGAAAGGCTTCTTGAAGGGAAAGATATAACTCTGTGAGGTGAATTAACAGAACACAGAGCAGTTTCTCAGAAAGTTTCTTTCCAGTTTTGAAGGGAAGATATTTCCTTTTTCAAAATAGCCATCTATGGGCTTCCAAATATCCCTTTGCCAATTCCACAAGAACAGCCTTAGCGAAAGGCTTCTTGAAGGGAAAGATGTAACTCTGTGAGATGAATTAACAGAACACAGAGCGGTTTCTCAGAAAGATTCTTTCCGGTTTTGAACAGAAGATATTTCCTTTTCAACATTGCCCTCTATGGGCTTCCAAATATCCCTTTGTCAATTCCACAAGAACAGCCTTAGCGAAAGGCTTCTTGAAGGGAAAGATGTAACTCTGTGAGAAGAATTAACAGAACACAGAGCACTTTCTCAGAAAGCTTCTTTCCAGTTTTGAACGGAAGATATGTCCTTTTTCACCATAGCCCTCTATGGGCTTCCAAGTATCCCTTTGCCAATTCCACAAGAACAGCCTTAGCGAAAGGTTTCTTGATGGGAAAGATCTAACTCTGAGAGATGAATTAAGAGAACAAAGAGCAGTTTCTCAGAAAGCTTCTTTCCAGTTTTGAACGGAAGATACTTCCTTTTTCACCATAGCCCTCTAGGGGTTCCAAATATCCCTTTGCCAATTCCACAAGAACAGCCTTAGCGAAAGGGTTCTTGAAGGGAAAGATGTAACTCTGTGAGATGAATTAACAGAACACAGCGCAGTTTCTCAGAAAGCTTCTTTCCGGTTTTTAACGGAAGATATATCCTTTTTCACCATAGCCCTCTATTGGCTTCCTAATATCCCTTTGCCAATTCCACAAGAACAGCCTTAGCGAAAGGTTTCTTGAAGGGAAAGATGTAACTCTGAGAGATGAATTAAGAGAACACAGAGCAGTTTCTCAGAAACCTTCTTTCCTGTTTTGAACGGAAGATAGGTCCTTTTTCACCATAGTCCTCTATGGGCTTCCAAATATCCCTTTGCCAATTCCAAAAGAACAGCCTTTGGAAAGGCTTCTTGAAGGGAAAGATGTAACTCTGTGAGATGAATTAACAGAACACAGAGCAGTTTCTCAGAAAGCTTTTTTCCAGTTTTGAACGGAAGATGTTTCCTTTTTCACCGAAGCCCTCTATGGGCTTCCAAATATCCCTTTGCCAATTCGACAAGAACAGCCTTAACGAAAGGCTTCTTGAAGGGAAAGATGTAACTCTGTGAGATGAATTAACAGAACACAGAGCAGTTTCTCACAAAGCTTCTTTCCAGTTTTGAAGGGAAGATATTTCTTTTTCACCATAGCCCTCTATGGGCTTCCGAATACCCTTTGCCAATTCCACAAGAACTGCCTTACCCAAAGGCTTCTTGAAGGGAAAGATGTAACTCTGTGAGATGAATTAACAGAACACAGAGCAGTTTCTCAGAAAGCTTCTTTCCAGTTTTGAACGGAAGATAGTTCCTTTTTCACCATAGCCCTCTATGGGCTTCCAAATATTCCTTTGCCAATTCCACATGAACAGCCTTAGCGAAAGGCTTCTTGAAGGGAAAGATATAACTCTGTGAGATGAATTAACAGAACACAGAGCAGTTTCTCAGAAAGTTTCCTTCCAGTTTTGAAGGGAAGATATTTACTTTTTCAAAATAGCCATCTATGGGCTTCCAATATCCCTTTGCCAATTCCACAAGAACAGCCTTAGCGAAAGGCTTCTTGAAGGGAAAGATGTAACTCTGTGAGATGAATTAACAGAACACAGAGCGGTTTCTCAGAAAGATTTTTTCCGGTATTGAACGGAAGATATTTCCTTTTCAACATATCCCTCTACGGGCTTCCAAATATCCCTTTTTCAATTCCACAAGAACAGCCTTAGCGAAAGGCTTCTTGAAGGGAAAGATGTAACTCTGTGAGAAGAATTAACAGAACACAGAGCACTTTCTCAGAAAGCTTCTTTCCAGTTTTGAACGGAAGTTATGTCCTTTTTCACCATAGCCCTCTATGGGCTTCCAAATATCCCTTTGCCAATTCCACAAGAACAGCCTTAGCGAAAGGTTTCTTGATGGGAAAGATGTAACTCTGAGAGATGAATTAAGAGAACACAGAGCAGTTTCTCAGAAAGCTTCTTTCCAGTTTTGAACGGAAGATATTTCCTTTTGCACCATAGCCCTCTATGGGCTTCCAAATATCCCTTTGTCAATTCCAAAAGAACAGCCTTAGCGAAAGGCTTCTTGAAGGGAAAGATGTAACTCTGTGAGAAGAATTAACAGAACACAGAGCAGTTTCTCAGAAAGCTTCTTTCAAGTTTTGAACGGAAGATATTTCCTTTTTCAAAATAGCCCTCTATGGGCTTCCAAATATCCCTTTGCCCATTCCACAAGAACAGCTGTAGCGAAAGGCTTCTTGAAGGGAAAGATGTAACTCTGTGGGATGAATTAACAGAACACAGAGCAGTTTCTCAGAAAGTTTCTTTCCGGGTTTGAATGGAAGATATGTCCTTTTTCACCATAGCCCTCTAAGTGCTTCCAAATATCCCTTTGCCAATTCCACAAGAACAGCCTTAGCGACAGGCTTCTTGAAGGGAAAGATGTAACTCTGTGAGATGAATTAAGAGAACACAGAGCAGTTTCTCAGAAAGCTTCTTTCCGATTTTGAACGGAAGATATTTCCTTATTCAGCATAGCCCTCTATGGGCTTCCAAATATCCCTTTGCCAATTCCACAAGAACAGCCTTAGCGAAAGGCTTCTTGAAGTGAAAGATGTAAGTCTCCGAGATGAATTAAGAGAACACAGAGCAGTTTCTCAGAAAACTTCTTTCCTGTTTTGAACTGAAGATAAGTCCTTTTTCACCATAGCCCTCTATGGGCTTCCAAATATCCCTTTGCCAATTCCAAAAGAACAGCCTTTCCGAAAGGCTTTTTGAAGGGAAAGAGGTAACGCTGTGAGATGAATTAACAGAACACAGAGCAGTTTCTCAGAAAGCTTCTTTCCAGTTTTGAACGGAAGATATTTCCTTTTTCACCATAGCCCTCTAAGGGCTTCCAAATATCCCTTTGCCAATTCCCCAAGAACAGCCTTAGCGAAAGGCTTCTTGAAGGGAAAGATGTAACTCTGTGAGATGAATTAACAGAACACAGAGCAGTTTCTCAGAAAGCTTCTTTCCAGTTTTGAACGGAAGATATTTCCTTTTTCACCATAGCCCTCTATGGGCTTCCAAATATCAGTTTGCCAATTCCACAAGAACAGCCTTAGCGAAAGGCTTCTTGAAGGGAAAGATGTAACTCTGTGAGAAAAATTAAGAGAACACAGAGCAGTTTCTCAGAAAGCTTCTTTCCAGTTTTGAACGGAAGATACTTCCTTTTTCACCATAGCCCTCTAGGGGTTCCAAATATCCCTTTGCCAATTCCACAAGAACAGCCTTAGCGAAAGGGTTCTTGAAGGGAAAGATGTAACTCTGTGAGATGAATTAACAGAACACAGAGCAGTTTCTCAGAAAGCTTTTTTCCAGTTTTGAACGGAAGATGTTTCCTTTTTCACCATAGCCCTCTATGGGCTTCCAAATATCCCTTTGCCAATTCGACAAGAACAGCCTTAACGAAAGGCTTCTTGAAGGGAAAGATGTAACTCTGTGAGATGAATTAACAGAACACAGAGCAGTTTCTCACAAAGCTTCTTTCCAGTTTTGAAGGGAAGATATTTCTTTTTCACCATAGCCCTCTATGGGCTTCCGAATACCCTTTGCCAATTCCACAAGAACTGCCTTACCCAAAGGCTTCTTGAAAGGAAAGATGTAACTCTGTGAGATGAATTAACAGAACACAGAGCAGTTTCTCAGAAAGCTTCTTTCCAGTTTTGAACGGAAGATAGTTCCTTTTTCACCATAGCCCTCTATGGGCTTCCAAATATTCCTTTGCCAATTCCACATGAACAGCCTTAGCGAAAGGCTTCTTGAAGGGAAAGATGTAAGTCTGTGAGATGAATTAACAGAACACAGAGCAGTTTCTCAGAAAGCTTCTTTCCAGTTTTGAACGGAAGCTATTTCCTTTTTCACCGTAGTCCTCTATGGGCTTCCAAATATCCCTTTGCCAATTCCACAAGAACAGCCTTAGCGAAAGGCTTCTTGAAGGGAAAGATGTAACTCTGTGAGATGAATTAACAGAACACAGAACAGTTTCTCAGAAAGCTTCTTTCCAGTTTTGAAGGGAAGATATTTCCTTTTGTACCGTAGCCCTCTATGGGCTTCCAAATATCAGTTTGCCAGTTCCACAAGAACAGCATTAGCGAAAGGCTTCTTGAAGGGAAAGATGTAACTCTGTGAGATGAATTAACAGAACACAGAGCAGTTTCTCAGAAAGCTTCTTTCCAGTTTTGAACGGAAGATACTTCCTTTTTCACCATAGCCCTCTATGGGCTTCCAAATATCCCTTTGCCAATTCCACAAGAACAGCCTTCGCGAAAGGCTTCGTGAAGGGAAAGATGTAACTCTATGAGATGAATTAACAGAACACAGAGCAGTTTCTCAGAAAGCTTCTTTCCAGTTTTGAACGGAAGATATTTCCTTTTTCACCATAGCCCTCTATGGGCTTCCAAATATCCCTTTGCCAATTCCACAAGAACAGCCTTAGCGAAAGGCTTCTTGAAGGGAAAGATGTAACTCTGTGAGATGAATTAACAGAACACAGAGCAGTTTCTCAGAAAGCTTCTTTCCAGTTTTGAACGGAAGATATTTCCTTTTTCACCATAGCCCTCTCTGGGCTTCCAAATATCAGTTTGCCAATTCCACAAGAACAGCCTTAGCGAAAGGCTTCTTGAAGGGAAAGATGTAACTCTGTGAGAAAAATTAAGAGAACACAGAGCAGTTTCTCAGAAAGCTTCTTTCCAGTTTTGAACGGAAGATACTTCCTTTTTCACCATAGCCCTCTAGGGGTTCCAAATATCCCTTTGCCAATTCCACAAGAACAGCCTTAGCGAAAGGCTTCTTGAAGGGAAAGATGTAACTCTGTGAGAAGAATTAACAGAACACAGAGCAGTTTCTCAGAAAGCTTCTTTCCGGTTTTGAACGGAAGATATGTCCTTTTTCACCATAGCCCTCTATTGGCTTCCTAATATCCCTTTGCCAATTCCACAAGAACAGCCTTAGCGAAAGGTTTCTTGATGGGAAAGATGTAACTCTGAGAGATGAATTAAGAGAACACAGAGCAGTTTCTCAGAAAGCTTCTTTCCAGTTTTGAACGGAAGATATTTCCTTTTTCACCATAGTCCTCTATGGGCTTCCAAATATCCCTTTGCCAATTCCACAAGAACAGCCTTTGGAAAGGCTTCCTGAAGGGAAAGATGTAACTCTGTGTGATGAATTAACAGAACACAGAGCAGTTTCTCAGAAAGCTTCTTTCCAGTTTTGAACGGAAGATATTTCCTTTTTCACCATAGCCCTCTATGGGCTTCCGAATGCCCTTTGCCAATTCCACAAGAACTGCCTTAGCCAAAGGCTTCTTGAAGGGAAATGTGTAACTCTGTGAGATGAATTAACAGAACACAGAGCAGTTTCTCAGAAAGCTTCTTTCCAGTTTTGAACGGAAGCTATTTCCTTTTTCACCGTAGTCCTCCATGGGCTTCCAAATATCCCTTTGCCAGTTCCACAAGAACAGCCTTAGCGAAAGGCTTCTTGAAGGGAAAGATGTAACTAAGTGAGATGAATTAACAGAACACAGAACAGTTTCTCAGAAAGCTTCTTTCCAGTTTTGAAGGGAAGATATTTCCTTTTGCACCGTAGCCCTCTATGGGCTTCCAAATATCAGTTTGCCAGTTCCACAAGAACAGCATTAGCGAAAGGCTTCTTGAAGGGAAAGATGTAACTCTGTGAGATGAATTAACAGAACACAGAGCAGTTCTCAGAAAGCTTCTTTCCAGTTTTGAACGGAAGATACTTCCTTTTTCACCATAGCCCTCTATGGGCTTCCAAATATCCCTTTGCCAATTCCACAAGAACAGCCTTCGCGAAAGGCTTCTTGAAGGGAAAGATGTAACTCTATGAGATGAATTAACAGAACACAGAGCAGTTTCTCAGAAAGCTTCTTTCCGGTTTTGAACGGAAGATATGTCCTTTTTCACCATAGCCCTCTATTGGCTTCCTAATATCCCTTTGCCAATTCCACAAGAACAGCCTTAGCGAAAGGTTTCTTGAAGGGAAAGATGTAACTCTGAGAAATGAATTAAGAGAACACAGAGCAGTTTCTCAGAAAGCTTCTTTCCAGTTTTGAACGGAAGATATGTCCTTTTTCACCATAGCCCTCTAAGTGCTTCCAAATATCCCTTTGCCAATTCCAAAAGAACAGCCTTAGCGACAGGCTTATTGAAGGGAAAGATGTAACTCTGTGAGATGAATTAAGAGAACACAGAGCAGTTTCTTAGAAAGCTTCTTTCCGGTTTTGAACGGAAGATATTTCCTTATTCAGCATAGCCCTCTATGGGCTTCCAAATATCCCTTTGCCAATTCCACAAGAACAGCCTTAGCGAAAGGCTTCTTGAAGTGAAATATGTAAGTCTCCGAGATGAATTAAGGGAACACAGAGCAGTTTCTCAGAAAACTTCTTTCCTGTTTTGAACTGAAGATAAGTCCTTCTTCACCATAGCCCTCTATGGGCTTCCAAATATCCCTTTGCCAATTCCAAAAGAACAGCCTTTCCGAAAGGATTTTTGAAGGGAAAGAGGTAACGCTGTGAGATGAATTAACAGAACACAGAGCAGTTTCTCAGAAAGCTTCTTTCCAGTTTTGGACGGAAGATATTTCCTTTTTCACCATAGCCCTCTAAGGGCTTCCAAATATCCCTTTGCCAATTCCACAAGAACAGCCTTAGCGAAAGGCTTCTTGAAGGGAAAGATGTAACTCTGTGAGATGAATTAACAGAACACAGAGCAGTTTCTCAGAAAGCTTCTTTCCAGTTTTGAACGGAAGATATTTCCTTTTTCACCATAGCCCTCTATGGGCTTCCAAATATCAGTTTGCCAATTCCACAAGAACAGCCTTAGCGAAAGGCTTCTTGAAGGGAAAGATGTAACTCTGTGAGAAAAATTAAGAGAACACAGAGCAGTTTCTCAGAAAGCTTCTTTCCAGTTTTGAACGGAAGATACTTCCTTTTTCACCATAGCCCTCTAGGGGTTCCAAATATCCCTTTGCCAATTCCACAAGAACAGCCTTAGCGAAAGGGTTCTTGAAGGGAAAGATGTAACTCTGTGAGATGAATTAACAGAACACAGAGCAGTTTCTCAGAAAGCTTCTTTCCGGTTTTGAACGGAAGATATATCCTTTTTCACCATAGCCCTCTATTGGCTTCCTAATATCCCTTTGCCAATTCCACAAGAACAGCCTTAGCGAAAGGTTTCTTGAAGGGAAAGATGTAACTCTGAGAGATGAATTAAGAGAACACAGAGCAGTTTCTCAGAAACCTTCTTTCCAGTTTTGAACGGAAGATAGGTCCTTTTTCACCATAGTCCTCTATGGACTTCCAAATATCCCTTTGCCAATTCCAAAAGAACAGCATTTGGAAAGGCTTCTTGAAGGGAAAGATGTAACTCTGTGAGATGAATTAACAGAACAAAGAGCAGTTTCTCAGAAAGCTTCTTTCCAGTTTTGAACGGAAGATATGTCCTTTTTCACCATAGCCCTCTATTGGCTTCCTAATATCCCTTTGCCAATTCCACAAGAACAGCCTTAGCGAAAGGTTTCTTGATGGGAAAGATGTAACTCTGAGAGATGAATTAAGAGAACACAGAGCAGTTTCTCAGAAAGCTTCTTTCCAGTTTTGAACGGAAGATATTTCCTTTTTCACCATAGTCCTCTATGGGCTTCCAAATATCCCTTTGCCAATTCCACAAGAACAGCCTTTGGAAAGGCTTCCTGAAGGGAAAGATGTAACTCTGTGTGATGAATTAACAGAACACAGAGCAGTTTCTCAGAAAGCTTCTTTCCAGTTTTGAACGGAAGATATTTCCTTTTTCACCATAGCCCTCTATGGGCTTCCGAATGCCCTTTGCCAATTCCACAAGAACTGCCTTAGCCAAAGGCTTCTTGAAGGGAAATGTGTAACTCTGTGAGATGAATTAACAGAACACAGAGCAGTTTCTCAGAAAGCTTCTTTCCAGTTTTGAACGGAAGCTATTTCCTTTTTCACCGTAGTCCTCTATGGGCTTCCAAATATCCCTTTGCCAATTCCACAAGAACAGCCTTAGCGAAAGGCTTCTTGAAGGGAAAGATGTAACTCTGTGAGATGAATTAACAGAACACAGAACAGTTTCTCAGAAAGCTTCTTTCCAGTTTTGAAGGGAAGATATTTCCTTTTGCACCGTAGCCCTCTATGGGCTTCCAAATATCAGTTTGCCAGTTCCACAAGAACAGCATTAGCGAAAGGCTTCTTGAAGGGAAAGATGTAACTCTGTGAGATGAATTAACAGAACACAGAGCAGTTCTCAGAAAGCTTCTTTCCAGTTTTGAACGGAAGATACTTCCTTTTTCACCATAGCCCTCTATGGGCTTCCAAATATCCCTTTGCCAATTCCACAAGGACAGCCTTCGCGAAAGGCTTCTTGAAGGGAAAGATGTATCTCTATGAGATGAATTAACAGAACACAGAGCAGTTTCTCAGAAAGCTTCTTTCCGGTTTTGAACGGAAGATATGTCCTTTTTCACCATAGCCCTCTATTGGCTTCCTAATATCCCTTTGCCAATTCCACAAGAACAGCCTTAGCGAAAGGTTTCTTGAAGGGAAAGATGTAACTCTGAGAAATGAATTAAGAGAACACAGAGCAGTTTCTCAGAAAGCTTCTTTCCAGTTTTGAACGGAAGATATGTCCTTTTTCACCATAGCCCTCTAAGTGCTTCCAAATATCCCTTTGCCAATTCCAAAAGAACAGCCTTAGCGACAGGCTTATTGAAGGGAAAGATGTAACTCTGTGAGATGAATTAAGAGAACACAGAGCAGTTTCTTAGAAAGCTTCTTTCCGGTTTTGAACGGAAGATATTTCCTTATTCAGCATAGCCCTCTATGGGCTTCCAAATATCCCTTTGCCAATTCCACAAGAACAGCCTTAGCGAAAGGCTTCTTGAAGTGAAATATGTAAGTCTCCGAGATGAATTAAGGGAACACAGAGCAGTTTCTCAGAAAACTTCTTTCCTGTTTTGAACTGAAGATAAGTCCTTCTTCACCATAGCCCTCTATGGGCTTCCAAATATCCCTTTGCCAATTCCAAAAGAACAGCCTTTCCGAAAGGATTTCTGAAGGGAAAGAGGTAACGCTGTGAGATGAATTAACAGAACACAGAGCAGTTTCTCAGAAAGCTTCTTTCCAGTTTTGGACGGAAGATATTTCCTTTTTCACCATAGCCCTCTAAGGGCTTCCAAATATCCCTTTGCCAATTCCACAAGAACAGCCTTAGCGAAAGGCTTCTTGAAGGGAAAGATGTAACTCTGTGAGATGAATTAACAGAACACAGAGCAGTTTCTCAGAAAGCTTCTTTCCAGTTTTGAACGGAAGATATTTCCTTTTTCACCATAGCCCTCTATGGGCTTCCAAATATCAGTTTGCCAATTCCACAAGAACAGCCTTAGCGAAAGGCTTCTTGAAGGGAAAGATGTAACTCTGTGAGAAAAATTAAGAGAACACAGAGCAGTTTCTCAGAAAGCTTCTTTCCAGTTTTGAACGGAAGATACTTCCTTTTTCACCATAGCCCTCTAGGGGTTCCAAATATCCCTTTGCCAATTCCACAAGAACAGCCTTAGCGAAAGGGTTCTTGAAGGGAAAGATGTAACTCTGTGAGATGAATTAACAGAACACAGAGCAGTTTCTCAGAAAGCTTCTTTCCGGTTTTGAACGGAAGATATATCCTTTTTCACCATAGCCCTCTATTGGCTTCCTAATATCCCTTTGCCAATTCCACAAGAACAGCCTTAGCGAAAGGTTTCTTGAAGGGAAAGATGTAACTCTGAGAGATGAATTAAGAGAACACAGAGCAGTTTCTCAGAAACCTTCTTTCCAGTTTTGAACGGAAGATAGGTCCTTTTTCACCATAGTCCTCTATGGGCTTCCAAATATCCCTTTGCCAATTCCAAAAGAACAGCCTTTGGAAAGGCTTCTTGAAGGGAAAAATGTAACTCTGTGAGATGAATTAACAGAACACAGAGCAGTTTCTCAGAAAGCTTCTTTCCAGTTTTGAACGGAAGGTGTTTCCTTTTTCACCATAGCCCTCTATGGGCTTCCAAATATCCCTTTGCCAATTCGACAAGAACAGCCTTAACGAAAGGCTTCTTGAAGGGAAAGATGTAACTCTGTGAGATGAATTAACACAACACAGAGCAGTTTCTCACAAAGTTTCTTTCCAGTTTTGAACCGAAGATATTTCCTTTTTCACTATAGCCCTCTATGGGCTTCAAAATATCACTTTGCCTATTCCACAACAACAGCCTTAGCGAAAGACTTCTTGAAAGGAAAGATGTAACTCTGTGAGATGAATCAACAGAACACAGAACAGTTTCTCAGAAAGCTTCCTTCCAGTTTTGAACGGAAGATATGTCCTTTTTCACCATAGCCCTCTATGGGCTTCCAAATATCCCTTTGCCAATTCCACAAGAACAGCCATAGCCAAAGGCTTCTTGAAGGGAAAGATTTAAATCTGTGAGATGAATTAACAGAACACAGAACAGTTTCTCAGATAGCTTCTTTCCGGTTTTGAACGGAAGATATTTCCTTTTTCACCATAGCCCTCTATGGGCTTCCAAATATCCCTTTGTCAATTCCACAAGAACAGCCTTAGCGAAAGGCTTCTTGAAGGGAAAGATGTAACTCTGTGAGAAGAATTAACAGAACACAGAGCAGATTCTCAGAAAGCTTCTTTCCAGTTTTGAACGGAAGATATTTCCTTTTTCAAAATAGCCCTCTATGGGCTTCCAAATATCCCTTTGCCCATTCCACAAGAACAGACTTAGCGAAAGGCTTCTTGAAGGGAAAGATGTAACTCTGTGGGATGAATTAACAGAACACAGAGCAGTTTCTCAGAAAGTTTCTTTCCGGGTTTGAATGGAAGATATGTCCTTTTTCACCGTAGCCCTCTAAGTGCTTCCAAATATCCCTTTGCCAATTCCACAAGAACAGCCTTAGCGACAGGCTTCCTGAAGGGAAAGATGTAACTCTGTGAGATGAATTAAGAGAACCCAGAGCAGTTTCTCAGAAAGCTTCTTTCCGGTTTTGAACGGAAGATATTTCCTTATTCAGCATAGCCCTCTATGGGCTTCAAAATATCCCTTTGCCACTTCCACAAGAACAGCCTTAGCGAAAGGCTTCTTGAAGTGAAAGATGTAAGACTCAGAGATGAATTAAGAGAACACAGGGCAGTTTCTCAGAAAACTTCTTTCCTGTTTTGAACTGAAGATAACTCCTTTTTCACCATAGCCCTCTATGGGCTTCCAAATATCCCTTTGCCAATTCCAAAAGAACAGCCTTTGCGAAAGGCTTTTTGAAGGGAAAGAGGTAACGCTGTGAGATAAATTAACCGAACACAGAGCAGTTTCTCAGAAAGCTTCTTTCCAGTTTTGAACTGAAGCTATTTCCATTTTCACCATAGCCCTCTATGGGCTTCCAAATATCCCTTTGCCAATTCCACAAGAACAGCCTTAGCGAAAGGCTTCTTGAAGGGAATGATATAACTCTGTGTGATGAATTAACAGAACACAGAGCAGTTTCTCAAAAAGCTTTTTTCCAGTTTTGAACGGATGCTATTTCCTTTTTCACGATAGCCCTCTATGGGCTTCCAAATATCCCTTTGCCAATTCCACAATAACAGCCTTAGCGAAAGGCTTCTTGAAGGGAAAGATATAACTCTGTGAGATGAATTAACAGAACACAGAGCAGTTTCTCAGAAAGTTTCTTTCCAGTTTTGAAGGGAAGATATTTTCTTTTTCAAAATAGCCATCTATGGCCTTCCAAATATCCCTTTGCCAATTCCACAAGAACAGCCTTAGCGAAAGGCTTCTTGAAGGGAAAGATGTAACTCTGTGAGATGAATTAACAGAACACAGAGCGGTTTCTCAGAAAGATTCTTTCCGGTTTTGAACGGAAGATATTTCCTTTTCAACATAGCCCTCTATGGGCTTCCAAATATCCCTTTGTCAATTCCACCAGAACAGCCTTAGCGAAAGGCTTCTTGAAAGGAAAGATGTAACTCTGTGAGATGAATTAACAGAACACAGAGCAGTTTCTCAGAAAGCTTCTTTCCTGTTTTGAACGGAAGATATGTCCTTTTTCACCATAGCCCTCTATGGGATTCCAAATATCAGTTTGCCAATTCCACAAGAACAGCCTTAGCGAAAGGCTTCTTGAAGGGAAAGATGTAACTCAGTGAAAAAAATTAAGAGAACACAGAGCAATTTCTCAGAAAGCTTCTTTCCAGTTTTGAACGGAAGATACTTCCTTTTTCACCATAGCCCTCTATGGGCTTCCAAATATCCCTTTGCCAATTACACAAGAACAGCCTTAGCGAAAGGCTTCTTGAAGGGAAAGATGTAACTCTGTGAGATGAATTAACAGAACACAGAACAGTTTCTCAGATAGCTTCTTTCCGGTTTTGAACGGAAGATATTTCCTTTTTCACCATACCAATCTATGGGCTTCCAAATATCCCTTTGTCAATTCCACAAGAACAGCCTTAGCGAAAGGCTTCTTGAAGGGAAAGATGTAACTCTGTGAGAAGAATTAACAGAACACAGAGCAGTTTCTCAGAAAGCTTCTTTCCAGTTTTGAACGGAAGATATTTCCTTTTTCAAAATAGCCCTCTATGGGCTTCCAAATATCCCTTTGCCCATTCCACAAGAACAGCTGTAGCGAAAGGCTTCTTGAAGGGAAAGATGTAACTCTGTGGGATGAATTAACAGAACACAGAGCAGTTTCTCAGAAAGTTTCTTTCCGGGTTTGAATGGATGATATGTCCTTTTTCACCATAGCCCTCTAAGTGCTTCCAAATATCCCTTTGAAAATTCCACAAGAACAGCCTTAGCGACAGGCTTCTTGAAGGGAAAGATGTAACTCTGTGAGATGAATTAAGAGAACACAGAGCAGTTTCTCAGAAAGATTCTTTCCGGTTTGAACGGAAGATATTTCCTTATTCAGCATAGCCCTCTATGGGCTTCCAAATATCCCTTTGCCAATTCCACAAGAACAGCCTTAGCGAAAGGCTTCTTGAAGTGAAAGATGTAAGTCTCCGAGATGAATTAAGAGAACACATAGCACTTTCTGAGAAAACTTCTTTCCTGTTTTGAACTGAAGATAAGTCCTTTTTCACCATAGCCCTCTATGGGCTTCCAAATATCCCTTTGCCAATTCCACAAGAACAGCCTTAGCGAAAGGCTTCTTGAAGGGAAAGATGTAACTCAGTGAGATGAATTAACAGAACACAGAACAGTTTCTCAGAAAGCTTCTTTCCAGTTTTGAAGGGAAGGTATTTCCTTTTTCACCGTAGCCCTCTATGGGCTTCCAAATATCAGTTTGCCAATTCCACAAGAACAGCCTTAGCGAAAGGCTTCTGGGAGGGAAAGATGTAACTCTGTGAGATGAATTAACAGAACACAGAGCAGTTTCTCAGAAAGCTTCTTTCCAGTTTTGAACGGAAGATATTTCCTTTTTCACCATAGCCCTCTATGGGCTTCAAAATATCCCTTTGCCAATTCCACAAGAACAGCCTTAGCGAAAGGCTTCTTGAAGGGAAAGACGTAACTCTGTGAGATGAATTAACAGAACACAGAGCAGTTTCTCAGAAAGCTTCTTTCCAGTTTTGAACGGAAGATATTTCCTTTTTCACCATAGCCCTCTATGGACTTCCAAATATCCCTTTGCCAATTCCACAAGAACCGTCTTAGCGAAAGGCTTCCTGAAGGGAAAGATGTAACTCTGTGAGATGAATTAACAGAACACAGAGCATTTTCTCAGAAAGCTTCTTTCCAGTTTTGAAGGGAAGATATTTCCTTTTTCACCATAGCCCTCTATGGGCTTCCAAATATTCCTTTGCCAATTGCACATGAACAGCCTTAGCGAAAGGCTTCTTGAAGGGAAAGATGTAACGCTGTGAGATGAATTAACAGAACACAGAGCGGTTTCTCAGAAAGCTTCTTTCCGGTTTTGAACGGAAGATATTTCCTTTTCAACATAGCCCTCTATGGGCTTCCAAATATCCCTTTGTCAATTCCACAAGAACAGCCTTAGCGAAAGGCTTCTCGAAGGGAAAGATGTAATTCTGTGAGATGAATTAAGAGAACAGAGAGCAGTTTCCCAGAAAGCTTCTTTCCGGTTTTGAACGGAAGATATGTCTTTTTTCACGATAGCCCTCTATGGGCTTCCTAATATCCCTTTGCCAATTCCACAACAACAGCCTTAGCGAAAGGTTTCTTGAAGTGAAAGATGTAAGTCTCATAGATGAATTAAGAGAACACAGAGCAGTTTCTCAGAAAGATTCTTTCCAGTTTTGAACGGAAGATATGTCCTTTTTCACCAAAGACCTCTATGGGCTTCCAAATATTGCTTTGCTAATTCCAAAAAAACAGCCTTTGTGAAAGGCTTCTTGAAGGGACACATGTAACTCTGTGAGATGAATTAACAGAACACAGAGCAGTTTCTCAGAAAGCTTCTTTCCAGTTTTAAACGGAAGCTATTTCCTTTTACACCATAGCCCTCCATGGGCTTCCAAATATCCCTTTGCCAATTCTACAAGAACAGCCTTAGCGAAAGGCTTCTTGAAGGGAAAGATGTAACCCTGTGAGATGAATTAACAGAAGACAGAGCAGTTTCTCAGAAAGCTTCTTTCCGGTTTTTAACGGAAGATACTTCCTTTTTCACCATAGCCCTCTATGGGCTTCCAAATATCCCTTTGCCAATTCCACAAGAACAGCCTTAGCGAAAGGCTTCTTGAAGGGAAAGATGTAACTCTGTGAGATGAATTAACAGAACACAGAGCAGTTTCTCAGAAAGCTTCTTTCCGGTTTTGAACGGAAGAAATGTCCTTTTTCACCATAGCCCTCTATTGGCTTCCTAATATCCCTTTGCCAATTCCACAAGAACAGCCTTAGCGAAAGGTTTCTTGAAGGGAAAGATGTAACTCTTAGAGATGAATGAAGAGAACACAGAGCAGTTTCTCAGAAAGCTTCTTTCCAGTTTTGACCGGAAGATATGTCCTTTTTCACCATAGTCCTCTATGGGCTTCCAAATATCCCTTTGCCAATTTCAAAACAACAGCCTTTGGATAGTCTTCTTGAAGGGAAAGATGTAACTCTGTGAGATGAATTAACAGAACACAAAGCAGTTTCTCGGAAAGCATCTTTCCAGTTTTGAACGGAAGATATTTCCTTTTTCACCATAGCCCTCTATGGGCTTCCAAATATCCCTTTGCCAATTCGAAAAGAACAGGCTTAACGAAAGGCTTTTTGAATGGAAAGATGTAACTCTGTGAGATGAATTAACAGAACACAGAGCAGTTTCTCAGAAAGCTTCTTTCCAGTTTTGAACGGAAGATATTTCCTTTTTCACCATAGCCCTCTCTGGGCTTCCAAATATCAGTTTGCCAATTCCACAAGAACAGCCTTAGCGAAAGGCTTCTTGAAGGGAAAGATGTAACTCTGTGAGAAAAATTAAGAGAACACAGAGCAGTTTCTCAGAAAGCTTCTTTCCAGTTTTGAACGGAAGATACTTCCTTTTTCACCATAGCCCTCTAGGGGTTCCAAATATCCCTTTGCCAATTCCACAAGAACAGCCTTAGCGAAAGGCTTCTTGAAGGGAAAGATGTAACTCTGTGAGAAGAATTAACAGAACACAGAGCAGTTTCTCAGAAAGCTTCTTTCCGGTTTTGAACGGAAGATATGTCCTTTTTCACCATAGCCCTCTATTGGCTTCCTAATATCCCTTTGCCAATTCCACAAGAACAGCCTTAGCGAAAGGTTTCTTGATGGGAAAGATGTAACTCTGAGAGATGAATTAAGAGAACACAGAGCAGTTTCTCAGAAAGCTTCTTTCCAGTTTTGAACGGAAGATATTTCCTTTTTCACCATAGTCCTCTATGGGCTTCCAAATATCCCTTTGCCAATTCCACAAGAACAGCCTTTGGAAAGGCTTCCTGAAGGGAAAGATGTAACTCTGTGTGATGAATTAACAGAACACAGAGCAGTTTCTCAGAAAGCTTCTTTCCAGTTTTGAACGGAAGATATTTCCTTTTTCACCATAGCCCTCTATGGGCTTCCGAATGCCCTTTGCCAATTCCACAAGAACTGCCTTAGCCAAAGGCTTCTTGAAGGGAAATGTGTAACTCTGTGAGATGAATTAACAGAACACAGAGCAGTTTCTCAGAAAGCTTCTTTCCAGTTTTGAACGGAAGCTATTTCCTTTTTCACCGTAGTCCTCCATGGGCTTCCAAATATCCCTTTGCCAGTTCCACAAGAACAGCCTTAGCGAAAGGCTTCTTGAAGGGAAAGATGTAACTCTGTGAGATGAATTAACAGAACACAGAACAGTTTCTCAGAAAGCTTCTTTCCAGTTTTGAAGGGAAGATATTTCCTTTTGCACCGTAGCCCTCTATGGGCTTCCAAATATCAGTTTGCCAGTTCCACAAGAACAGCATTAGCGAAAGGCTTCTTGAAGGGAAAGATGTAACTCTGTGAGATGAATTAACAGAACACAGAGCAGTTCTCAGAAAGCTTCTTTCCAGTTTTGAACGGAAGATACTTCCTTTTTCACCATAGCCCTCTATGGGCTTCCAAATATCCCTTTGCCAATTCCACAAGAACAGCCTTCGCGAAAGGCTTCTTGAAGGGAAAGATGTAACTCTATGAGATGAATTAACAGAACACAGAGCAGTTTCTCAGAAAGCTTCTTTCCGGTTTTGAACGGAAGATATGTCCTTTTTCACCATAGCCCTCTATTGGCTTCCTAATATCCCTTTGCCAATTCCACAAGAACAGCCTTAGCGAAAGGTTTCTTGAAGGGAAAGATGTAACTCTGAGAAATGAATTAAGAGAACACAGAGCAGTTTCTCAGAAAGCTTCTTTCCAGTTTTGAACGGAAGATATGTCCTTTTTCACCATAGCCCTCTAAGTGCTTCCAAATATCCCTTTGCCAATTCCAAAAGAACAGCCTTAGCGACAGGCTTATTGAAGGGAAAGATGTAACTCTGTGAGATGAATTAAGAGAACACAGAGCAGTTTCTTAGAAAGCTTCTTTCCGGTTTTGAACGGAAGATATTTCCTTATTCAGCATAGCCCTCTATGGGCTTCCAAATATCCCTTTGCCAATTCCACAAGAACAGCCTTAGCGAAAGGCTTCTTGAAGTGAAATATGTAAGTCTCCGAGATGAATTAAGGGAACACAGAGCAGTTTCTCAGAAAACTTCTTTCCTGTTTTGAACTGAAGATAAGTCCTTCTTCACCATAGCCCTCTATGGGCTTCCAAATATCCCTTTGCCAATTCCAAAAGAACAGCCTTTCCGAAAGGATTTTTGAAGGGAAAGAGGTAACGCTGTGAGATGAATTAACAGAACACAGA
Source organism: Chlorocebus sabaeus (assembly GCF_047675955.1). Taxonomy (NCBI): domain Eukaryota; kingdom Metazoa; phylum Chordata; class Mammalia; order Primates; family Cercopithecidae; genus Chlorocebus; species Chlorocebus sabaeus. The sequence continues at coordinate 102,053,215 of NC_132925.1, read as the reverse complement.
GCAGTTTCTCAGAAAGCTTCTTTCCAGTTTTGGACGGAAGATATTTCCTTTTTCACCATAGCCCTCTAAGGGCTTCCAAATATCCCTTTGCCAATTCCACAAGAACAGCCTTAGCGAAAGGCTTCTTGAAGGGAAAGATGTAACTCTGTGAGATGAATTAACAGAACACAGAGCAGTTTCTCAGAAAGCTTCTTTCCAGTTTTGAACGGAAGATATTTCCTTTTTCACCATAGCCCTCTATGGGCTTCCAAATATCAGTTTGCCAATTCCACAAGAACAGCCTTAGCGAAAGGCTTCTTGAAGGGAAAGATGTAACTCTGTGAGAAAAATTAAGAGAACACAGAGCAGTTTCTCAGAAAGCTTCTTTCCAGTTTTGAACGGAAGATACTTCCTTTTTCACCATAGCCCTCTAGGGGTTCCAAATATCCCTTTGCCAATTCCACAAGAACAGCCTTAGCGAAAGGGTTCTTGAAGGGAAAGATGTAACTCTGTGAGATGAATTAACAGAACACAGAGCAGTTTCTCAGAAAGCTTCTTTCCGGTTTTGAACGGAAGATATATCCTTTTTCACCATAGCCCTCTATTGGCTTCCTAATATCCCTTTGCCAATTCCACAAGAACAGCCTTAGCGAAAGGTTTCTTGAAGGGAAAGATGTAACTCTGAGAGATGAATTAAGAGAACACAGAGCAGTTTCTCAGAAACCTTCTTTCCAGTTTTGAACGGAAGATAGGTCCTTTTTCACCATAGTCCTCTATGGACTTCCAAATATCCCTTTGCCAATTCCAAAAGAACAGCATTTGGAAAGGCTTCTTGAAGGGAAAGATGTAACTCTGTGAGATGAATTAACAGAACAAAGAGCAGTTTCTCAGAAAGCTTCTTTCCAGTTTTGAACGGAAGATATGTCCTTTTTCACCATAGCCCTCTATTGGCTTCCTAATATCCCTTTGCCAATTCCACAAGAACAGCCTTAGCGAAAGGTTTCTTGATGGGAAAGATGTAACTCTGAGAGATGAATTAAGAGAACACAGAGCAGTTTCTCAGAAAGCTTCTTTCCAGTTTTGAACGGAAGATATTTCCTTTTTCACCATAGTCCTCTATGGGCTTCCAAATATCCCTTTGCCAATTCCACAAGAACAGCCTTTGGAAAGGCTTCCTGAAGGGAAAGATGTAACTCTGTGTGATGAATTAACAGAACACAGAGCAGTTTCTCAGAAAGCTTCTTTCCAGTTTTGAACGGAAGATATTTCCTTTTTCACCATAGCCCTCTATCGGCTTCCGAATGCCCTTTGCCAATTCCACAAGAACTGCCTTAGCCAAAGGCTTCTTGAAGGGAAATGTGTAACTCTGTGAGATGAATTAACAGAACACAGAGCAGTTTCTCAGAAAGCTTCTTTCCAGTTTTGAACGGAAGCTATTTCCTTTTTCACCGTAGTCCTCTATGGGCTTCCAAATATCCCTTTGCCAATTCCACAAGAACAGCCTTAGCGAAAGGCTTCTTGAAGGGAAAGATGTAACTCTGTGAGATGAATTAACAGAACACAGAACAGTTTCTCAGAAAGCTTCTTTCCAGTTTTGAAGGGAAGATATTTCCTTTTGCACCGTAGCCCTCTATGGGCTTCCAAATATCAGTTTGCCAGTTCCACAAGAACAGCATTAGCGAAAGGCTTCTTGAAGGGAAAGATGTAACTCTGTGAGATGAATTAACAGAACACAGAGCAGTTCTCAGAAAGCTTCTTTCCAGTTTTGAACGGAAGATACTTCCTTTTTCACCATAGCCCTCTATGGGCTTCCAAATATCCCTTTGCCAATTCCACAAGAACAGCCTTCGCGAAAGGCTTCTTGAAGGGAAAGATGTATCTCTATGAGATGAATTAACAGAACACAGAGCAGTTTCTCAGAAAGCTTCTTTCCGGTTTTGAACGGAAGATATGTCCTTTTTCACCATAGCCCTCTATTGGCTTCCTAATATCCCTTTGCCAATTCCACAAGAACAGCCTTAGCGAAAGGTTTCTTGAAGGGAAAGATGTAACTCTGAGAAATGAATTAAGAGAACACAGAGCAGTTTCTCAGAAAGCTTCTTTCCAGTTTTGAACGGAAGATATGTCCTTTTTCACCATAGCCCTCTAAGTGCTTCCAAATATCCCTTTGCCAATTCCAAAAGAACAGCCTTAGCGACAGGCTTATTGAAGGGAAAGATGTAACTCTGTGAGATGAATTAAGAGAACACAGAGCAGTTTCTTAGAAAGCTTCTTTCCGGTTTTGAACGGAAGATATTTCCTTATTCAGCATAGCCCTCTATGGGCTTCCAAATATCCCTTTGCCAATTCCACAAGAACAGCCTTAGCGAAAGGCTTCTTGAAGTGAAATATGTAAGTCTCCGAGATGAATTAAGGGAACACAGAGCAGTTTCTCAGAAAACTTCTTTCCTGTTTTGAACTGAAGATAAGTCCTTCTTCACCATAGCCCTCTATGGGCTTCCAAATATCCCTTTGCCAATTCCAAAAGAACAGCCTTTCCGAAAGGATTTCTGAAGGGAAAGAGGTAACGCTGTGAGATGAATTAACAGAACACAGAGCAGTTTCTCAGAAAGCTTCTTTCCAGTTTTGGACGGAAGATATTTCCTTTTTCACCATAGCCCTCTAAGGGCTTCCAAATATCCCTTTGCCAATTCCACAAGAACAGCCTTAGCGAAAGGCTTCTTGAAGGGAAAGATGTAACTCTGTGAGATGAATTAACAGAACACAGAGCAGTTTCTCAGAAAGCTTCTTTCCAGTTTTGAACGGAAGATATTTCCTTTTTCACCATAGCCCTCTATGGGCTTCCAAATATCAGTTTGCCAATTCCACAAGAACAGCCTTAGCGAAAGGCTTCTTGAAGGGAAAGATGTAACTCTGTGAGAAAAATTAAGAGAACACAGAGCAGTTTCTCAGAAAGCTTCTTTCCAGTTTTGAACGGAAGATACTTCCTTTTTCACCATAGCCCTCTAGGGGTTCCAAATATCCCTTTGCCAATTCCACAAGAACAGCCTTAGCGAAAGGGTTCTTGAAGGGAAAGATGTAACTCTGTGAGATGAATTAACAGAACACAGAGCAGTTTCTCAGAAAGCTTCTTTCCGGTTTTGAACGGAAGATATATCCTTTTTCACCATAGCCCTCTATTGGCTTCCTAATATCCCTTTGCCAATTCCACAAGAACAGCCTTAGCGAAAGGTTTCTTGAAGGGAAAGATGTAACTCTGAGAGATGAATTAAGAGAACACAGAGCAGTTTCTCAGAAACCTTCTTTCCAGTTTTGAACGGAAGATAGGTCCTTTTTCACCATAGTCCTCTATGGGCTTCCAAATATCCCTTTGCCAATTCCAAAAGAACAGCCTTTGGAAAGGCTTCTTGAAGGGAAAGATGTAACTCTGTGAGATGAATTAACAGAACACAGAGCAGTTTCTTAGAAAGCTTCTTTCTAGTTTTGAACGGAAGATATTTCCTTTTTCACCATAGCCCTCTATGGGCTTCCAAATATCCCTTTGTCAATTCCACAAGAACAGCCTTAGCGAAAGGCTTCTTGAAGGGAAAGATGTAACTCTGTGAGATGAATTAACACAACACAGAGCAGTTTCTCACAAAGTTTCTTTCCAGTTTTGAACCGAAGATATTTCCTTTTTCACTATAGCCCTCTATGGGCTTCAAAATATCACTTTCCCTATTCCACAACAACAGCCTTAGCGAAAGACTTCTTGAAAGGAAAGATGTAACTCTGTGAGATGAATCAACAGAACACAGAACAGTTTCTCAGAAAGCTTCCTTCCAGTTTTGAACGGAAGATATGTCCTTTTTCACCATAGCCCTCTATGGGCTTCCAAATATCCCTTTGCCAATTCCACAAGAACAGCCATAGCCAAAGGCTTCTTGAAGGGAAAGATTTAAATCTGTGAGATGAATTAACAGAACACAGAACAGTTTCTCAGATAGCTTCTTTCCGGTTTTGAACGGAAGATATTTCCTTTTTCACCATAGCCCTCTATGGGCTTCCAAATATCCCTTTGTCAATTCCACAAGAACAGCCTTAGCGAAAGGCTTCTTGAAGGGAAAGATGTAACTCTGTGAGAAGAATTAACAGAACACAGAGCAGATTCTCAGAAAGCTTCTTTCCAGTTTTGAACGGAAGATATTTCCTTTTTCAAAATAGCCCTCTATGGGCTTCCAAATATCCCTTTGCCCATTCCACAAGAACAGACTTAGCGAAAGGCTTCTTGAAGGGAAAGATGTAACTCTGTGGGATGAATTAACAGAACACAGAGCAGTTTCTCAGAAAGTTTCTTTCCGGGTTTGAATGGAAGATATGTCCTTTTTCACCGTAGCCCTCTAAGTGCTTCCAAATATCCCTTTGCCAATTCCACAAGAACAGCCTTAGCGACAGGCTTCCTGAAGGGAAAGATGTAACTCTGTGAGATGAATTAAGAGAACCCAGAGCAGTTTCTCAGAAAGCTTCTTTCCGGTTTTGAACGGAAGATATTTCCTTATTCAGCATAGCCCTCTATGGGCTTCAAAATATCCCTTTGCCACTTCCACAAGAACAGCCTTAGCGAAAGGCTTCTTGAAGTGAAAGATGTAAGACTCAGAGATGAATTAAGAGAACACAGGGCAGTTTCTCAGAAAACTTCTTTCCTGTTTTGAACTGAAGATAACTCCTTTCTCACCATAGCCCTCTATGGGCTTCCAAATATCCCTTTGCCAATTCCAAAAGAACAGCCTTTGCGAAAGGCTTTTTGAAGGGAAAGAGGTAACGCTGTGAGATAAATTAACCGAACACAGAGCAGTTTCTCAGAAAGCTTCTTTCCAGTTTTGAACTGAAGCTATTTCCATTTTCACCATAGCCCTCTATGGGCTTCCAAATATCCCTTTGCCAATTCCACAAGAACAGCCTTAGCGAAAGGCTTCTTGAAGGGAATGATATAACTCTGTGTGATGAATTAACAGAACACAGAGCAGTTTCTCAAAAAGCTTTTTTCCAGTTTTGAACGGATGCTATTTCCTTTTTCACGATAGCCCTCTATGGGCTTCCAAATATCCCTTTGCCAATTCCACAATAACAGCCTTAGCGAAAGGCTTCTTGAAGGGAAAGATATAACTCTGTGAGATGAATTAACAGAACACAGAGCAGTTTCTCAGAAAGTTTCTTTCCAGTTTTGAAGGGAAGATATTTTCTTTTTCAAAATAGCCATCTATGGCCTTCCAAATATCCCTTTGCCAATTCCACAAGAACAGCCTTAGCGAAAGGCTTCTTGAAGGGAAAGATGTAACTCTGTGAGATGAATTAACAGAACACAGAGCGGTTTCTCAGAAAGATTCTTTCCGGTTTTGAACGGAAGATATTTCCTTTTCAACATAGCCCTCTATGGGCTTCCAAATATCCCTTTGTCAATTCCACCAGAACAGCCTTAGCGAAAGGCTTCTTGAAAGGAAAGATGTAACTCTGTGAGATGAATTAACAGAACACAGAGCAGTTTCTCAGAAAGCTTCTTTCCTGTTTTGAACGGAAGATATGTCCTTTTTCACCATAGCCCTCTATGGGATTCCAAATATCAGTTTGCCAATTCCACAAGAACAGCCTTAGCGAAAGGCTTCTTGAAGGGAAAGATGTAACTCAGTGAAAAAAATTAAGAGAACACAGAGCAATTTCTCAGAAAGCTTCTTTCCAGTTTTGAACGGAAGATACTTCCTTTTTCACCATAGCCCTCTATGGGCTTCCAAATATCCCTTTGCCAATTACACAAGAACAGCCTTAGCGAAAGGCTTCTTGAAGGGAAAGATGTAACTCTGTGAGATGAATTAACAGAACACAGAACAGTTTCTCAGATAGCTTCTTTCCGGTTTTGAACGGAAGATATTTCCTTTTTCACCATACCAATCTATGGGCTTCCAAATATCCCTTTGTCAATTCCACAAGAACAGCCTTAGCGAAAGGCTTCTTGAAGGGAAAGATGTAACTCTGTGAGAAGAATTAACAGAACACAGAGCAGTTTCTCAGAAAGCTTCTTTCCAGTTTTGAACGGAAGATATTTCCTTTTTCAAAATAGCCCTCTATGGGCTTCCAAATATCCCTTTGCCCATTCCACAAGAACAGCTGTAGCGAAAGGCTTCTTGAAGGGAAAGATGTAACTCTGTGGGATGAATTAACAGAACACAGAGCAGTTTCTCAGAAAGTTTCTTTCCGGGTTTGAATGGATGATATGTCCTTTTTCACCATAGCCCTCTAAGTGCTTCCAAATATCCCTTTGAAAATTCCACAAGAACAGCCTTAGCGACAGGCTTCTTGAAGGGAAAGATGTAACTCTGTGAGATGAATTAAGAGAACACAGAGCAGTTTCTCAGAAAGATTCTTTCCGGTTTGAACGGAAGATATTTCCTTATTCAGCATAGCCCTCTATGGGCTTCCAAATATCCCTTTGCCAATTCCACAAGAACAGCCTTAGCGAAAGGCTTCTTGAAGTGAAAGATGTAAGTCTCCGAGATGAATTAAGAGAACACATAGCACTTTCTGAGAAAACTTCTTTCCTGTTTTGAACTGAAGATAAGTCCTTTTTCACCATAGCCCTCTATGGGCTTCCAAATATCCCTTTGCCAATTCCACAAGAACAGCCTTAGCGAAAGGCTTCTTGAAGGGAAAGATGTAACTCAGTGAGATGAATTAACAGAACACAGAACAGTTTCTCAGAAAGCTTCTTTCCAGTTTTGAAGGGAAGGTATTTCCTTTTTCACCGTAGCCCTCTATGGGCTTCCAAATATCAGTTTGCCAATTCCACAAGAACAGCCTTAGCGAAAGGCTTCTGGGAGGGAAAGATGTAACTCTGTGAGATGAATTAACAGAACACAGAGCAGTTTCTCAGAAAGCTTCTTTCCAGTTTTGAACGGAAGATATTTCCTTTTTCACCATAGCCCTCTATGGGCTTCAAAATATCCCTTTGCCAATTCCACAAGAACAGCCTTAGCGAAAGGCTTCTTGAAGGGAAAGACGTAACTCTGTGAGATGAATTAACAGAACACAGAGCAGTTTCTCAGAAAGCTTCTTTCCAGTTTTGAACGGAAGATATTTCCTTTTTCACCATAGCCCTCTATGGACTTCCAAATATCCCTTTGCCAATTCCACAAGAACCGTCTTAGCGAAAGGCTTCCTGAAGGGAAAGATGTAACTCTGTGAGATGAATTAACAGAACACAGAGCATTTTCTCAGAAAGCTTCTTTCCAGTTTTGAAGGGAAGATATTTCCTTTTTCACCATAGCCCTCTATGGGCTTCCAAATATTCCTTTGCCAATTGCACATGAACAGCCTTAGCGAAAGGCTTCTTGAAGGGAAAGATGTAACGCTGTGAGATGAATTAACAGAACACAGAGCGGTTTCTCAGAAAGCTTCTTTCCGGTTTTGAACGGAAGATATTTCCTTTTCAACATAGCCCTCTATGGGCTTCCAAATATCCCTTTGTCAATTCCACAAGAACAGCCTTAGCGAAAGGCTTCTCGAAGGGAAAGATGTAATTCTGTGAGATGAATTAAGAGAACAGAGAGCAGTTTCCCAGAAAGCTTCTTTCCGGTTTTGAACGGAAGATATGTCTTTTTTCACGATAGCCCTCTATGGGCTTCCTAATATCCCTTTGCCAATTCCACAACAACAGCCTTAGCGAAAGGTTTCCTGAAGTGAAAGATGTAAGTCTCATAGATGAATTAAGAGAACACAGAGCAGTTTCTCAGAAAGATTCTTTCCAGTTTTGAACGGAAGATATGTCCTTTTTCACCAAAGACCTCTATGGGCTTCCAAATATTGCTTTGCTAATTCCAAAAAAACAGCCTTTGTGAAAGGCTTCTTGAAGGGACACATGTAACTCTGTGAGATGAATTAACAGAACACAGAGCAGTTTCTCAGAAAGCTTCTTTCCAGTTTTAAACGGAAGCTATTTCCTTTTACACCATAGCCCTCCATGGGCTTCCAAATATCCCTTTGCCAATTCTACAAGAACAGCCTTAGCGAAAGGCTTCTTGAAGGGAAAGATGTAACCCTGTGAGATGAATTAACAGAAGACAGAGCAGTTTCTCAGAAAGCTTCTTTCCGGTTTTTAACGGAAGATACTTCCTTTTTCACCATAGCCCTCTATGGGCTTCCAAATATCCCTTTGCCAATTCCACAAGAACAGCCTTAGCGAAAGGCTTCTTGAAGGGAAAGATGTAACTCTGTGAGATGAATTAACAGAACACAGAGCAGTTTCTCAGAAAGCTTCTTTCCGGTTTTGAACGGAAGAAATGTCCTTTTTCACCATAGCCCTCTATTGGCTTCCTAATATCCCTTTGCCAATTCCACAAGAACAGCCTTAGCGAAAGGTTTCTTGAAGGGAAAGATGTAACTCTTAGAGATGAATGAAGAGAACACAGAGCAGTTTCTCAGAAAGCTTCTTTCCAGTTTTGACCGGAAGATATGTCCTTTTTCACCATAGTCCTCTATGGGCTTCCAAATATCCCTTTGCCAATTTCAAAAGAACAGCCTTTGGATAGTCTTCTTGAAGGGAAAGATGTAACTCTGTGAGATGAATTAACAGAACACAAAGCAGTTTCTCGGAAAGCATCTTTCCAGTTTTGAACGGAAGATATTTCCTTTTTCACCATAGCCCTCTATGGGCTTCCAAATATCCCTTTGCCAATTCGAAAAGAACAGGCTTAACGAAAGGCTTTTTGAATGGAAAGATGTAACTCTGTGAGATGAATTAACAGAACACAGAGCAGTTTCTCAGAAAGCTTCTTTCCAGTTTTGAACGGAAGATATTTCCTTTTTCACCATAGCCCTCTATGGGCTTCCAAATATCCCTTTGCCAATTCCCCAAGAACAGCCTTAGCGAAAGGCTTCTTGAAGGGAAAGATGTAACTCTGTGAGATGAATTAACAGAACACAGGGCGGTTTCTCAGAAAGCTTCTTTCCGGTTTTGAACGGAAGATATTTCCTTTTCAACATCGCCCTCTATGGGCTTGCAAATATCCCTTTGTCAATTCCACAAGAACAGCCTTAGCGAAAGGATTCTTGAAGGGAAAGATGTAACTCTGTGATATGAATTAACAGAACACAGAGCAGTTTCCCAGAAAGCTTCTTTCCGGTTTTGAACGGAAGATATGTCTTTTTTCACCATAGCCCTCTATGGGCTTCCTAATATCCCTTTGCCAATTCCACAACAACAGCCTTAGCGAAAGGTTCCTTGAAGTGAAAGATGTAAGTCTCAGAGATGAATTAAGAGAACACAGAGCAGTTTCTCAGAAAGCTTCTTTCCAGTTTTGAATTGAAGATATGTCCTTTTTCACCATAGCCCTCTATGGGCTTCCAAATATCCCTTTGCCAATTCCAAAAGAACAGCCTTTGCGAAAGGCTTTTTGAAGGGAAAGATGTAACTCTGTGGGATGAATTAACAGAACACAGAACAGTTTCTCAGAAAGTTTCTTTCCGGGTTTGAATGGAAGATATGTCCTTTTTCACCATAGCCCTCTAAGTGCTTCCAAATATCCCTTTGCCAATTCCACAAGAACCGCCTTAGCGACAGGCTTCTTGAAGGGAAAGCTGTAACTCTGTGAGATGAATTAAGAGAACACAGAGCAGTTTCTCAGAAAGCTTCTTTCCGGTTTTGAACGGAAGATATTTCCTTATTCAGCATAGCCCTCTATGGGCTTCCAAATATCCCTTTGCCAATTCCACAAGAACAGCCTTAGCGAAAGGCTTCTTGATGTGAAAGATGTAAGTCTCCGAGATGAATTAAGAGACACAGAGCAGTTTCTCAGAAAACTTCTTTCCTGTTTTGAACTGAAGATAAGTCCTTTTTCACCATAGCCCTCTATGGGCTTCCAAAAATCCCTTTGCCAATTCCACAAGAACAGCCTTAGCGAAAGGCTTCTTGCAGGGAAAGATATAACTCTGTGTGATGAATTAACAGAACACAGAGCAGTTTCTTAGAAAGCTGTTTTCCAGTTTTGAACGGAAGCTATTTCCTTTTTCACGATAGCCCTCTATGGGCTTCCAAATATCCCTTTGCCAATTCCACAATAACAGCCTTAGCGAAAGGCTTCTTGAAGGGAAAGATGTAACTCTGTGAGATGAATTCACAGAACACAGAGCAGTTTCTCAGAAAGCTTCTTTCCAGTTTTGAACGGAAGCTATTACCTTTTTCACCGTAGCCCTCTATGGGCTTCCAAATATCCCTTTGCCAATTCCACAAGAACAGCCTTAGCGAAAGGCTTCTTGAAGGGAAAGATGTAACTCTGTGAGATGAATTAACAGAACACAGAGCAGTTTCTCAGAAAGCTTCTTTAAAGTTTTGAACGGAAGATATTTCCTTTTTCAAAATAGCCCTTTATGGGGTTCCAAATATCCCTTTGCCAATTCCACAAGAACAGCCTTAGCGAAAGGCTTCTTGTAGGGAAAGATGTAACTCTGTGAGATGAATTAACAGAACACAGAGCAGTTTCTCAGAAAGTTTCTTTCCGGTTTTGAAAGGAAGATATGTCCTTTTTCACCATAGCCCTCTAAGTGCTTCCAAATATCCCTTTGCCAATTCCACAAGAACAGCCTTAGCGACAGGCTTCTTGAAGGGAAAGATGTAACTCTGTGAGATGAATTAACAGAACACAGAGCAGTTTCTCAAAAAGCTTCTTTCCGGTTTTAAACGGAGAATATTTCCAGTTTCACCATAGCCCACTACGGGTTTCCAAATATCTCTTTGCCAATTCCACAAGAACAGCCTTAGCGAAAGGCTTCTTGAAGGGAAAGATGTAACTCTGTGAGATGAATTAACAGAACACAGAGCAGTTTCTCAGAAAGCTTCTTTCCAGTTTTGAACGGAAGATAGTTCCTTTTTCACCATAGCCCTCTATGGCCTCCAAATATCCCTTTGCCAATTCCACAAGAACAGCCTTCGCGAAAGGCTTCTTGAAGGGAAAGATGTAACTCTTTGAGTTGAATTAACAGAACACAGAGCAGTTTCTCAGAAAGCTTCTTTCCAGTTTTGAACGGAAGATATTTCCTTTTACACCATAGCCCTCTAAGGGCTTCCAAATATCCCTTTGCCAATTCCAAAAGAACAGCCTTTGGATAGTCTTCTTGAAGGGAAAGATGTAACTCTGTGAGATGAATTAACAGAACACAGAGCAGTTTCTCGGAAAGCATCTTTCCAGTTTTGAACGGAAGATATTTCCTTTTTCACCATAGCCCTCTATGGGCTTCCAAATATCCCTTTGCCAATTCGAAAAGAACAGGCTTAACGAAAGGCTTTTTGAAGGGAAAGATGTAACTCTGTGAGATGAATTAACAGAACACAGAGCAGTTTCTCAGAAAGCTTCTTTCCAGTTTTGAACGGAAGATATTTCCTTTTTCACCGTAGCCCTCTATGGGCTTCCAAATATCCCTTTGCCAATTCCACAAGAACAGCCTTAGCGAAAGGCTTCTTGAAGGGAAAGATGTAACACTGTGAGAAAAATTAAGAGAACACAGAGCAGTTTCTCAGAAAGCTTCTTTCCAGTTTTGAACGGAGGATACTTCCTTTTTCACCATAGCCCTCTATGGGCTTCCAAATATCCCTTTGCCAATTCTACAAGAACAGCCTTAGCGAAAGGCTTCTTGAAGGGAAAGATGTAACCCTGTGAGATGAATTAACAGAAGACAGAGCAGTTTCTCAGAAAGCTTCTTTCCGGTTTTTAACGGAAGATACTTCCTTTTTCACCATAGCCCTCTATGGGCTTCCAAATATCTCTTTGCCAATTCCACAAGAACAGCCTTAGCGAAAGGCTTCTTGAAGGGAAAGATGTAACTCTGTGAGATGAATTAACAGAACACAGGGCGGTTTCTCAGAAAGCTTCTTTCCGGTTTTGAACGGAAGATATTTCCTTTTCAACATAGCCCTCTATGGGCTTGCAAATATCCCTTTGTCAATTCCACAAGAGCAGCCTTAGCGAAAGGATTCTTGAAGGGAAAGATGTAACTCTGTGAGATGAATTAACAGAACACAGAGCAGTTTCCCAGAAAGCTTCTTTCCGGTTTTGAACGGAAGATATGTCTTTTTTCACCATAGCCCTCTATGGGCTTCCTAATATCCCTTTGCCAATTCCACAACAACAGCCTTAGCGAAAGGTTCCTTGAAGAGAAAGATGTAAGTCTCAGAGATGAATTAAGAGAACACAGAGTAGTTACTCAGAAAGCTTCTTTCCTGTTTTGAATTGAAGATATGTCCTTTTTCACCATAGCCCTCTATGGGCTTCCAAATATCCCTTTGCCAATTCCAAAAGAACAGCCTTTGCGAAAGGCTTTTTGAAGGGAAAGATGTAACTCCGTGGGATGAATTAACAGAACACAGAGCAGTTTCTCAGAAAGTTTCTTTCCGGGTTTGAATGGAAGATATGCCCTTTTTCACCATAGCCCTCTAAGTGGTTCCAAATATCCCTTTGCCAATTCCACAAGAACAGCCTTAGCGACAGGCTTCTTGAAGGGAAGGATGTAACTCTGTGAGATGAATTAAGAGAACACAGAGCAGTTTCTCAGAAAGCTTCTTTCCAGTTTTGAACGGAAGATATTTCCTTATTCAGCATAGCCCTCTATGGGCTTCCAAATATCCCTTTGCCAATTCCACAAGAACAGCCTTAGCGAAAGGCTTCTTGAAGTGAAAGATGTAAGTCTCCGAGATGAATTAAGAGAACACAGAGCAGTTTCTCAGAAAACTTCTTTCCTGTTTTGAACTGAAGATAAGTCCTTTTTCACCATAGCCCTCTGTGGGCTTCCAAATATCCCTTTGCCAATTCCAAAAGAACAGCCTTTCCGAAAGGCTTTTTGAAGGGCAAGAGGTAACGCTGTGAGATGAATTAACAGAACACAGAGCAGTTTCTCAGAAAGCTTCTTTCCAGTTTTGAACGGAAGCTATTTCCTTTTTCACCATAGCCCTCTATGGGCTTCCAAATATCCCTTTGCCAATTCCACAAGAACAGCCTTAGCGAAAGGCTTCTTGCAGGGAAAGATATAACTCTGTGTGATGAATTAACAGAACACAGAGCAGTTTCTCAGAAAGCTTTTTTCCAGTTTTGAACGGAAGCTATTTCCTTTTACACGATAGCCCTCTATGGGCTTCCAAATATCCCTTTGCCAATTCAACAATAACAGCCTTAGCGAAAGGCTTCTTGAAGGGAAAGATGTAACTCTGTGAGATGAATTAACAGAACACAGAGCAGTTTCTCAGAAAGCTTCTTTCCAGTTTTGAACGGAAGCTATTACCTTTTTCACCATAGCCCTCTATGGGCTTCCAAATATCCCTTTGCCAATTCCACAAGAACAGCCTTAGCGAACGGCTTCTTGAAGGAAAAGATGTAACTCTGTGAGATGAATTAACAGAACACAGAGCAGTTTCTCAGAAAGCTTCTTTAAAGTTTTGAACGGAAGATATTTCCTTTTTCAAAATAGCCCTTTATGGGGTTCCAAATATCCCTTTGCAAATTCCACAAGAACAGCCTTAGCGAAAGGCTTCTTGAAGGGAAAGATGTAACTCCGTGAGATGAATTAACAGAACACAGAGCTGTTTCTCAGAAAGTTTCTTTCCCGTTTTGAAAGGAAGATATGTCCTTTTTCACCATAGCCCTCTATGGACTTCCAAATATCCCTTTGCCAATTCCACAAGAACAGCCTTAGCGACAGGCTTCTTGAAGGGAAAGATGTAACTCTGTGAGATGAATTAACAGAACACAGAGCAGTTTCTCAAAATGCTTCTTTCCGGTTTTAAACGGAGGATATTTCCAGTTTCACCATAGCCCACTACGGGTTTCCAAATATCTCTTTGCCAATTCCACAAGAACAGCCTTAGCGAAAGGCTTCTCGAAGGGAAAGATGTAACTCTGTGAGATGAATTAACAGAACACAGAGCAGTTTCTCAGAAAGCTTCTTTCCAGTTTTGAACGGAAGATAGTTCCTTTTTCACCATAGCCCTCTATGGGCTTCCAAATATCCCTTTTCCAATTCCACAAGAACAGCCTTCACGAAAGGCTTCTTGAAGGGAAAGATGTAACTCTTTGAGTTGAATTAACAGAACACAGAGCAGTTTCTCAGAAAGCTTCTTTCCACTTTTGAACGGAAGATATTTCCTTTTTCACCATAGCCCTCTAAGGGCTTCCAAATATCCCTTTGCCAATTCCACAAGAACAGCATTAGCGAAAGGCTTCTTGAAGGGAAAGATGTAACTCTGTGAGATGAATTAAGAGAACAAAGAGCAGTTTCTCAGAAAGCTTCTTTCCAGTTTTGAACGGAAGATATTTCCTTTTTCACCATAGCCCTCTATGGGCTTCCAAATATCAGTTTGCCAATTCCACAAGAACAGCCTTAGCGAAAGGCTTCTTGAAGGGAAAGATGTAACTCTGTGAGAAAAATTAAGAGAACACAGAGCAGTTTCTCAGAAAGCTTCTTTCCAGTTTTGAACGGAAGATACTTCCTTTTTCACCATAGCCCTCTAGGGGTTCCAAATATCCCTTTGCCAATTCCACAAGAACAGCCTTAGCGAAAGGGTTCTTGAAGGGAAAGATGTAACTCTGTGAGATGAATTAACAGAACACAGAGCAGTTTCTCAGAAAGCTTCTTTCCGGTTTTGAACGGAAGATATACCCTTTTTCACCATAGCCCTCTATTGGCTTCCTAATATCCCTTTGCCAATTCCACAAGAACAGCCTTAGCGAAAGGTTTCTTGAAGGGAAAGATGTAACTCTGAGAGATGAATTAAGAGAACACAGAGCAGTTTCTCAGAAACCTTCTTTCCAGTTTTGAACGGAAGATAGGTCCTTTTTCACCATAGTCCTCTATGGGCGTCCAAATATCCATTTGCCAATTCCAAAAGAACAGCCTTTGGAAAGGCTTCTTGAAGGGAAAGATGTAACTCTGTGAGATGAATTAACAGAACACAGAGCAGTTTCTCAGAAAGCTTCTTTCCAGTTTTGAACGGAAGATGTTTACTTTTTCACCATAGCCCTCTATGGGCTTCCAAATATCCCTTTGCCAATTCGTCAAGAACAGCCTTAACGAAAGGCTTCTTGAAGGGAAAGATGTAAATCTGTGAGATGAATTAACAGAACACAGAGCAGTTTCTCACAAAGCTTCTTTCCAGTTTTGAAGGGAAGATATTTCTTTTTCACCATAGCCCTCTATGGGCTTCAAAATATCACTTTGCCTATTCCACAACAACAGCCTTAGCGAAAGGCTTCTTGAAAGGAAAGATGTAACTCTGTGAGATCTATTAACAGAACACAGAGCAGCTTCTCAGAAAGCTTCTTTCCAGTTTTGAACGGAAGATATTTCCTTTTTCACCGTAGCCCTCTAAGGGCTTCCAAATATCCCTTTGCCAATTCCACAAGAACAGTCTTAGCGAAAGGCTTCCTGAAGGGAAAGATGTAACTCTGTGAGATGAATCAACAGAACACAGAGCAGTTTCTCAGAAAGCTTCTTTCCAGTTTTGAAGGGAAGATATTTCTTTTTCACCATAGAACTCTATGGGCTTCCGAATACCCTTTGCCAATTCCACAAGAACTGCCTTAGCCAAAGGCTTCTTGAAGGGAAAGATGTAACTCTGTGAGATGAATTAACAGAACACAGAGCAGTTTCTCAGAAAGCTTCTTTCCAGTTTTGAACGGAAGATAGTTCCTTTTTCACCATAGCTCTCTATGGGCTTCCAAATATTCCTTTGCCAATTCCACATGAACAGCCTTAGCGAAAGGCTTCTTGAAGGGAAAGATATAACTCTGTGAGATGAATTCACAGAACACAGAGCAGTTTCTCAGAAAGTTTCTTTCCAGTTTTGAAGGGAAGATATTTACTTTTTCAAAATAGCCATCTATGGGCTTCCAAATATCCCTTTGCCAATTCCACAAGAACACCCTTAGCGAAAGGCTTCTTGAAGGGAAAGATGTAACTCTGTGAGATGAATTAACAGAACACAGAGCGGTTTCTCAGAAAGATTCTTTCCGGTTTTGAACGGAAGATGTTTCCTTTTCAACATAGCCCTCTATGGGCTTCCAAATATCCCTTTGTCAATTCCACAAAAACAGCCTTAGCGAAAGGCTTCTTGAAGGGAAAGATGTAACTCTGTGAGAAGAATTAACAGAACACAGAGCAGTTTCTCATAAAGCTTCTTTCCAGTTTTCAACGGAAGATATGTCCTTTTTCACCATAGCCCTCTATGGGCTTCCAAATATCCCTTTGCCAATTCCACAAGAACAGCCTTAGCGAAAGGTTTCTTGATGGGAAAGATGTAACTCTGAGAGATGAATTAAGAGAACACAGAGCAGTTTCTCAGAAAGCTTCTTTCCAGTTTTGAACGGAAGATATTTCCTTTTGCACCATAGCCCTCTATGGGCTTCCAAATATCCCTTTGCCAATTCCACAAGAACAGTCTTAGCGAAAGGCTTCCTGAAGGGAAAGATGTAACTCTGTGTAATGAATTAACAGAAGACAAAGCAGTTTCTCAGAAAGCTTCTTTCCAGTTTTGAAGGGAAGATATTTCCTTTTTCACCGTAGCCCTCTATGGGCTTCCAAATATCAGTTTGCCAATTCCACAAGAACAGCCTTAGCGAAAGGCTTCTGGGAGGGAAAGATGTAACTCTGTGAGATGAATTAACAGAACACAGAGCGGTTTCTCAGAAAGCTTCTTTCCGGTTTTGAACGGAAGATATTTCCTTTTTCAACGTAGCCCTCTATGGGCTTCCAAATATCAGTTTTCCAATTCCACAAGAACAGCCTTAGCGAAAGGCTTCTTGAAGGGAAAGATGTAACTCTGTGAGAAAAATTAAGAGAACACAGAGCAGTTTCTCAGAAAGCTTCTTTCCAGTTTTGAACGGAAGATACTTCCTTTTTCACCATAGCCCTCTATGGGCATCAAAATATCCCTTTGCCAATTCCACAAGAACAGCCTTAGCGAAAGGCTTCTTGAAGGGAAAGATGTAACTCTGTGAGATGAATTAACAGAACACAGAGCAGTTTCTCAAAAAGCTTCTTTCCGGTTTTGAACGGAAGATATGTCCTTTTTCACCATAGCCCTCTATTGGCTTCCTAATATCCCTTTGCAAATTCCACAAGAACAGCCTTAGCGAAAAGTTTCTTGAAGGGAAAGATGTAACTCTGAGAGATGAATGAAGAGAACACAGAGCAGTTTCTCAGAAAGCTTCTCTCCAGCTTTGAACGGAAGATATTTCCTTTTTCACCATAGCCCTCTATGTGCTTCAAAATATCACTTTGCCTATCCCACAACAACAGCCTTAGCGAAAGGCTTCTTGAAAGGAAAGATGTAACTCTGTGAGATGAATTAACAGAACACAGAGCAGTTTCTCAGAAAGCTTCTTTCCAGTTTTGAACGGAAGATATTTCCTTTTTCACCATAGCCCTCTATGGGCTTCCCAATATCCCTTTGCCAATTCCACAAGAACAGTCTTAGCGGAAGGCTTCTTGAAGGGAAAGACGTAACTCTGTGAGATAAATTAAAAGAACACAGAGCAGTTTCTCAGAAATCTTCTTTCCAGTTTTGAACGGAATATATTTCCTTTTTCAAAATAGCCCTCTATGGACTTCCAAATATCCCTTTGCCAATTCCACAAGAACAGTCTTAGCGAAAGGCTTCCTGAAGGGAAAGATGTAACTCTGTGAGATGAATTAACAGAACACAGAGCAGTTTCTCAGAAAGCTTCTTTCCGGTTTTGAACGGAAGATAGTTCCTTTTTCACCATAGCCCTCTATGGGCTTCCAAATATTCCTTTGCCAATTGCACATGAACAGAATTAGCGAAAGGCTTCTTGAAGGGAAAGATGTAACGCTGTGAGATGAATTAACAGAACACAGAGCGGTTTCTCAGAAAGCTTCTTTCCGGTTTTGAACGGAAGATATTTCCTTTTCTACATAGCCCTCTATGGGCTTCCAAATATCCCTTTGTCAATTCCACAAGAACAGCCTTAGCGAAAGGCTTCTTGAAGGAAAAGATGTAATTCTGTGAGATGAATTAAGAGAACAGAGAGCAGTTTCCCAGAAAGCTTCTTCCCGGTTTTGAACGGAAGATATGTCTTTTTTCATGATAGCCCTCTATGGGCTTCCTAATATCCCTTTGCCAATTCCACAACAACAGCCTTAGCGAAAGGTTTCTTGAAGTGAAAGATGTAAGTCTCATAGATGAATTAAGAGAACACAGAGCAGTTTCTCAGAAAGATTCTTTCCAGTTTTGAACTGAAGATATGTCCTTTTTCACCATAGCCCTCTATGGGCTTCCAAATATCCCTTTGCCAATTCCACAAGAACAGCCTTAGCGAAAGGCATCTTGAAGGGAAAGATGTAACTCTGTGAGATGAATTAACAGAACACAGAGCAGTATCTCAGAAACTTCTCTCCAGTTTTGAACCGAAGATATTTCTTTTTTCACCATAGCCCTCTGTGGGCTTCCAAATATCCCTTTGCCAATTCCACAAGAAGAGCATTAGCGAAAGGCTTCTTGAATGGAAAGATGTAACTCTGTGAGATGAATTAACAGAACACAGAGCAGTTTCTCAGAAAGCTTCTTTCCGGTTTTGAACGGAAGATATTTCCTTTTTCACCATAGCCCTCAAAGGGCTTCCAAATATCCCTTTGCCACTTCCACAAGAACAGTCTTAGCGAAAGGCTTCTTGAAGGGAAAGATGTAACTCTGTGAGATGAATTAACAGAACACAGAGTAGTTTCTCAGAAAGCTTCTTTCCGGTTTTGAACGGAAGATATGTCCTATTTCACCATAGCCCTCTATTGGCTTCCTAATATCCCTTTGCCAATTCTACAAGAACAGCCTTAGCGAAAGGTTTCTTGAAGGGAAAGATGTAACTCTGAGAGATGAATTAACAGAACACAGAGCAGTTTCTCAGAAAGCTTCTTTCCAGTTTTGAAGGGAAGATATTTACTTTTTCAAAATAGCCATCTATGGGCTTCCAAATATCCATTTGCGAATTCCACAAGAACAGCCTTAGCGAAAGGCTTCTTGAAGGGAAAGATGTAACTCTATGAGATGAATTAACAGAACACAGGGCGGTTTCTCAAAAAGCTTCTTTCCGGTTTTGAACGGAAGATATTTCCTTTTCAACATAGCCCTCTATGGGCTTGCAAATATCCCTTTGTCAATTCCACAAGAACAGCCTTAGCGAAAGGATTCTTGAAGGGAAAGATGTAACTCTGTGAGATGAATTAACAGAACGCAGAGCAGTTTCCCAGAAAGCTTCTTTCCGGTTTTGAACGGAAGATATGTCTTTTTTCACCACAGCCCTCTATGGGCTTCCTAATATCCCTTTGCCAATTCCACAACAAGAGCCTTAGCGAAAGGTTCCTTGAAGAGAAAGATGTAAGTCTCAGAGATGAATTAAGAGAACACAGAGCAGTTTCTCAGAAAGCTTCTTTCCAGTTTTGAATTGAAGATATGTCCTTTTTCACCATAGCCCTCTATGGGCTTCCAAATATCCCTTTGCCAATTCCAAAAGAACAGCCTTTGCGAAAGGCTTTTTGAAGGGAAAGAGATAACGCTGTGAGATGAATTAACAGAACACAGAGCAGTTTCTCAGAAAGCTTCTTTCCAATTTTGAACGAAGATATTTCCTTTTTCACCGTAGCCCTCTATAGGCTTCAAAATATCACTTTGCTTATTCCACAAAAACAGACGTAGCGAAAGGCTTCTTGAAGGGAAAGATGTAACTCTGTGAGATGAATTAACAGAACACAGAGCAGTTTCTCAGAAAGCTTCTTTCCAGTTTTGAACGGAAGATATTTCCTTTTTCACCTAGCCCTCTATGGGCTTCCAAATATCCCTTTGCCAATTCCACAAGAACAGCCTTAGCGAAAGGCTTCTTGAAGGGAAAGATGTAACTCTTTGAGATGAATTAACAGAACACAGAGCAGTTTCTCAGAAAGCTTCTTTCCAGTTTTGAACGGAAGCTATTTCCTTTTTCACGATAGCCCTCTATGGGCTTCCAAATATCCCTTTGCCAATTCCACAATAACAGCCTTAGCGAAAGGCTTCTTGATGGGAAAGATGTAACTCTGTGAGATGAATTAACAGAACACAGAGCAGTTTCTCAGAAAGCTTCTTTCCAGTTTTGAACGGAAGCTATTACCTTTTTCAACATAGCCCTCTATGGGCTGCCAAATATCCCTTTGCCAATTCCACAAGAACAGCCTTAGCGAAAGGCTTCTTGAAGGGAAACATGTAACTCTTTGAGATGAATTAACAGAATACAGAGCAGTTTCTCAGAAAGTTTCTCTCCGGATTTGAATGGAAGATATGTCCTTTTTCACCATAGCCTTCTAAGTGCTTCCAAATATCCCTTTGCCAATTCCACAAGAACAGCCTTAGCGACAGGCTTCTTGAAGGGAAAGATGTAACTCTGTGAGATGAATTAACAGAACACAGAGCAGTTTCTCAGAAAGCTTCTTTCCGGTTTTGAACGGAAGATATTTCCTTATTCAGCAGAGCCCTCTAATGACTTCCAAATATCCCTTTGCCAATTCCACAAGAACAGCCTTAGCGAAAGGCTTCTTGAAGGGAAAGATGTAACTCGGTGAGATGAATTAACAGAACACAGAGCAGTTTCTCAGAAAGCTTCTTTCCGGTTTTGAACGGAAGATCTGTCCTTTTTCACCATAGCCCTCTATAGGCTTCCTAATATCCCTTTGCCAATTCCACAAGAACAGCCTTAGCGAAAGGTTTCTTGAAGGGAAAGATGTAACTCTTAGAGATGAATGAAGAGAACACAGAGCAGTTTCTCAGAAAGCTTCTTTCCAGCTTTGAACGGAAGATATGTCCTTTTTCACCATAGTCCTCAACGGGCTTCCAAATATCCCTTGGCCAATTCCTAAAGAACAGCCTTTGGAAAGGCTTCTTGAAGGGAAAAATGTGGCTCTGTGAGATGAATTAACAGAACAAAGAGCAGTTTCTCAGAAAGCTTCTTTCCTGTTTTCACGGAAGATATTTCCTTTTTCACCATAGCCCTCTATGGGCTTCCAAATATCCCTTTGCCAATTCCACAAGAACAGCCTTAACAAGAGGCTTCTTGAAGGGAAAGTTGTAACTCTGTGAGATGAATTAACAGACACAGAGCAGATTCTCAGAAAGCTTCTTTCCAATTTTGAACGGAAGATATTTCCTTTTTCACCATAGCCCTCTATGGGCTTCCAAATATCAGTTTGCCAATTCCACAAGAACCGCCTTAGCGAAAGGCTTCTTGAAGGGAAAGATGTAACTCTGTGAGAAAAATTAAGAGAACACAGAGCAGTTTCTCAGAAAGCTTCTTTCCAGTTTTGAACGGAAGATACTTCCTTTTTCACCATAGCCCTCTATGGGCTTCCAAATATCCCTTTGCCAATTCCACAAGAACAGCCTTAGCGAAAGGCTTCTTGAAGGGAAAGATGTAACTCTTTGAGATGAATTAACAGAATACAGAGCAGTTTCTCAGAAAGTTTCTTTCCGGATTTGAATGGAAGATATGTCCTTTTTCACCATAGCCCTCTAAGTGCTTCCAAATATCCCTTTGCCAATTCCACAAGAACAGCCTTAGCGACAGGCTTCTTGAAGGGAAAGATGTAACTCTGTGAGATGAATTAACAGAACACAGAGCAGTTTCTCAGAAAGCTTCTTTCCGGTTTTGAACGGAAGATATTTCCTTATTCAGCAGAGCCCTCTATGGACTTCCAAATATCCCTTTGCCAATTCCACAAGAACAGCCTTAGCGAAAGGCTTCTTGAAGGGAAAGATGTAACTCTGTGAGATGAATTAACAGAACACAGAGCAGTTTCTCAGAAAGCTTCTTTCCGGTTCTAAACGGAGGATATTTCCATTTTCACCATAGCCCACTATGGGTTTCAAAATATCTCTTTGCCAATTCCACAAGAACAGCCTTAGCGAAAGGGTTCTTGAAGGGAAAGATGTAACTCTGTGAGATCAATTAACAGAACACAGAGCAGTTTCTCAGAAAGCTTCTTTCCGGTTTTGAACGGAAGATATGTCCTTTATCAGCATAGCCCTCTATGGGTTCCAAATATCCCTTTTCCAATTCCACATGAACAGCCTTAGCGAAAGGCTTCTTGAAGGGAAAGATGTAACTCTATGAGATGAATTAAGAGAACACAGAGCAGTTTCTCAGAAAGCTTCTTTCCGGTTTTAAACGGAGGATATTTCCATTTTCACCCTAGCCCTCAATGTGCTTCCAAATATTGCTTTGCGAATTCCAAAAAAACACCCTTTGTGAAAGGCTTCTTGAAGGGAAAGATGCAACTCTGTGGGATGAATTAACAGAACACAGAGCAGTTTCTCAAAAAGCTTCTTTCCAGTTTTGAACGGAAGCAATTTCCTTTTACACCATAGCCCTCTATGGGCTTCCAAATATCCCTTTGCCAATTCCACAAGAACAGCCTTAGCGAAAGGCCTCTTGACGGGAAAGATGTAACTCTGTGAGATGAATTAACAGAACACAGAGCAGTTTCTCATAAAGCTTCTTTCCGGTTTTGAACGGAAGATATGTCCTTTTTCACCATAGCCCTCTATTGGCTTCCTAATATCCCGTTGCCAATTCCACAAGAACAGCCTTAGCGAACGGTTTCTTGAAGGGAAAGATGTAACTCTCAGAGATGAATGAAGAGAACACAGAGCAGTTTCTCAGAAAGCTTCTTTCCAGTTTTCAACGGAAGATATGTCCTTTTTCACCATAGTCCTCAATGGGATTCCAAATATCCCTTTGCCAATTCCAAAAGAACAGCCTTTGGAAAGGCTTCTTGAAGGGAAAGATGTGGCTCTGTGAGATGAATTAACAGAACACAGAGCAGTTTCTCAGAAAGCTTCTTTCCAGTTTTGACGGAAGATATTACCTTCTTCACCATAGCCCTCTATGGGCTTCCAAATATCAGTTTGCCAATTCCACAGGAACCGCCTTAGCGAAAGGCTTCTTGAAGGGAAAGATGTAACTCTGTGAGAAAAATTAAGAGAACACAGAGCAGTTTCTCAGAAAGCTTCTTTCCAGTTTTGAACGGAAGATACTTCCTTTTTCACCATAGCCCTCTATGGGCTTCCAAATATCCCTTTGCCAATTCCACAAGAACAGGCTTAGCGAAAGGCTTCTTGAAGGGAAAGATGTAACTCTGTGAGATGAATTAACGGAACACAGAGCAGTTTCTCAGAAAGCTTCTTTCCGGATTTGAACGGAAGATATGTCCTTTTTCACCATAGCCCTCTATTGGCTTCCTAATATCCCTTTGCCAATTAGACAAGAACAGCCTTAGCGAAAGGTTTCTTGAAGGGAAAGATGTAACTCTGAGAGATGAATTAAGAGAATACAGAGCAGTTTCTCAGAAAGATTCTTTCCAGTTTTGACCGGAAGATATGTCCTTTTTCACCATAGTCCTCTATGGGCTTCCAAATATCCCTTTGCCAATTCCAAAAGAACAGCCTTTGGATAGTCTTCTTGAAGGGAAAGATGTAACTCTGTGAGATGAATTAACAGAACACAGAGCAGTTTCTCGGAAAGCATCTTTCCAGTTTTGAACGGAAGATATTTCCTTTTTCACCATAGCCCTCTATGGGCTTCCAAATATCCCTTTGCCAATTCGAAAAGAACAGCCTTAACGAAAGGCTTTTTGAAGGGAAAGATGTAACTCTGTGAGATGAATTAACAGAACACAGAGCAGTTTCTCAGAAAGCTTCTTTCCAGTTTTCAACGGAAGATATTTCCTTTTTCACCATAGCCCTCTATGGGCTTCCAAATATCCCTTTGCCAATTCCACAAGAACAGCCTTAGCGAAAGGCTTCTTGAAGGGAAAGATGTAACTCTGTGAGAAAAATTAAGAGAACACAGAGTAGTTTCTCAGAAAGCTTCTTTCCAGTTTTGAACGGAGGATACTTCCTTTTTCACCATAGCCCTCTATGGGCTTCCAAATATCCCTTTGCCAATTCCACAACAACAGCCTTAGCGAAAGGTTCCTTGAAGAGAAAGATGTAAGTCTCAGAGATGAATTAAGAGAACACAGAGCAGTTTCTCAGAAAGCTTCTTTCCAGTTTTGAATTGAAGATATGTCCTTTTTCACCATAGCCCTCTATGGGCTTCCAAATATCCCTTTGCCAATTCCAAAAGAACAGCCTTTGCGAAAGGCTTTTTGAAGGGAAAGAACTAACGCTGTGAGATGAATTAACAGAACACAGAGCAGTTTCTCAGAAAGCTTCTTTCCAGTTTTGAACGGAAGATATTTCCTTTTTCACCGTAGCCCTCTAAGGACTTCAAAATATCACTTGGCCTATTCCACAAGAACAGACTTAGCGAAAGTCTTCTTGAAGGGAAAGATGTAACTCTGTGAGATGAATTAACAGAACACAGAGCAGTTTCTCAGAAAGGTTCTTTCCAGTTTTGAAGGGAAGATATTTCCATTTTCACCATAGCCCTCTATGGGCTTCCGAATACACTTTGCCTATACCACAAGAACTTCCTTAGCCAAAGGCTTCTTGAAGGGAAAGATGTAACTCTGTGAGATGAATTAACAGAACACAGAGCAGTTTCTCAGAAAGTTTCTTTCCAGTTTTGAACGGAAGACAGTTCCTTTTTCACCATAGCCCTATATGGGCTTCCAATATCCCTTTGCCAATTCCACAAGAACAGCCTTCGCGAAAGGCTTCTTGAAGGGAAAGATGTAACTCTGTGAGGTGAATTAACAGAACACAGAGCAGTTTCTCAGAAAGCTTCTTTCCAGTTTTGAACGGAAGCTATTTCCTTTTTCACGATAGCCCTCTATGGGCTTCCAAATATCCCTTTGCCAATTCCACAATAACATCCTTAGCGAAAGGCTTCTTGATGGGAAAGATGTAACTCTGTGAGATGAATTAACAGAACACAGAGCAGTTTCTCAGAAAGCTTCTTTCCAGTTTTGAACGGAAGCTATTGCCTTTTTCAACATAGCCCTCTATGGGCTTCCAAATATCCCTTTGCCAATTCCACAAGAACAGCCTTAGCGAAAGGCTTCTTGAAGGGAAAGATGTAACTCTTTGAGATGAATTAACAGAATACAGAGCAGTTTCTCAGAAAGTTTCTCTCCGGATTTGAATGGAAGATATGTCCTTTTTCACCATAGCCTTCAAAGTGCTTCCAAATATCCCTTTGCCAATTCCACAAGAACAGCCTTAGCGACAGGCTTCTTGAAGGGAAAGATGTAACTCTGTGAGATGAATTAACAGAACACAGAGCAGTTTCTCAGAAAGCTTCTTTCCGGTTTTGAACGGAAGATATTTCCTTATTCAGCAGAGCCCTCTATGGACTTCCAAATATCCCTTTGCCAATTCCACAAGAACAGCCTTAGCGAAAGGCTTCTTGAAGGGAAAGATGTAACTCGGTGAGATGAATTAACAGAACACAGAGCAGTTTCTCAGAAAGCTTCTTTCCGGTTTTAAACGGAGGATATTTCCATTTTCACCATAGTCCACTATGGGTTTCCAAATATCTCTTTGCCAATTCCACAAGAACAGCCTTAGCGAAAAGCTTCTTGAAGGGAAAGATGTAACTCTGTGAGATGAATTAACAGAACACAGAGCAGTTTCTCAGAAAGCTTCTTTCAGGTTTTGAACGGAAGATATGTCCTTTTTCAGCATAGCCCTCTATGGGCTTCCAAATATCCCTTTTCCAATTCCACATGAACAGCCTTAGCGAAAGGCTTCTTGAAGGGAAAGATGTAACTCTGTGAGATGAATTAAGAGAACACAGAGCAGTTTCTCAGAAAGCTTCTTTCCAGTTTTGAACGGAAGATATGTCCTTTTTCACCAAAGCCCTCTATGGGCTTCCAAATATTGCTTTGCTAATTCCAAAAAAACAGCCGTTGTGAAAGGCTTTTTGAAGGGAAAGATGTAACTCTGTGAGATGAATTAACAGAACACAGAGCAGTTTCTCAGAAAGCTTCTTTCCAGTTTTGAACGGAAGCTATTTCCTTTTACACCCTAGCCCTCTATGGGCTTCCAAATATCCCCTTGCCAATTCTACAAGAACAGCCTTAGCGAAAGGCTTCTTGAAGGGAAAGATGTAACCCTGTGAGATGAATTAACAGAAGACAGAGCAGTTTCTCAGAAAGCTTCTTTCCGGTTTTTAACGGAAGATACTTCCTTTTTCACCATAGCCCTCTATGGGCTTCCAAATATCCCTTTGCCAATTCCACAAGAACAGCCTTAGCGAAAGGCTTCTTGAAGGGAAAGATGTAACTCTGTGAGATGAATTAACAGAACACAGAGCAGTTTCTCAGAAAGCTTCTTTCCGGTTTTGAACGGAAGATATGTCCTTTTTCACCATAGCCCTCTATTGGCTTCCTAATATCCCTTTGCCAATTCCACAAGAACAGCCTTAGCGAAAGGTTTCTTGAAGGGAAAGATGTAACTCTTAGAGATGAATGAAGAGAACACAGAGCAGTTTCTCAGAAAGCTTCTTTCCAGCTTTGAACGGAAGATATGTCCTTTTTCACCATAGTCCTCAATGGGCTTCCAAATATCCCTTTGCCAATTCCAAAAGAACAGCCTTTGGAAAGGCTTCTTGAAGGGAAAAATGTGGCTCTGTGAGATGAATTAACAGAACACAGAGCAGTTTCTCAGAAAGCTTCTTTCCAGTTTTCACGGAAGATATTTCCTTTTTCACCATAGCCCTCTATTGGCTTCCAAATATCCCTTTGCCAATTCCACAAGAACAGCCTTAACAAGAGGCTTCTTGAAGGGAAAGTTGTAACTCTGTGAGATGAATTAACAGAACACAGAGCAGATTCTCAGAAAGCTTCTTTCCAATTTTGAACGGAAGATATTTCCTTTTTCACCATAGCCCTCTATGGGCTTCCAAATATCAGTTTGCCAATTCCACAAGAACCGCCTTAGCGAAAGGCTTCTTGAAGGGAAAGATGTAACTCTGTGAGAAAAATTAAGAGAACACAGAGCAGTTTCTCAGAAAGCTTCTTTCCAGTTTTGAACGGAAGATACTTCCTTTTTCACCATAGCCCTCTATGGGCTTCCAAATATCCCTTTGCCAATTCCACAAGAACAGCCTTAGCGAAAGGCTTCTTGAAGGGAAAGATGTAACTCTGTGAGATGAATTAACAGAACACAGAGCACTTTTTCAGAAAGCTTCTTTCCGGATTTGAACGGAAGATATGTCCTTTTTCACCATAGCCCTCTATTGGCTTCCTAATATCCCTTTGCCAATTAGACAAGAACAGCCTTAGCGAAAGGTTTCTTGAAGGGAAAGATGTAACTCTGAGAGATGAATTAAGAGAATACAGAGCAGTTTCTCAGAAAGATTCTTTCCAGTTTTGACCGGAAGATATGTCCTTTTTCACCATAGTCCTCTATGGGCTTCCAAATATCCCTTTGCCAATTCCAAAAGAACAGCCTTTGGATAGTCTTCTTGAAGGGAAAGATGTAACTCTGTGAGGTGAATTAACAGAACACAGAGCAGTTTCTCGGAAAGCATCTTTCCAGTTTTGAACGGAAGATATTTCCTTTTTCACCGTAGCCCTCTATGGGCTTCCAAATATCCCTTTGCCAATTCGAAAAGAACAGCCTTAACGAAAGGCTTTTTGAAGGGAAAGATGTAACTCTGTGAGATGAATAAACAGAACACAGAGCAGTTTCTCAGAAAGCTTCTTTCCAGTTTTGAACGGAAGATATTTCCTTTTTCACCATAGCCCTCTATGGGCTTCCAAATATCCCTTTGCCAATTCCACAAGAACAGCCTTAGCGAAAGGCTTCTTGAAGGGAAAGATGTAATTCTGTGAGAAAAATTAGGAGAACACGGAGCAGTTTCTCAGAAAGCTTCATTCCAGTTTTGAACGGAGGATACTTCCTTTTTCACCATAGCCCTCTATGGGCTTCCAAATATCCCTTTGCCAATTCTACAAGAACAGCCTTAGCGAAAGGCTTCTTGAAGGGAAAGATGTAACCCTGTGAGATGAATTAACAGAAGACAGAGCAGTTTCTCAGAAAGCTTCTTTCCGGTTTTTAACGGAAGATACTTCCTTTTTCACCATAGCCCTCTATGGGCTTCCAAATATCCCTTTGCCAATTCCACAAGAACAGCCTTAGCGAAAGGCTTCTTGAATGGAAAGATGTAACTCTGTGAGATGAATTAACAGAACACAGGGCGGTTTCTCAGAAAGCTTCTTTCCGGTTTTGAACGGAAGATATTTCCTTTTCAACATAGCCCTCTATGGGCTTGCAAATATCCCTTTGTCAATTCCACAAAAACAGCCTTAGCGAAAGGATTCTTGAAGGGAAAGATGTAACTCTGTGAGATGAATTAACAGAACACAGAGCAGTTTCCCAGAAAGCTTCTTTCCGGTTTTGAACGGAAGATATGTCTTTTTTCACCATAGCCCTCTATGGGCTTCCTAATATCCCTTTGCCAATTCCACAACAACAGCCTTAGCGAAAGGTTCCTTGAAGAGAAAGATGTAAGTCTCCGAGATGAATTAAGAGAACACAGAGCAGTTTCTCAGAAAGCTTCTATCCAGTTTTGAATTGATGATATGTCCTTTTTCACCATAGCCCTCTATGGGCTTCCAAATATCCCTTTGCCAATTCCAAAGAACAGCCTTTGCGAAAGGCTTTTTGAAGGGAAGGAGGTAACGCTGTGAGATGAATTAACAGAACACAGAGCAGTTTCTCAGAAAGCTTCTTTCCAGTTTTGAACGGAAGATATTTCCTTTTTCACCGTAGCCCTCTATGGGCTTCAAAATATCACTTTGCCTATTCCACAAGAACAAACTTAGCGAAAGGCTTCTTGAAGGGAAAGATGTAACTCTGTGAGATGAATTAACAGAACACAGAGCAGTTTCTCAGAAAGGTTCTTTCCAGTTTTGAACGGAAGATATTTCCTTTTTCACCTAGCCCTCTATTGGCTTCCAAATATCCCTTGGCCAATTCCACAAGAACAGCCTTAGCGAAAGGCTTCCTGACGGGAAAGATGTAACTCTGTGAGATGAATTAACAGAACACAGAGCAGATTCTCAGAAAGCTTCTTTCCAATTTTGAACGGAAGATATTTCCTTTTTCACCATAGCCCTCTATGGGCTTCCAAATATCAGTTTGCCAATTCCACAAGAACCGCCTTAGCGAAAGGCTTCTTGAAGGGAAAGATGTAACTCTGTGAGAAAAATTAAGAGAACACAGAGCAGTTTCTCAGAAAGCTTCTTTCCAGTTTTGAACGGAAGATACTTCCTTTTTCACCATAGCCCTCTATGGGCTTCCAAATATCCCTTTGCCAATTCCACAAGAACAGCCTTAGCGAAAGGCTTCTTGAAGGGAAAGATGTAACTCTGTGAGATGAATTAACAGAACACAGAGCAGTTTTTCAGAAAGCTTCTTTCCGGATTTGACCGGAAGATATGTCCTTTTTCACCATAGCCCTCTATTGGCTTCCTAATATCCCTTTGCCAATTAGACAAGAACAGCCTTAGCGAAAGGTTTCTTGAAGGGAAAGATGTAACTCTGAGAGATGAATTAAGAGAATACAGAGCAGTTTCTCAGAAAGATTCTTTCCAGTTTTGACCGGAAGATATGTCCTTTTTCACCATAGTCCTCTATGGGCTTCCAAATATCCCTTTGCCAATTCCAAAAGAACAGCCTTTGGATAGTCTTCTTGAAGGGAAAGATGTAACTCTGTGAGGTGAATTAACAGAACACAGAGCAGTTTCTCGGAAAGCATCTTTCCAGTTTTGAACGGAAGATATTTCCTTTTTCACCGTAGCCCTCTATGGGCTTCCAAATATCCCTTTGCCAATTCGAAAAGAACAGCCTTAACGAAAGGCTTTTTGAAGGGAAAGATGTAACTCTGTGAGATGAATTAACAGAACACAGAGCAGTTTCTCAGAAAGCTTCTTTCCAGTTTTGAACGGAAGATATTTCCTTTTTCACCATAGCCCTCTATGGGCTTCCAAATATCCCTTTGCCAATTCCACAAGAACAGCCTTAGCGAAAGGCTTCTTGAAGGGAAAGATGTAATTCTGTGAGAAAAATTAGGAGAACACAGAGCAGTTTCTCAGAAAGCTTCATTCCAGTTTTGAACGGAGGATACTTCCTTTTTCACCATAGCCCTCTATGGGCTTCCAAATATCCCTTTGCCAATTCTACAAGAACAGCCTTAGCGAAAGGCTTCTTGAAGGGAAAGATGTAACCCTGTGAGATGAATTAACAGAAGACAGAGCAGTTTCTCAGAAAGCTTCTTTCCGGTTTTTAACGGAAGATACTTCCTTTTTCACCATAGCCCTCTATGGGCTTCCAAATATCCCTTTGCCAATTCCACAAGAACAGCCTTAGCGAAAGGCTTCTTGAATGGAAAGATGTAACTCTGTGAGATGAATTAACAGAACACAGGGCGGTTTCTCAGAAAGCTTCTTTCCGGTTTTGAACGGAAGATATTTCCTTTTCAACATAGCCCTCTATGGGCTTGCAAATATCCCTTTGTCAATTCCACAAAAACAGCCTTAGCGAAAGGATTCTTGAAGGGAAAGATGTAACTCTGTGAGATGAATTAACAGAACACAGAGCAGTTTCCCAGAAAGCTTCTTTCCGGTTTTGAACTGAAGATATGTCTTTTTTCACCATAGCCCTCTATGGGCTTCCTAATATCCCTTTGCCAATTCCACAACAACAGCCTTAGCGAAAGGTTCCTTGAAGAGAAAGATGTAAGTCTCCGAGATGAATTAAGAGAACACAGAGCAGTTTCTCAGAAAGCTTCTATCCAGTTTTGAATTGATGATATGTCCTTTTTCACCATAGCCCTCTATGGGCTTCCAAATATCCCTTTGCCAATTCCAAAGAACAGCCTTTGCGAAAGGCTTTTTGAAGGGAAGGAGGTAACGCTGTGAGATGAATTAACAGAACACAGAGCAGTTTCTCAGAAAGCTTCTTTCCAGTTTTGAACGGAAGATATTTCCTTTTTCACCGTAGCCCTCTATGGGCTTCAAAATATCACTTTGCCTATTCCACAAGAACAAACTTAGCGAAAGGCTTCTTGAAGGGAAAGATGTAACTCTGTGAGATGAATTAACAGAACACAGAGCAGTTTCTCAGAAAGGTTCTTTCCAGTTTTGAACGGAAGATATTTCCTTTTTCACCTAGCCCTCTATTGGCTTCCAAATATCCCTTGGCCAATTCCACAAGAACAGCCTTAGCGAAAGGCTTCCTGACGGGAAAGATGTAACTCTGTGAGATGAATTAACAGAACACAGAGCAGTTTCTCAGAAAGCTTCTTTCCAATTTTGAACGGAAGCTATTACCTTTTTCACCATAGCCCTCTATGGGCTTCCAAATATCCCTTTGCCAGTTCCACAAGAACAGCCTTAGCGAAAGGCTTCTTGAAGGGAAAGATGTAACTCTTTGAGATGAATTAACAGAATACAGAGCAGTTTCTCAGAAAGTTTCTTTCCGGATTTGAATGGAAGATATGTCCTTTTTCACCATAGCCCTCTAAGTGCTTCCTAATATCCCTTTGCCAATTCCACAAGAACAGCCTTAGCGACAGGCTTCTTGAAGGGAAAGATGTAACTCTGTGAGATGAATTAGCAGAACACAGAGCAGTTTCTCAGAAAGCTTCTTTCCGGTTTTGAACGGAAGATATTTCCTTATTCAGCAGAGCCCTCTATGGACTTCCAAATATCCCTTTCCCAATTCCACAAGAACAGCCTTAGCGAAAGGCTTCTGGAAGGGAAAGATGTAACTCTGTGAGATGAATTAACAGAACACAGAGCAGTTTCTCAGAAAGCTTCTTTTTGGTTTTAAACGGAGGATATTTCCATTTTCACGATAGCCCACTATGGGTTTCCAAATATCTCTTTGCCATTTCCACAAGAACAGCCTTAGCGAAAGGCTTCTTGAAGGGAAAGATGTAACTCTGTGAGATGAATTAACAGAACACAGAGCAGTTTCTCAGAAAGCTTCTTTCCGGTTTTGAACGGAAGATATGTCCTTTATCAGCATAGCCCCTCTATGGGTTCCAAATATCCCTTTTCCAATTCCACATGAACAGCCTTAGCGAAAGGCTTCTTGAAGGGAAAGATGTAACTCTGTGAGATGAATTAAGAGAACACAGAGCAGTTTCTCAGAAAGCTTCTTTCCAGTTTTGAACGTAAATATGTCCTTTTTCACCAAAGCCCTCTATGGGCTTCCAAATATTGCTTTGCCAATTCCAAAAAAACAGCCTTTGTGAAAGGCTTCTTGAAGGGAAAGATGCAACTCTGTGGGATGAATTAACAGAACACAGAGCAGTTTTTCAAAAAGCTTCTTTCCAGTTTTGAACGGAAGCTATTTCCTTTTACACCATAGCCCTCTATGGGCTTCCAAATATTCCTTTGCCAATTCCACAAGAACAGCCTTAGCGAAAGGCTTCTTGACGGGAAAGATGTAACTCTGTGAGATGAATTAACAGAACACAGAGCAGTTTCTCATAAAGCTTCTTTCCAGTTTTGAACGGAAGATATTTCCTTTTTCACAATAGCCCTCTATGGGCTTCCAAATATCCCTTTGCCAATTCCACAAGAACAGCCTTAGCGAAAGGCTTCTTGAAGGGAAAGATGTAACTCTGTGAGAAAAATTAAGAGAACACAGAGCAGTTTCTCAGAAAGCTTCTTTCCAGTTTTGAACGGAGGATACTTCCTTTTTCACCATAGCCCTCTATGGGCTTCCAAATATCCCTTTGCCAATTCTACAAGAACAGCCTTAGCGAAAGGCTTCTTGAAGGGAAATATGTAACCCTGTGAGATGAATTAAGAGAAGACAGAGCAGTTTCTCAGAAAGCTTCTTTCCGGTTTTTAACGGAAGATAATTCCTTTATCACCATAGCCCTCTATTGGCTTCCTAATATCCCTTTGCCAATTCCACAAGAACAGCCTTAGCGAAAGGTTTCTTGAAGGTAAAGATGTAACTCTGAGAGATGAATGAAGAGAACACAGAGCAGTTTCTCAGAAAGCTTCTTTCCAGTTTTGAACGGAAGATATGTCCTTTTTCACCATAGTCCTCAATGGGATTCCAAATATCCCTTTGCCAATTCCAAAAGAACAGCCTTTGGAAAGGCTTCTTGAAGGGAAAGATGTGGCTCTGTGAGATCAATTAACAGAACACAGAGCAGTTTCTCCGAAAGCTTCTTTCCAGTTTTGACGGAAGATATTTCCTTTTTCACCATAGCCCTCTATGGGCTTCCAAATATCAGTTTGCCAATTCCACAGGAACCGCCTTAGCGAAAGGCTTCTTGAAGGGAAAGATGTAACTCTGTGAGAAAAATTAAGAGAACACAGAGCAGTTTCTCAGAAAGCCTCTTTCCAGTTTTGAACGGAAGATACTTCCTTTTTCACCATAGCCCTCTATGGGCTTCCAAATATCCCTTTGCCAATTCCACAAGAAAAGCCTTAGCGAAAGGCTTCTTAAAGGGAAAGATGTAACTCTGTGAGATGAATTAACGGAACACAGAGCAGTTTCTCAGAAAGCTTCTTTCCGGATTTGAACGGAAGATATGTCCTTTTTCACCATAGCCCTCTATTGGCTTCCTAATATCCCTTTGCCAATTAGACAAGAACAGCCTTAGCGAAAGGTTTCTTGAAGGGAAAGATGTAACTCTGAGAGATGAATTAAGAGAATACAGAGCAGTTTCTCAGAAAGATTCTTTCCAGTTTTGACCGGAAGATATGTCCTTTTTCACCATAGTCCTCTATGGGCTTCCAAATATCCCTTTGCCAATTCCAAAAGAACAGCCTTTGGATAGTCTTCTTGAAGGGAAAGATGTAACTCTGTGAGATGAATTAACAGAACACAGAGCAGTTTCTCGGAAAGCATCTTTCCAGTTTTGAACGGAAGATATTTCCTTTTTCTCCATAGCCCTCTATGGGCTTCCAAATACCCCTTGGCCAATTCGAAAAGAACAGCCTTAACGAAAGGCTTTTTGAAGGGAAAGATGTAACTCTGTGAGATGAATTAACAGAACACAGAGCAGTTTCTCAGAAAGCTTCTTTCCAGTTTTGAACGGAAGATATTTCCTTTTTCACCATAGCCCTCTATGGGCTTCCAAATATCCCTTTGCCAATTCCACAAGAACAAACTTAGCGAAAGGCTTCTTGAAGGGAAAGATGTAACTCTGTGAGAAAAATTAAGAGAACACAGAGCAGTTTCTCAGAAAGCTTCTTTCCAGTTTTGAACGGAGGATACTTCCTTTTTCACCATAGCCCTCTATGGGCTTCCAAATATCCCTTTGCCAATTCCAAAAGAACAGCCTTTGCGAAAGGCTTTTTGAAGGGAAAGAGGTAACGCTGTGAGATGAATTAACAGAACACAGAGCAGTTTCTCAGAAAGCTTCTCTCCAGTTTTGAACGGAAGATATTTCCTTTTTCACCGTAGCCCTCTATGGGCTTCAAAATATCACTTGGCCTATTCCACAAGAACAGACTTAGGGAAAGTCTTCTTGAAGGGAAAGATGTAACCCTGTGAGATGAATTAACAGAACACAGAGCAGTTTCTCAGAAAGGTTCTTTCCAGTTTTGAAGGGAAGATATTTCCTTTTTCACCATAGCCCTCTATGGGCTTCCGAATACCCTTTGCCTATTCCACAAGAACTGCCTTAGCCAAAGGTTTCTTGAAGGGAAAGATGTAACTCTGTGAGATGAATTAACAGAACACAGAGCAGTTTCTCAGAAAGTTTCTTTCCAGTTTTGAACGGAAGACAGTTCCTTTTTCACCATAGCCCTATATGGGCTTCCAATATCCCTTTGCCAATTCCACAAGAACAGCCTTCGCGAAAGGCTTCTTGAAGGGAAAGATGTAACTCTGTGAGGTGAATTAACAGAACACAGAGCAGTTTCTCAGAATGCTTCTTTCCAGTTTTGAACGGAAGATATTTCCTTTTTCACCATAGCCCTCTATGGGCTTCCAAATATCCCTTTGCCAATTCCACAAGAACAGCCTTAGCGAAAGGCTTCTTGAAGGGAAAGATGTAACTCTGTGAGATGAATTAACAGAACACAGAGCAGTTTCTCAGAAAGCTTCTTTCCAGTTTTGAACGGAAGTTATTTCCTTTTTCAGCATAGCCCTCTATGGACTTCAAAATATCAGTTTGCCAATTCCACAAGAACAGCCTTAGCCAAAGGCTTCTTGAAGGGAAAGATGTAACTCTGTAAGAAAAATTAAGAGAACACAGAGCAGTTTCTCAGAAAGCTTCTTTCCAGTTTTGAACGGAAGATACTTCCTTTTTCACCATAGCTCTCTATGGGCTTCCAAATATCCCTTTGCCAATTCCACAAGAACAGCCTTAGCGAAAGGCTTCTTGAAGGGAAAGATGTAACTCTGTGAGATGAATTAACAGAACACAGAGCAGTTTCTCAGAAAGCTTCTTTCCGGATTTGAACGGAAGATATGTCCTTTTTCAGCATAGCCCTCTATGGGCTTCCAAATATCCCTTTTCCAATTCCACATGAACAGCCTTAGCGAAAGGCTTCTTGAAGGGAAAGATGTAACTCTGTGAGATGAGTTAACAGAACACAGAGCAGTTTCTCAGAAAGCTTCCTTCCGGTTTTGAACGGAAGATATTTCCTTTTTCATCATAGCCCTATAAGGGCTTCCAAATATCCCTTTGCCAATTCCACAAGAACAGTCTTAGCGAAAGGCTTCTTAAAGGGAAAGATGTAACTCTGTGAGAGGAATTAACAGAACACAGAGCAGTTTCTCAGAAAGCTTCTTTCCAGTTTTGAACGGAAGATATGTCCTTTTTCACCATAGTCCTCAATGGGATTCCAAATATCCCTTTGCCAATTCCAAAAGAACAGCCTTTGGAAAGGCTTCTTGAAGGGAAAGATGTGGCTCTGTGAGATGAATTAACGGAACACAGAGCAGTTTCTCCGAAAGCTTCTTTCCAGTTTTGACGGAAGATATTTCCTTTTTCACCATAGCCCTCTATGGGCTTCCAAATATCAGTTTGCCAATTCCACAGGAACCGCTTTAGCGAAAGGCTTCTTGAAGGGAAAGATGTAACTCTGTGAGAAAAATTAAGAGAACACAGAGCAGTTTCTCAGAAAGCTTCTTTCCAGTTTTGAACGGAAGATACTTCCTTTTTCACCATAGCCCTCTATGGGCTTCCAAATATCCCTTTGCCAATTCCACAAGAACAGCCTTAGCGAAAGGCTTCTTGAAGGGAAAGATGTAACTCTGTGAGATGAATTAACGGAACACAGAGCAGTTTCTCAGAAAGCTTCTTTCCGGATTTGAACGGAAGATATGTCCTTTTTCACCATAGCCCTCTATTGGCTTCCTAATATCCCTTTGCCAATTAGACAAGAACAGCCTTAGCGAAAGGTTTCTTGAAGGGAAAGATGTAACTCTGAGAGATGAATTAAGAGAATACAGAGCAGTTTCTCAGAAAGATTCTTTCCAGTTTTGACCGGAAGATATGTCCTTTTTCACCATAGTCCTCTATGGGCTTCCAAATATCCCTTTGCCAATTCCAAAAGAACAGCCTTTGGATAGTCTTCTTGAAGGGAAAGATGTAACTCTGTGAGATGAATTAACAGAACACAGAGCAGTTTCTCGGAAAGCATCTTTCCAGTTTTGAACGGAAGATATTTCCTTTTTCACCATAGCCCTCTATGGGCTTCCAAATACCCCTTGGCCAATTCGAAAAGAACAGCCTTAACGAAAGGCTTTTTGAAGGGAAAGATGTAACTCTGTGAGATGAATTAACAGAACACAGAGCAGTTTCTCAGAAAGCTTCTTTCCAGTTTTGAAGGGAAGATATTTCCTTTTTCACCATAGCCCTCTATGGGCTTCCAAATATCCCTTTGCCGATTCCACAAGAACAACCTTAGCGAAAGGCTTCTTGAAGGGAAAAATGTAACTCTGTGAGAAAAATTAAGAGAACACAGAGCAGTTTCTCAGAAAGCTTCTTTCCAGTTTTGAACGGAGGATACTTCCTTTTTCACCATAGCCCTCTATGGGCTTCCAAATATCCCTTTGCCAATTCCAAAAGAACAGCCATTGCGAAAGGCTTTTTGAAGGGAAAGAGGTAACGCTGTGAGATGAATTAACAGAACACAGAGCAGTTTCTCAGAAAGCTTCTCTCCAGTTTTGAACGGAAGATATTTCCTTTTTCACCGTAGCCCTCTATGGGCTTCAAAATATCACTTGGCCTATTCCACAAGAACAGACTTAGGGAAAGTCTTCTTGAAGGGAAAGATGTAACCCTGTGAGATGAATTAACAGAACACAGAGCAGTTTCTCAGAAAGGTTCTTTCCAGTTTTGAAGGCAAGATATTTCCTTTTTCACCATAGCCCTCTATGGGCTTCCGAATACCCTTTGCCTATTCCACAAGAACTGCCTTAGCCAAAGGTTTCTTGAAGGGAAAGATGTAACTCTGTGAGATGAATTAACAGAACACAGAGCAGTTTCTCAGAAAGTTTCTTTCCAGTTTTGAACGGAAGACAGTTCCTTTTTCACCATAGCCCTATATGGGCTTCCAATATCCCTTTGCCAATTCCACAAGAACAGCCTTCGCGAAAGGCTTCTTGAAGGGAAAGATGTAACTCTGTGAGGTGAATTAACAGAACACAGAGCAGTTTCTCAGAAAGCTTCTTTCCAGTTTTGAACGGAAGTTATTTCCTTTTTCAGCATAGCCCTCTATGGACTTCCAAATATCAGTTTGCCAATTCCACAAGAACAGCCTTAGCGAAAGGCTTCTTGAAGGGAAAGATGTAACTCTGTAAGAAAAATTAAGAGAACACAGAGCAGTTTCTCAGAAAGCTTCTTTCCAGTTTTGAACGGAAGATACTTCCTTTTTCACCATAGCTCTCTATGGGCTTCCAAATATCCCTTTGCCAATTCCACAAGAACAGCCTTAGCGAAAGGCTTCTTGAAGGGAAAGATGTAACTCTGTGAGATGAATTAACAGAACACAGAGCAGTTTCTCAGAAAGCTTCTTTCCGGATTTGAACGGAAGATATGTCCTTTTTCAGCATAGCCCTCTATGGGCTTCCAAATATCCCTTTTCCAATTCCACATGAACAGCCTTAGCGAAAGGCTTCTTGAAGGGAAAGATGTAACTCTGTGAGATGAGTTAACAGAACACAGAGCAGTTTCTCAGAAAGCTTCCTTCCGGTTTTGAACGGAGGATATTTCCTTTTTCATCATAGCCCTATAAGGGCTTCCAAATATCCCTTTGCCAATTCCACAAGA
Organism: Chlorocebus sabaeus; assembly: GCF_047675955.1. Classification (NCBI taxonomy): domain Eukaryota; kingdom Metazoa; phylum Chordata; class Mammalia; order Primates; family Cercopithecidae; genus Chlorocebus; species Chlorocebus sabaeus. The sequence continues at coordinate 102,014,984 of NC_132925.1, read as the reverse complement.
ACAGTCTTAGCGAAAGGCTTCTTAAAGGGAAAGATGTAACTCTGTGAGAGGAATTAACAGAACACAGAGCAGTTTCTCAGAAAGCTTCTTTCCAGTTTTGAACGGAAGATATGTCCTTTTTCACCATAGTCCTCTATGGGCTTCCAAATATCCCTTTGCAAATTCCAAAAGAACAGCCTTTGGATAGTTTTCTTGAAGGGAAAGATGTAACTCTGTGAGATGAATTAACAGATCACAGAGCAGTTTCTCGGAAAGCATCTTTCCAGATTTGAACGGAAGATATTTCCTTTTTCACCGTAGCCCTCTATGGGCTTCCAAATATCCCTTTGCCAATTCCAAAAGAAAAGCCTTTGGAAAGGCTTCTTGAAGGGAAAGATGTAACTCTGTGAGATGAATTATCAGAACACAGAGCAGTTTCTCAGAAAGCTTCTTTCCAGTTTTGAACGGAAGATATTTCCTTTTTCACCATAGACCTCTATGGGCTTCCAAATATCCCTTTGCCAATTCCACAAGAACAGTCTTAGCGAAAGGCTTCCGGAAGGTAAAGATGTAACTCTGTGAGATGAATTAACAGAACACAGAGCAGTTTGTCAGAAAGCTTCTTTCCATTTTTCAACGGAAGATAGTTCCTTTTTCACCATAGCCCTTTATGGGCTTCCAAATATCCCTTTGCCAATTCCACAAGAACAGCCTTCGCGAAAGGCTTCTTGAAGGGAAAGATGTAAGTCTGTGAGATGAATTAACAGAACACAGAGCAGTTTCTCAGAAAGCTTCTTTCCAGTTCTGAACGGAAGATATTTCCTTTTTCACCATAGCCCCCTATGGGCTTCCAAATATCCCTTTGCCAATTCCACAAGAACAGCCTTAGTGAAAGGCTTCTTGAAGGGAAAGATGTAACTCTGTGAGACGAATTAACAGAACACAGAGCAGTTTCTCAGAAAGCTTCTTTCCAGTTTTGAACGGAAGATATTTCCTTTTTCACCATAGCCCTCTATGGGCTTCCAAATATCAGTTTGTCAATTCCACAAGAACAGCCTTAGCGAAAGGTTTCTTGAAGGGAAAGATGTAACTCTGAGAGATGAATTAACAGAACACGGAGCAGTTTCTCAGAAAGCTTCTTTCCAGTTTTGAACGGAAGATATTTCCTTTTTCACCATAGCCCTCTATGGGCTTCCAAATATCCCTTTGCCAATTCCACAAGAACAGCCTTAGCGAAACGCTTCTTGAAGGGAAACATGTAACTCAGTGAGACGAATTAACAGAACACAGAGCAGTTTCTCAGAAAGCTTCTTTCCAGTTTTGAACGGAAGATATTTCCTTTTTCACCCTAGCCCTCTTTGGGCTTCAAAATATCAGTTTGCCAATTCCACAAGAACAGCCTTAGCGAAAGGCTTCTTGAAGGGAAAGATGTAACTCTGTGAGAAAAATTAAGAGAACACAGAGCAGTTTCTCAGAAAGCTTCTTTCCAGTTTTGAACGGAAGATACTTCCTTTTACACCATAGCCCTCTATGGGCTTCCAAATATCCCTTTGCCAATTCCACAAGAACAGCCTTAGCGAAAGGATTCTTGAAGGGAAAGATGTAACTCTGTGAGATGAATTAACAGAACACAGAGCAGTTTCTCAGAAAGCATCTCCCCGGTTTTGAACGGAAGATATGTCCTTTTTCACCATAGCCCTCTAATGGCTTCCGAATACCCTTTGCCAATTCCACAAGAACTGCCTTAGCCAAAGGCTTCTTGAAGGGAAAGATGTAACTCTGTGAGATGAATTAACAGAACACAGAGCAGTTTCTCAGAAAGCTTCTTTCCAGTTTTGAACGGAAGATAGTTCCGTTTTCCCCATAGCCCTCTATGGGCTTCCAAATATTCCTTTGCCAATTCCACATGAACAGCCTTAGAGAAAGGCTTCTTGAAGGGAAAGATGCAACTCTGTGAGATGAATTAACAGAACACAGAGCAGTTTCTCAGAAAGTTTCTTTCCAGTTTTGAAGGGAAGATATTTACTTTTTCAATATAGCCATCTATGGGCTTCCAAATATCCCTTTGCCAATTCCAAAAAACAGCCTTAGCGTAAGGCTTCTTGAAGGGAAAGATGTAACTCTGTGAGATGAATTAACAGAACACAGAGCGGTTTCTCAGAAAGCTTCTTTCCGCTTTTGAACGGAAGATATTTCCTTTTCAACATAGCCCTCTATGGGCTTCCAAATACCCCTTTGTTAATTCCACAAGAACAGCCTTAGCAAAAGGCTTCTTGAAGGGAAAGATGGAACTCTGTGAGATGAATTAACAGAACACAGAGCAGTTTCCCAGAAGCTTCTTTCCGGTTTTGAACGGAAGATATGTCTTTTTTCACCATAGCCCTCTATGGGCTTCCTAATATCCCTTTGCCAATTCCACAACAACAGCCTTAGCGAAAGGTTTCTTGAAGTGAAAGATGTAAGTCTCACAGATCAATTAAGAGAACACAGAGCAGTTTCTCAAAAAGCTTCTTTCCAGTTTTGAACTGAAGATATGTCCTTTTTCACCATAGCCCTCTATGGGCTTCCAAATATCCCTTTGCCAATTCCAAAAGAGCAGCCTTTGCGAAAGGCTTTTTGAAGGGAAAGATGTAACGCTGTGAGATGAATTAACAGAACACAGAGCAGTTTCTCAGAAAGCTTCTTTCCAGTTTTGAACGGAAGCTATTACCTTTTTCACCATAGCCCTCTAGGGGCTTCCAAATAACCCTTTGCCAATTCCAGAAGAACAGCCTTAGCGAAAGGCTTCTTGAAGGGAAAGATGTAACTCTGTGAGATGAATTAACAGAACACAGAGCAGTTTCTCAGAAAGCTTCTTTCCAGTTTTGAACGGAAGATATTTCCCTTTTCAAAACAGCCCTCTAAGGGCTTCCAAATATCCCTTTGCCAATTCCACAAGAACAGCCTTAGCGAAAGGCTTCTTTAAGGGAAAGATGAAACTCTGTGAGATGAATTAACAGAACACAGAGCAGTTTCTCCGAAAGTTTCTTTCCGGTTTTGAATGGAAGATATGTCCTTTTTCACCATAGCCCTCTAAGTGCTTCCAAATATCCCTTTGCCAATTCCACAAGAACAGCCTTAGCGACAGGCTTCTTGAAGGGAAAGATGTAACTCTGTGAGATGAATTAACAGAATACAGAGCAGTTTCTCAGAAAGCTTCTTTCCGGTTTTGAACGGAAGATATTTCCTTATTCAGCAGAGCCCTCTATGGACTTCCAAATATCCCTTTGCCAATTCCACAAGAACAGCCTTAGCGAAAGGCTTCTTGAAGGGAAAGATGTAACTCTGTGAGATGAATTAACAGAACACAGAGCAGTTTCTCAGAAAGCTTATTTCCAGTTTTGAACGGAAGATATTTCCTTTTTCACCATAGCCCTCTATGGGTTTCCAAATATCCCTTTGCCAATTCCACAAGAACAGCCTTAGCGAAAGGATTCTTGAAGGGAAAGATGTAACTCTGTGAGATGAATTAACAGAACACAGAGCAGTTTCTCAGAAAGCTTCTTTCCGGTTTTCAACGGAAGATATGTCCTTTTTCACCATAGCCCTCTATTGGCTTCCTAATATCCCTTTGCCAATTCCACAATAACAGCCTTAGCGAAAGGTTTCTTGAAGGGAAAGATGTAACTCTGAGAGATGAATTAAGAGAACACAGAGCAGTTTCTCAGAAAGATTCTTTCCAGTTTTGAACGGAAGATATGTCGTTTTTCACCATAGTCCTCTATGGCCTTCCAAATATCCCTTTGCCAATTCCAAAAGAACAGCCTTTGGAAAGGCTTCTTGAAGGGAAAGATGTAACTCTGTGAGACGAATTAACAGAACACAGAGCAGTTTATCAGAAAGCTTCTTTCCAGTTTTGAACGGAAGATATTTCCTTTTTCACCATAGCCCTCAGGGGGCTTCCAAATATCCCTTTGCCAATTCGACAAGAACAGCCTTAACGAAAGGCTTCTTGAAGGGAAAGATGTAACTCTGTGAGATGAATTAACAGAACACAGAGCAGTTTCTCAGAAAGCTTCTTTCCAGTTTTGAACGGAAGATAGTTCCTTTTTCACCATAGCCCTCTTTGGGCTTCCAAGTATTCCTTTGCCAATTCCACATGAACAGAATTAGCGAAAGGCTTCTTGAAGGGAAAGATGTAACTCTGTGAGATGAATTAACAGAACACAGAGCAGTTTCTCAGAAAGTTTCTTTCCAGTTTTGAAGGGAAGATACTTACTTTTTCAAAGTAGACCTCTATGGGCTTCCAAATATCCCTTTGCCAATTCCACAAGAACAGCCTTAGCGAAAGGCTTCTTGAAGGGAAAGATGAAACTCTGTGAGATGAATTAAAAGAACACAGAGTAGTTTCTCAGAAAGCTTCTTTCCGGTTTTGAACGGAAGATATTTCCTTTTCAACATAGCCCTCTATGGGCTTCCAAATATCCCTTTGCCAATTCCACAAGAACAGCCTTAGCAAAAGGCTTCTTGAAGGGAAAGATGTAACTCTGTGAGATGAATTAACAGAACACAGAGCAGTTTCCCAGAAACTTCTTTCCGGTTTTGAACGGAAGATATGTCTTTTTTCACCATAGCCCTCTATGGGCTTCCTAATATCCCTTTGCAAATTCCACAACAACAGCCTTAGCGAAAGGTTTCTTGAAGTGAAAGATGTAAGTCTCAGAGATGAATTAAGAGAACACAGAGCAGTTTCTCAGAAAGCTTCTTTCCAGTTTTGAACTGAAGGTATGTCCTTTTTCACCATAGCCCTCTATGGGCTTCCAAATATCCCTTTGCCAATTCCAAAAGAACAGCCTTTGCGAAAGGCTTCTTGAAGGGAAAGATGTAACTCTGTGAGATGAATTAACAGAACACAAAGCAGGTTCTCAGAAAGCTTCTTTCCAGTTTTGAACGGAAGATATTTCCTTTTTCACCATAGCCCTCTGGGGGCTTACAAATATCCCTTTGCCAATTCGACAAGAACAGCCTTAACGAAAGGCTTCTTGAAGGGAAAGATGTAACTCTGCGAGATGAATTAACAGAACACAGAGCAGTTTCTCAGAAAGCTTCTTTCCAGTTTTGAACGGAAGATAGTTCCTTTTTCACCATAGCCCTCTATGGGCTTCCAAATATTCCTTTGCCAATTCCACATGAACAGCCTTAGCGAAAGGCTTCTTGAAGGGAAAGATGTAACTCTGTGAGATGAATTAACAGAACACAGAGCAGTTTCTCAGAAAGATTCTTTCCGGTTTTAAACGGAGGATATTTCCATTTTCACGATAGCCCACTATGGGTTTCCAAATATCTCTTTGCCAATTCCACAAGAACAGCCTTAGCGAAAGGCTTCTTGAAGGGAAAGATGTAACTCTGTGAGATGAATTAACGGAACACAGAGCAGTTTCTCAGAAAGCTTCTTTCCGGTTTTGAACGGAAGATATGTCCTTTTTCAGCATAGCCCTCTATGGGCTTCCAAATATCCCTTTGCCAATTCCACATGAAGAGCCTTAGCGAAAGGCTTCTTGAAGGGAAAGATGTAACTCTGTGAGATGATTTAAGAGAACACAGAGCAGTTTCTCAGAAAGCTTCTTTCCGGTTTTGAACGGAAGATATGTCCTTTTTCACCAAAGCCCTCTATGGTCTTCCAAATATTGCTTTGCCAATTCCAAAAAAACAGCCTTTGTGAAAGGCTTCTTGAAGGGAAAGATGTAACTCTGTGAGATGAATTAACAGAAAACAGAGCAGTTTCTCAGAAAGCTTCTTTCCGGTTTTGAACGGAAGATATGTCGTTTTTCACCATAGCCCTCTATGGGCTTCCAAATATCAGTTTGCCAATTCCACAAGAACAGCCTTAGCGAAAGGCTTCTTGAAGGGAAAGATGTAACTCTGTGAGAAAAATTAAGAGAACACAGAGCAGTTTCTCAGAAAGCTTCTTTCCAGTTTTGAACGGAAGATAGTTCCTTTTTCACCATAGCCCTCTATGGGCTTCCAAATATCCCTTTGCCAATTCCACAAGAAGAGCTTTAGAGAAAGACTTCTTGAAGGGAAAGATGTAGCTCTATGAGAAGAATTAACAGAACACAGAGCAGTTTCTCAGAAAGCTTCTTTCCAGTTTTGAAGGGAAGATATTTCCTTTTTCACCATAGCCCTCTATGGGCTTCCAAATATCCCTTTGCCAATTTCACAAGAACAGCCTTAGCGAAAGGCTACTTGAAAGGAAAGTTGTAACTCTGTGAGATGAATTAACAAAACACAGAGCAGTTTCTCAGAAAGCTTCTTTCCGGTTTTGAACGGAAGATATTTCCTTATTCAGCATAGCCCTCTATGGGCTCCAAATATCAGTTTGCCAATTCCACAAGAACAGCCTTAGCGAAAGGCTTCTTGAAGGGAAAGATGTAACTCTGTGAGAAAAATTAAGAGAACACAGAGCAGTTTCTCAGAAAGCTTCTTTCCAATTTTGAACGGAAGATATTCCTTTTTCACCATAGCCCTCTATGGGCTTCCAAATATCCCTTTGCCAATTCCACAAGAACAGCCTTAGCGAAAGGCTTCTTGAAGGGAAAGATGTAACTCTGTGAGATGAATTAACAGAACACAGAGCAGTTTCTCAGAAAGCTTCTTTCCAGTTTTGTACGGAAGATATGTCCTTTTTCATCATAGTCCTCTATGGGCTTCCAAATATCCCTTTGCCAATTCCAAAAGAACAGCCTTTGGAGAGGCTTCTTGAAGGGAAAGATGTAACTCTGTGAGATGAATTAACAGAACACAGAGCAATTTCTCAGAAAGCTTCTTTCCAGTTTTGAACGGAAGATATGTCTTTTTTCACCATAGCCCTCTATGGGCTTCCGAATATCCCTTTGCCAATTCCACAACAACAGCCTTAGCGAAAGGTTTCTTGAAGTGAAAGATGTAACTCTCAGAGACGAATTAAGAGAACACAGAGCAGTTTCTCAGAAAGCTTCTTTCCAGTTTTGAACGGAAGCTATTTCCTTTTTCACGATAGCCCTCTATGTGCTTCCAAATATCCCTTTGCCAATTCCACATTAACAGCCTTAGCGAAAGGCTTCTTGAAGGGAAAGATGTAACACTGTGAGATGAATTAACAGAACACCGAGCAGTTTCTCAGAAAGCTTCTTTCCGGTTTTGAACGGAAGCTATTTCCTTTTTCACCATAGCCCTCTAAGGGCTTCCAAATATCCCTTTGCCAATTCCACAAGAACAGCCTTAGCGACAGGCTTCTTGAAGGGAAAGATGTAACTCTGTGAGATGAATTAACAGAATACAGAGCAGTTTCTCAGAAAGCTTCTTTCCGGTTTTGAACAGAAGATATTTCCTTATTCAGCATAGCCCTCTATGGGCTTCCTAATATCCCTTTGCCAATTCCACAAGAACAGCCTTAGCGTAAGGCTTCTTGAAGGGAAAGATGTAACTCTGTGAGATGAATTAACAGAACACAGAGCAGTTTCTCAGAAAGCTTCCTTCCGGTTTTAAACGGAGGATATTTCCATTTTCACCATAGCCCACAATGGGTTTCGAAATATCTCTTTGCCAATTCCACAAGAACAGCCTTAGCGAAAGGCTTCTTGAAGGGAAAGATGTAACTCTGTGAGATGAATTAACAGAACACAGAGCAGATTCTCAGAAAGCTTCTTTCCGGTTTTGATCGGAAGATATGTCCTTTTTCAGCATAGCCCTCTATGGGCTTCCAAATATCCCTTTGCCAATTCCACATGAACAGCCTTAGCGAAAGGCTTCTTGAAGGGAAAGATGTAACCCTGTGAGATGAATTAACAGAACACAGAGCAGTTTCTCCGAAAGATTCTTTCCAGTTTTGAACGGAAGCTATTTCCTTTTTCACGATAGCACTCTATGGGCTTCCAAATATCCCTTTGCCAATTCCACAATAACAGCCTTAGCGAAAGCCTTCTTAAAGGGAAAGATGTAACTCTGCGAGATGAATTAACAGAACACAGAGCAGTTTCTCAGAAAGCTTCTTCCCAGTTTTCAACGGAAGATATTTCCTTTTTCACCATAGCCCTCCAATGGCTTCCGAATACCCTTTGCCAATTCCACAAGAACTGACTTAGCCAAAGGCTTCTTGAAGGGAAAGATGTAACTCTGTGAGATGAATTAACAGAACACAGAGCAGTTTCTCAGAAAGCTTCTTTCCAGTTTTGAACGGAAGATAGTTCCTTTTTCACCATAGCCCTCTATGGGCTTCTAAATATTCCTTTGCCAATTCCACATGAACAGCCTTAGCGAAAGGCTTCTTGAAGCGAAAGATGTAACTCTGTGAGATGAATTAACAGAACACAGAGCAGTTTCTCAGAAACCTTCTTTCCGGTTTTGAACGGAAGATATGTCTTTTTTCACCATAGCCCTCTATGGGCTTCCTAATATCCCTTTGCCAATTCCACAACAACAGCCTTAGCGAAAGGTTTCTTGAAGTGAAAGATGTAAGTCTCAGGGATGAATTAAGAGAACACAGAGCAGTTTCTCAGAAAGCTTCTTTCCAGTTTTGAACTGAAGATATGTCCTTTTTCACCATAGCCCTCTATGGGCTTCCCAATATCCCTTTGCCAATTCCACAATAACAGCCTTAGCGAAAGGCTTCTTGAAGGGAAAGATGTAACTCTGTGAGATGAATTAACAGAACACAGAGCAGTTTCTCAGAAAGCTTCTTTCCAGTTTTGAACGGAACCTATTACCTTTTTCACCATAGGCCTCTAGGGTCTTCCAAATATCCCTTTGCCAATTCCACAAGAACAGCCTTAGCGAAAGGCTTCTTGAAGGGAAAGATGTAACTCTGTGAGATGAATTAACAGAACACAGAGCAGTTTCTCTGAAAGCTTGTTTCCAGTTTTGAACGGAAGATATTTCCTTTTTCAAAATAGCCCTCTATGGGCTTCCAAATATCCCTTTGCCAATTCCACAAGAACAGCCTTAGCGAAAGGCTTCTTGAAGGGAAAGATGTAACTCTGTGAGATGAATTAACAGAACACAGAGCAGTTTCTCTGAAAGCTTCTTTCCAGTTTTGAACGGAAGATATTTCCTTTTTCACCATAGCACTCTATGGGCTTCAAAATATCAGTTTGTCAATTCCACAAGAACAGCCTTAGCGAAAGGAATCTTGAAGGGAAAGATGTAACTCTGAGAGATGAATTAAGAGAACACAGAGCAGTTTCTCAGAAAGCTTCTTTCCAGTTTTGAACTGAAGATATGTCCTTTTTCACCATAGCCCTCTATGGGCTTCCAAATATCCCTTTGCCAATTCCAAAAGAACAGCCTTTGCGAAAGGCTTCTTGAAGGGAAAGATGTAACTCTGTGACATGAATTAACAGAACACAAAGCAGGTTCTCAGAAAGCTTCTTTCCAGTTTTGAACGGAAGATATTTCCTTTTTCACCATAGCCCTCTGGGGGCTTACAAATATCCCTTTGCCAATTCGACAAGAACAGCCTTAACGAAAGGCTTCTTGAAGGGAAAGATGTAACTCTGTGAGATGAATTAACAGAACACAGAGCAGTTTCTCAGAAAGCTTCTTTCCAGTTTTGAACGGAAGATAGTTCCTTTTTCACCATAGCCCTCTATGGGCTTCCAAATATTCCTTTGCCAATTCCACATGAACAGCCTTAGCGAAAGGCTTCTTGAAGGGAAAGATGTAACTCTGTGAGATGAATTAACAGAACACAGAGCAGTTTCTCAGAAAGATTCTTTCCGGTTTTAAACGGAGGATATTTCCATTTTCACGATAGCCCACTATGGGTTTCCAAATATCTCTTTGCCAATTCCACAAGAACAGCCTTAGCGAAAGGCTTCTTGAAGGGAAAGATGTAACTCTGTGAGATGAATTAACGGAACACAGAGCAGTTTCTCAGAAAGCTTCTTTCCGGTTTTGAACGGAAGATATGTCCTTTTTCAGCATAGCCCTCTATGAGCTTCCAAATATCCCTTTGCCAATTCCACATGAACAGCCTTAGCGAAAGGCTTCTTGAAGGGAAAGATGTAACTCTGTGAGATGATTTAAGAGAACACAGAGCAGTTTCTCAGAAAGCTTCTTTCCGGTTTTGAACGGAAGATATGTCCTTTTTCACCAAAGCCCTCTATGGTCTTCCAAATATTGCTTTGCCAATTCCAAAAAAACAGCCTTTGTGAAAGGCTTCTTGAAGGGAAAGATGTAACTCTGTGAGATGAATTAACAGAAAACAGAGCAGTTTTTCAGAAAGCTTCTTTCCGGTTTTGAACGGAAGATATGTCGTTTTTCACCATAGCCCTCTATGGGCTTCCAAATATCCCTTTGCCAATTCCACAAGAAGAGCTTTAGAGAAAGACTTCTTGAAGGGAAAGATGTAGCTCTATGAGAAGAATTAACAGAACACAGAGCAGTTTCTCAGAAAGCTTCTTTCCAGTTTTGAACGGAAGATATTTCCTTTTTCACCATAGCCCTCATTGGGCTTCCAAATATCCCTTTGCCAATTTCACAAGAACAGCCTTAGCGAAAGGCTACTTGAAAGGAAAGTTGTAACTCTGTGAGATGAATTAACAAAACACAGAGCAGTTTCTCAGAAAGCTTCTTTCCGGTTTTGAACGGAAGATATTTCCTTATTCAGCATAGCCCTCTATGGGCTCCAAATATCAGTTTGCCAATTCCACAAGAACAGCCTTAGCGAAAGGCTTCTTGAAGGGAAAGATGTAACTCCGTGAGAAAAATTAAGAGAACACAGAGCAGTTTCTCAGAAAGCTTCTTTCCAATTTTGAACGGAAGATATTCCTTTTTCACCATAGCCCTCTATGGGCTTCCAAATATCCCTTTGCCAATTCCACAAGAACAGCCTTAGCGAAAGGCTTCTTGAAGGGAAAGATGTAACTCTGTGAGATGAATTAACAGAACACAGAGCAGTTTCTCAGAAAGCTTCTTTCCAGTTTTGAACGGAAGATATGTCCTTTTTCATCATAGTCCTCTATGGGCTTCCAAATATCCCTTTGCCAATTCCAAAAGAACAGCCTTTGGAGAGGCTTCTTGAAGGGAAAGATGTAACTCTGTGAGATGAATTAACAGAACACAGAGCAATTTCTCAGAAAGCTTCTTTCCAGTTTTGAACGGAAGATATGTCTTTTTTCACCATAGCCCTCTATGGGCTTCCGAATATCCCTTTGCCGATTCCACAACAACAGCCTTAGCGAAAGGTTTCTTGAAGTGAAAGATGTAACTCTCAGAGACGAATTAAGAGAACACAGAGCAGTTTCTCAGAAAGCTTCTTTCCAGTTTTGAACGGAAGCTATTTCCTTTTTCACGATAGCCCTCTATGTGCTTCCAAATATCCCTTTGCCAATTCCACATTAACAGCCTTAGCGAAAGGCTTCTTGAAGGGAAAGATGTAACACTGTGAGATGAATTAACAGAACACCGAGCAGTTTCTCAGAAAGCTTCTTTCCGGTTTTGAACGGAAGCTATTTCCTTTTTCACCATAGCCCTCTAAGGGCTTCCAAATATCCCTTTGCCAATTCCACAAGAACAGCCTTAGCGACAGGCTTCTTGAAGGGAAAGATGTAACTCTTTGAGATGAATTAACAGAATACAGAGCAGTTTCTCAGAAAGCTTCTTTCCGGTTTTGAACAGAAGATATTTCCTTATTCAGCATAGCCCTCTATGGGCTTCCTAATATCCCTTTGCCAATTCCACAAGAACAGCCTTAGCGTAAGGCTTCTTGAAGGGAAAGATGTAACTCTGTGAGATGAATTAACAGAACACAGAGCAGTTTCTCAGAAAGCTTCCTTCCGGTTTTAAACGGAGGATATTTCCATTTTCACCATAGCCCACAATGGGTTTCGAAATATCTCTTTGCCAATTCCCCAAGAACAGCCTTAGCGAAAGGCTTCTTGAAGGGAAAGATGTAACTCTGTGAGATGAATTAACAGAACACAGAGCAGATTCTCAGAAAGCTTCTTTCCGGTTTTGATCGGAAGATATGTCCTTTTTCAGCATAGCCCTCTATGGGCTTCCAAATATCCCTTTGCCAATTCCACATGAACAGCCTTAGCGAAAGGCTTCTTGAAGGGAAAGATGTAACCCTGTGAGATGAATTAACAGAACACAGAGCAGTTTCTCCGAAAGATTCTTTCCAGTTTTGAACGGAAGCTATTTCCTTTTTCACGATAGCACTCTATGGGCTTCCAAATATCCCTTTGCCAATTCCACAATAACAGCCTTAGCGAAAGCCTTCTTAAAGGGAAAGATGTAACTCTGCGAGATGAATTAACAGACCACAGAGCAGTTTCTCAGAAAGCTTCTTCCCAGTTTTCAACGGAAGATATTTCCTTTTTCACCATAGCCCTCCAATGGCTTCCGAATACCCTTTGCCAATTCCACAAGAACTGACTTAGCCAAAGGCTTCTTGAAGGGAAAGATGTAACTCTGTGAGATGAATTAACAGAACACAGAGCAGTTTCTCAGAAAGCTTCTTTCCAGTTTTGAACGGAAGATAGTTCCTTTTTCACCATAGCCCTCTATGGGCTTCTAAATATTCCTTTGCCAATTCCACATGAACAGCCTTAGCGAAAGGCTTCTTGAAGGGAAAGATGGAACTCTGTGAGATGAATTAACAGAACACAGAGCAGTTTCCCAGAAGCTTCTTTCCGGTTTTGAACGGAAGATATGTCTTTTTTCACCATAGCCCTCTATGGGCTTCCTAATATCCCTTTGCCAATTCCACAACAACAGCCTTAGCGAAAGGTTTCTTGAAGTGAAAGATGTAAGTCTCACAGATCAATTAAGAGAACACAGAGCAGTTTCTCAAAAAGCTTCTTTCCAGTTTTGAACTGAAGATATGTCCTTTTTCACCATAGCCCTCTATGGGCTTCCAAATATCCCTTTGCCAATTCCAAAAGAGCAGCCTTTGCGAAAGGCTTTTTGAAGGGAAAGATGTAACGCTGTGAGATGAATTAACAGAACACAGAGCAGTTTCTCAGAAAGCTTCTTTCCAGTTTTGAACGGAAGCTATTACCTTTTTCACCATAGCCCTCTAGGGGCTTCCAAATAACCCTTTGCCAATTCCAGAAGAACAGCCTTAGCGAAAGGCTTCTTGAAGGGAAAGATGTAACTCTGTGAGATGAATTAACAGAACACAGAGCAGTTTCTCAGAAAGCTTCTTTCCAGTTTTGAACGGAAGATATTTCCCTTTTCAAAACAGCCCTCTAAGGGCTTCCAAATATCCCTTTGCCAATTCCACAAGAACAGCCTTAGCGAAAGGCTTCTTTAAGGGAAAGATGAAACTCTGTGAGATGAATTAACAGAACACAGAGCAGTTTCTCTGAAAGCTTCTTTCCAGTTTTGAACGGAAGATATTTCCTTTTTCACCATAGCCCTCTATGGGCTTCAAAATATCAGTTTGTCAATTCCACAAGAACAGCCTTAGCGAAAGGAATCTTGAAGGGAAAGATGTAACTCTGAGAGATGAATTAAGAGAACACAGAGCAGTTTCTCAGAGAGATTCTTTCCAGTTTTGAACGGAAGATATGTCCTTTTTCACCATAGTCCTCTATGGGCTTCCAAATATCCCTTTGCCAATTCCAAAAGAACAGCCTTTGGAAAGGCTTCTTGAAGGGAAAGATGTAACTCTGTGAGATGAATTATCAGAACACAGAGCAGTTTCTCCGAAAGCTTCTTTCCAGTTTTGAACGGAAGATATTTCCTTTTTCACCATAGCCCTCTGGGGGCTTCCAAATATCAATTTGCCAATTCGACAAGAACAGCCTTAACGAAAGGCTTCTTGAACGGAAAGATGTAACTCTGTGAGATGAATTAACAGAACACAGAGCAGTTTCTCAGAAAGCTTCTTTCCAGTTTTGAACGGAAGATATTTTATTTTTCACCATAGACCTCTATGGGCTTCAAAATATCACTTTGCCTATGCCACAACAACAGCCTTAGCGAAAGGATTCTTGAAAGGAAAGATGTAACTCTGTGAGATGAATTAACAGAACACAGAGCAGTTTCTCAGAAAGCTTCTTTCCAGTTTTGAAAGGAAGATATTTCCTTTTTCACCGTAGCCCTCTATGGGCTTCCAAATATCCCTTTGCCAATTCCACAAGAACAGTCTTAGCGAAAGGCGTCCTGAAGGGAAAGATGTAACTCTGTGAGATGAATTAACAGAACACAGAGCAGTTTCTCAGAAAGCTTCTTTCCAGTTTTGAAGGGAAGATATTTCCTTTTTCACCATAGCCCTCTAATGGCTTCCGAATACCCTTTGCCAATTCCACAAGAACTGCCTTAGCCAAAGGCTTCTTGAAGGGAAAGATGTAACTCTGTGAGATGAATTAACAGAACACAGAGCAGTTTCTCAGAAAGCTTCTTTCCAGTTTTGAAAGGAAGATATTTCCTTTTTCACCGTAGCCCTCTATGGGCTTCCAAATATCCCTTTGCCAATTCCACAAGAACAGTCTTAGCGAAAGGCGTCCTGAAGGGAAAGATGTAACTCTGTGAGATGAATTAACAGAACACAGAGCAGTTTCTCAGAAAGCTTCTTTCCAGTTTTGAAGGGAAGATATTTCCTTTTTCACCATAGCCCTCTAATGGCTTCCGAATACCCTTTGCCAATTCCACAAGAACTGCCTTAGCCAAAGGCTTCTTGAAGGGAAAGATGTAACTCTGTGAGATGAATTAACAGAACACAGAGCAGTTTCTCAGAAAGCTTCTTTCCAGTTTTGAACGGAAGAGAGCTCCTTTTTCCCTATAGCCCTCTATGGGCTTCCAAATATTCCTTTGCCAATTCCACATGAACAGCCTTAGCGAAAGGCTTCTTGAAGGGAAAGATGCAACTCTGTGAGATGAATTAACAGAACACAGAGCAGTTTCTCAGAAAGTTTCTTTCCAGTTTTGAAGGGAAGATATTTACTTTTTCAATATAGCCATCTATGGGCTTCCAAATATCCCTTTGCCAATTCCACAAAAACAGCCTTAGCGTAAGGCTTCTTGAAGGGAAAGATGTAACTCTCTGAGATGAATTAACAGAACACAGAGCGGTTTCTCAGAAAGCTTCTTTCCGGTTTTGAACGGAAGATATTTCCTTTTCAACATAGCCCTCTATTGGCTTCCAAATATCCCTTTGTTAATTCCACAAGAACAGCCTTAGCAAAAGGCTTCTTGAAGTGAAAGATGTAAGTCTCAGAGATGAATTAAGAGAACACAGAGCAGTTTCTCAGAAAGCTTCTTTCCAGTTTTGAACTGAAGATATGTCCTTTTTCACCATAGCCCTCTATGGGCTTCCAAATATCCCTTTGCCAATTCCAAAAGAACAGCCTTTGCGAAAGGCTTTTTGAAGGGAAACATGTAACGCTGTGAGATGAATTAACAGAACACAGAGCAGTTTCTCAGAAAGC
Source organism: Chlorocebus sabaeus (assembly GCF_047675955.1). Taxonomy (NCBI): domain Eukaryota; kingdom Metazoa; phylum Chordata; class Mammalia; order Primates; family Cercopithecidae; genus Chlorocebus; species Chlorocebus sabaeus. The sequence goes on along the minus strand of NC_132925.1, from coordinate 101,999,613 downwards.
TTCTTTCCAGTTTTGAACGGAAGCTATTACCTTTTTCACCATAGCCCTCTATGGGCTTCCAAATATCCCTTTGCCATTTCCAGAAGACCAGCCTTAGCGAAAGGCTTCTTGAAGGGAAAGATGTAACTCTGTGAGATGAATTAACAGAACACAGAGCAGTTTCTCAGAAAGCTTCTTTCCAGTTTTGAACGGAAGATATTTCCCTTTTCAAAACAGCCCTCTAAGGGCTTCCAAATATCCCTTTGCCAATTCCACAAGAACAGCCTTAGCGAAAGGCTTCTTGAAGGGAAAGATGAAACTCTGTGAGATGAATTAACAGAACACAGAGCAGTTTCTCCGAAAGTTTCTTTCCGGTTTTGAATGGAAGATATGTCCTTTTTCACCATAGCCCTCTAAGTGCTTCCAAATATCCCTTTGCCAATTCCACAAGAACAGCCTTAGCGACAGGCTTCTTGAAGGGAAAGATGTAACTCTGTGAGATGAATTAACAGAATACAGAGCAGTTTCTCAGAAAGCTTCTTTCCGGTTTTGAACGGAAGATATTTCCTTATTCAGCAGAGCCCTCTATGGACTTCCAAATATCCCTTTGCCAATTCCACAAGAACAGCCTTAGCGAAAGGCTTCTTGAAGGGAAAGATGTAACTCTGTGAGATGAATTAACAGAACACAGAGCAGTTTCTCAGAAAGCTTATTTCCAGTTTTGAACGGAAGATATTTCCTTTTTCACCATAGCCCTCTATGGGTTTCCAAATATCCCTTTGCCAATTCCACTAGAACAGCCTTAGCGAAAGGATTCTTGAAGGCAAAGATGTAACTCTGTGAGATGAATTAACAGAACACAGAGCAGTTTCTCAGAAAGCTTCTTTCCGGTTTTCAACGGAAGATATGTCCTTTTTCACCATAGCCCTCTATTGGCTTCCTAATATCCCTTTGCCAATTCTACAAGAACAGCCTTAGCGAAAGGTTTCTTGAAGGGAAAGATGTAACACTGAGAGATGAATTAAGAGAACACAGAGCAGTTTCTCAGAAAGATTCTTTCCAGTTTTGAACGGAAGATATGTCGTTTTTCACCATAGTCCTCTATGGCCTTCCAAATATCCCTTTGCCAATTCCAAAAGAACAGCCTTTGGAAAGGCTTCTTGAAGGGAAAGATGTAACTCTGTGAGACGAATTAACAGAACACAGAGCAGTTTCTCAGAAAGCTTCTTTCCAGTTTTGAACGGAAGATATTTCCTTTTTCACCATAGCCCTCAGGGGGCTTCCAAATATCCCTTTGCCAATTCGACAAGAACAGCCTTAACGAAAGGCTTCTTGAAGGGAAACATGTAACTCTGTGAGATGAATTAACAGAACACAGAGCAGTTTCTCAGAAAGCTTCTTTCCAGTTTTGAACGGAAGATAGTTCCTTTTTCACCAAAGCCCTCTATGGGCTTCCAAATATTGCTTTGCCAATTCCAAAAAAACAGCCTTTGCGAAAGGCTTCTTGAAGGGAAAGATGTAACTCTGTGAGATGAATTAACAGAACACAGAGCAGTTTCTCAGAAAGCTTCTTTCCAGTTTTGAACGAAAGATATTTCCTTTTTCACCACAGCCCTCTATGGGCTTCCAAATATCCCGTTGCCAATTCCACAAGAACAGTCTTAGCGAAAGGCTTCCTGAAGGGAAAGATGTAACTCTGTGAGATGAACTAACAGAACACAGAGCAGTTTCTCAGAAAGCTTCTTTCCACTTTTGAAGGGAAGATGTTTCCTTTTTCACCATAGCCCTCTATGGGCTTCCGAATACCCTTTGCCAATTCCACAAGTACTGCCTTACCCAAAGGCTTCTTGAAGGGAAAGATGTAACTCTGTGAGATGAATTAACAGAACACAGAGTAGTTTCTCAGAAAGCTTATTTCCAGTTTGGAACGGAAGATAGTTCCTTTTTCACCATAGCCCTCTATGGGCTTCCAAATATCCCTTTGCCAATTCCACATGAACAGCCTTAGCGAAAGGCTTCTTGAAGGGAAAGATGTAACTCTGTGAGATGAATTAACAAAACACAGAGCAGTTTCTCAGAAAGGTTCTTTCCAGTTTTGAAGGGAAGATATTTACTTTTTCAAAATAGCCATCGATGGGCTTCCAAATATCCCTTTGCCAATTCCACAAGAACAGCCTTAGCGAAAGGCTTCTTGAAGGGAAAGATGTAACTTTGTGAGAGGAATTAACAGAACACAGAGCGGTTTCTCAGAAAGCTCCTTTCCGGTTTTGAACGGAAGATATGTCTTTTTTCACCATAGCCCTCTATGGGCTTCCTAATATCCCTTTGCCAATTCCACAACAACAGCCTTAGCGAAAGGTTTCTTGAAGTAAAAGATGTAACTCTCAGAGATGAATTAAGAGAACACAGAGCAGTTTCTCAGAAAGCTTCTTTCCAGTTTTGAACGGAAGCTATTTCCTTTTTCACGATAGCCCTCTATGGGCTTCCAAATATACCTTTGCAAATTCCACATTAACAGCCTTAGCGAAAGGCTTCTTGAAAGGAAAGATGTAACTCTGTGAGATGAATTGACAGAACACAGAGCAGTTTCTCAGAAAGCTTCTTTCCAGTTTTGAACGGAAGCTATTACCTTTTTCACCATAGCCCTCTAGGGTCCTCCAAATATCCCTTTGCCAATTCCACAAGAACAGCCTTTGCGAAAGGCTTCTTGAAGGGAAAGATGTAACTCTGTTACATGAATTAACAGAACACGGAGCAGTTTCTAAGAAAGCTTCTTTCCAGTTTTGAACCGAATATATTTCCTTTTTCAAAATAGCCCTCTATGGGCTACCAAATATCCCTTTGCCAATTCCACAAGAACAGCCTTAGCAAAAGGCTTCCGGAAGGGAAAGATGTAACTCTGTGAGATGAATTAACAGAACACAGAGTAGTTTCTCAGAAAGCTTCTTTCCAGTTTTCAACGGAAGATAGTTCCTTTTTCACCATAGCCCTCTATGGGCTTCCAAATATCCCTTTGCCAATTCCACAAGAACAGCCTTCGCGAAAGGCTTCTTGAAGGGAAAGATGTAACTCTGTGAGATGAATTAACAGAACACAGAGCAGTTTCTCAGAAAGCTTCTTTCCAGTTTTGAACGGAAGATATTTCCTTTTTCACCATAGCCCTCTATGGGCTTCCAAATATCCCTTTGCCAATTCCACAAGAACAGCCTTAGCGAAACGCTTCTTGAAGGGAAACATGTAACTCAGTGAGACGAATTAACAGAACACAGAGCAGTTTCTCAGAAAGCTTCTTTCCAGTTTTGAACGGAAGATATTTCCTTTTTCACCCTAGCCCTCTATGGGCTTCAAAATATCAGTTTGCCAATTCCACAAGAACAGCCTTAGCGAAAGGCTTCTTGAAGGGAAAGATGTAACTCTGTGAGAAAAATTAAGAGAACACAGAGCAGTTTCTCAGAAAGCTTCTTTCCAGTTTTGAACGGAAGATACTTCCTTTTACACCATAGCCCTCTATGGGCTTCCAAATATCCCTTTGCCAATTCCACAAGAACAGCCTTAGCGAAAGGATTCTTGAAGGGAAAGATGTAACTCTGTGAGATGAATTAACAGAACACAGAGCAGTTTCTCAGAAAGCATCTCCCCGGTTTTGAACGGAAGATATGTCCTTTTTCACCATAGCCCTCTATTTGCTTCCTAATATCCCTTTGCCAATTCCACAAGAACAGCCTTAGCGAAAGGTTTCTTGAAGGGAAAGATGTAACTCTGAGAGATGAATTAAGAGAACACAGAGCAGTTTCTCCGAAAGATTCTTTCCAGTTTTGAACGGAAGATATGTCCTTTTTCATCATAGTCCTCTATGGGCTTCCAAATATCCCTTTGCCAATTCCAAAAGAACAGCCTTTGGAAAGGCTTCTTGAAGGGAAAGATGTAACTCTGTGAGATGAATTATCAGAACACAGAGCAGTTTCTCAGAAAGCTTCTTTCCAGTTTTGAACGGAAGCTATTACCTTTTTCACCATAGCCCTCTATGGGCTTCCAAATATCCCTTTGCCATTTCCAGAAGACAAGCCTTAGCGAAAGGCTTCTTGAAGGGAAAGATGTAACTCTGTGAGATGAATTAACAGAACACAGAGCAGTTTCTCAGAAAGCTTCTTTCCAGTTTTGAACGGAAGATATTTCCCTTTTCAAAACAGCCCTCTAAGGACTTCCAAATATCCCTTTGCCAATTCCACAAGAACAGCCTTAGCCAAAGGCTTCTTGAAGGGAAAGATGAAACTCTGTGAGATGAATTAACAGAACACAGAGCAGTTTCTCCGAAAGTTTCTTTCCGGTTTTGAATGGAAGATATGTCCTTTTTCACCATAGCCCTCTATGGGCTTCCAAATATCCCTTTGCCAATTCCACAAGAACAGCCTTAGCGACAGGCTTCTTGAAGGGAAAGATGTAACTCTGTGAGATGAATTAACAGAATACAGAGCAGTTTCTCAGAAAGCTTCTTTCCGGTTTTGAACGGAAGATATTTCCTTATTCAGCAGAGCCCTCTATGGAGTTCCAAATATCCCTTTGCCAATTCCACAAGAACAGCCTTAGCGAAAGGCTTCTTGAAGGGAAAGATGTAACTCTGTGAGATGAATTAACAGAACACAGAGCAGTTTCTCAGAAAGCTTATTTCCAGTTTTGAACGGAAGATATTTCCTTTTTCACCATAGCCCTCTATGGGTTTCCAAATATCCCTTTGCCAATTCCACAAGAACAGCCTTAGCGAAAGGATTCTTGAAAGGAAAGATGTAACTCTGTGAGATGAATTAACAGAACACAGAGCAGTTTCTCAGAAAGCTTCTTTCCGGTTTTCAACGGAAGATATGTCCTTTTTCACCATAGCCCTCTATTGGCTTCCTAATATCCCTTTGCCAATTCCACAAGAACAGCCTTAGCGAAAGGTTTCTTGAAGGGAAAGATGTAACTCTGAGAGATGAATTAAGAGAACACAGAGCAGTTTCTCAGAAAGATTCTTTCCAGTTTTGAATGGAAGATATGTCGTTTTTCACCATAGTCCTCTATGGCCTTCCAAATATCCCTTTGCCAATTCCAAAAGAACAGCCTTTGGAAAGGCTTCTTGAAGGGAAAGATGTAACTCTGTGAGACGAATTAACAGAACACAGAGCAGTTTATCAGAAAGCTTCTTTCCAGTTTTGAACGGAAGATATTTCCTTTTTCAACATAGCCCTCAGGGGGCTTCCAAATATCCCTTTGCCAATTCGACAAGAACAGCCTTAACGAAAGGCTTCTTGAAGGGAAACATGTAACTCTGTGAGATGAATTAACAGAACACAGAGCAGTTTCTCAGAAAGCTTCTTTCCAGTTTTGAACGGAAGATAGTTCCTTTTTCACCAAAGCCCTCTATGGGCTTCCAAATATTGCTTTGCCAATTCCAAAAAAACAGCCTTTGCGAAAGGATTCTTGAAGGGAAAGATGTAACTCTGTGAGATGAATTAACAGAACACAGAGCAGTTTCTCAGAAAGCTTCTTTCCAGTTTTGAACGGAAGATATTTCCTTTTTCACCATAGCCCTATGGGGGCTTCGAAATATCCCTTTGCCAATTCGAAAACAACAGCCTTAACGAAAGGCTTCTTGAAGGGAAAGATGTAACTCTGTGAGATGAATTAACAGAACACAGAGCAGTTTCTCAGAAAGCTTCTTTCCAGTTTTGAAAGGAAGATATTTCCTTTTTCACCATAGCTCTCTATGGGCTTCCAAATATCCCTTTGCCAATTCCACAAGAACAGTCTTAGCGAAAGGCTTCCTGAAGGGAAAGATGTAACTCTGTGAGATGAATTAACAGAACACAGAGCAGTTTCTCAGAAAGCTTCTTTCCAGTTTTGAAGGGAAGATATTTACTTTTTCAAAATAGCCCTCTATGGGCTTCCAAATATCCCTTTGCCAATTCCACAACAACAGCCTTAGCGAAAGGTTTCTTGAAGTGAAAGATGTAAGTCTCAGAGATGAATTAAGAGAACACAGAGGAGTTTCTCAGAAAGCTTCTTTCCAGTTTTGAACTGAAGATATGTCCTTTTTCACCATAGCCCTCTATGGGCTTCCAAATATCCCTTTGCCAATTCCAAAAGAACAGCCTTTGCGAAAGGCTTTTTGAAGGGAAAGATGTAACGCTGTGAGATGAATTAACAGAACACAGAGCAGTTTCTCAGAAAACTTCTTTCCAGTTTTGAACGGAAGATATTTCCTTTTTCACCATAGCCCTCTATGGGCTTCAAAATATCACTTTGCCTATTCCACAAGAACAGCCTTAGCGAAAGGCTTCTTGAAGGGAAAGATGTAACTCTGTGAGATGAATTAACAGAACACAGAGCAGTTTCTCAGAAAGCTTCTTTCCAGTTTTGAACGGAAGATATTTCCTTTTTAACCATAGAACTCTATGGGCTTCAAAATATCACTTTGCCTATTCCACAACAACAGACTTAGCGAAAGGCTTCTTGAAAGGAAAGATGTAACTCTGTGAGATGAATTAACAGAACACAGAGCAGTTTCTCAGAAAGCTTCTTTCCAGTTTTGAACGAAAGATATTTCCTTTTTCACCACAGCCCTCTATGGGCTTCCAAATATCCCGTTGCCAATTCCACAAGAACAGTCTTAGCGAAAGGCTTCCTGAAGGGAAAGATGTAACTCTGTGAGATGAATTAACAGAACACAGAGCAGTTTCTCAGAAAGCTTCTTTCCACTTTTGAAGGGAAGATGTTTCCTTTTTCACCATAGCCCTCTATGGGCTTCCGAATACCCTTTGCCAATTCCACAAGTACTGCCTTACCCAAAGGCTTCTTGAAGGGAAAGATGTAACTCTGTGAGATGAATTAACAGAACACAGAGTAGTTTCTCAGAAAGCTTCTTTCCAGTTTGGAACGGAAGATAGTTCCTTTTTCACCATAGCCCTCTATGGGCTTCCAAATATCCCTTTGCCAATTCCACATGAACAGCCTTAGCGAAAGGCTTCTTGAAGGGAAAGATGTAACTCTGTGAGATGAATTAACAAAACACAGAGCAGTTTCTCAGAAAGGTTCTTTCCAGTTTTGAAGGGAAGATATTTACTTTTTCAAAATAGCCATCGATGGGCTTCCAAATATCCCTTTGCCAATTCCACAAGAACAGCCTTAGCGAAAGGCTTCTTGAAGGGAAAGATGTAACTCTGTGAGAGGAATTAACAGAACACAGAGCGGTTTCTCAGAAAGCTCCTTTCCGCTTTTGAACGGAAGATATGTCTTTTTTCACCATAGCCCTCTATGGGCTTCCTAATATCCCTTTGCCAATTCCACAACAACAGCCTTAGCGAAAGGTTTCTTGAAGTAAAAGATGTAACTCTCAGAGATGAATTAAGAGAACACAGAGCAGTTTCTCAGAAAGCTTCTTTCCAGTTTTGAACGGAAGCTATTTCCTTTTTCACGATAGCCCTCTATGGGCTTCCAAATATACCTTTGCAAATTCCACATTAACAGCCTTAGCGAAAGGCTTCTTGAAAGGAAAGATGTAACTCTGTGAGATGAATTGACAGAACACAGAGCAGTTTCTCAGAAAGCTTCTTTCCAGTTTTGAACGGAAGCTATTACCTTTTTCACCATAGCCCTCTAGGGGCCTCCAAATATCCCTTTGCCAATTCCACAAGAACAGCCTTAGCGAAAGGCTTCTTGAAGGGAAAGATGTAACTCTGTTACATGAATTAACAGAACACGGAGCAGTTTCTCAGAAAGCTTCTTTCCAGTTTTGAACCGAATATATTTCCTTTTTCAAAATAGCCCTCTATGGGCTACCAAATATCCCTTTGCCAATTCCACAAGAACAGCCTTAGCAAAAGGCTTCCGGAAGGGAAAGATGTAACTCTGTGAGATGAATTAACAGAACACAGAGTAGTTTCTCAGAAAGCTTCTTTCCAGTTTTCAACGGAAGATAGTTCCTTTTTCACCATAGCCCTCTATGGGCTTCCAAATATCCCTTTGCCAATTCCACAAGAACAGCCTTCCCGAAAGGCTTCTTGAAGGGAAAGATGCAACTCTGTGAGATGAATTAACAGAACACAGAGCAGTTTCTCAGAAAGCTTCTTTCCAGTTTTGAACGGAAGATATTTCCTTTTTCACCATAGCCCTCTATTGGCTTCCAAATATCCCTTTGCCAATTCCACAAGAACAGCCTTAGCGAAACGCTTCTTGAAGGGAAACATGTAACTCAGTGAGACGAATTAACAGAACACAGAGCAGTTTCTCAGAAAGCTTCTTTCCAGTTTTGAACGGAAGATATTTCGTTTTTCACCCTAGCCCTCTATGGGCTTCAAAATATCAGTTTGCCAATTCCACAAGAACAGCCTTAGCGAAAGGCTTCTTGAAGGGAAAGATGTAACTCTGTGAGAAAAATTAAGAGAACACAGAGCAGTTTCTCAGAAAGCTTCTTTCCAGTTTTGAACGGAAGATATGTCTTTTTTCACCATAGCCCTCTATGGGCTTCCGAATATCCCTTTGCCAATTCCACAACAACAGCCTTAGCGAAAGGTTTCTTGAAGTGAAAGATGTAACTCTCAGAGACGAATTAAGAGAACACAGAGCAGTTTCTCAGAAAGCTTCTTTCCAGTTTTGAACGGAAGCTATTTCCTTTTTCACGATAGCCCTCTATGTGCTTCCAAATATCCCTTTGCCAATTCCACATTAACAGCCTTAGCGAAAGGCTTCTTGAAGGGAAAGATGTAACACTGTGAGATGAATTAACAGAACACCGAGCAGTTTCTCAGAAAGCTTCTTTCCGGTTTTGAACGGAAGCTATTTCCTTTTTCACCATAGCCCTCTAAGGGCTTCCAAATATCCCTTTGCCAATTCCACAAGAACAGCCTTAGCGACAGGCTTCTTGAAGGGAAAGATGTAACTCTGTGAGATGAATTAACAGAATACAGAGCAGTTTCTCAGAAAGCTTCTTTCCGGTTTTGAACAGAAGATATTTCCTTATTCAGCATAGCCCTCTATGGGCTTCCTAATATCCCTTTGCCAATTCCACAAGAACAGCCTTAGCGTAAGGCTTCTTGAAGGGAAAGATGTAACTCTGTGAGATGAATTAACAGAACACAGAGCAGTTTCTCAGAAAGCTTCCTTCCGGTTTTAAACGGAGGATATTTCCATTTTCACCATAGCCCACAATGGGTTTCGAAATATCTCTTTGCCAATTCCACAAGAACAGCCTTAGCGAAAGGCTTCTTGAAGGGAAAGATGTAACTCTGTGAGATGAATTAACAGAACACAGAGCAGATTCTCAGAAAGCTTCTTTCCGGTTTTGATCGGAAGATATGTCCTTTTTCAGCATAGCCCTCTATGGGCTTCCAAATATCCCTTTGCCAATTCCACATGAACAGCCTTAGCGAAAGGCTTCTTGAAGGGAAAGATGTAACCCTGTGAGATGAATTAACAGAACACAGAGCAGTTTCTCCGAAAGATTCTTTCCAGTTTTGAACGGAAGCTATTTCCTTTTTCACGATAGCACTCTATGGGCTTCCAAATATCCCTTTGCCAATTCCACAATAACAGCCTTAGCGAAAGCCTTCTTAAAGGGAAAGATGTAACTCTGCGAGATGAATTAACAGAACACAGAGCAGTTTCTCAGAAAGCTTCTTCCCAGTTTTCAACGGAAGATATTTCCTTTTTCACCATAGCCCTCCAATGGCTTCCGAATACCCTTTGCCAATTCCACAAGAACTGACTTAGCCAAAGGCTTCTTGAAGGGAAAGATGTAACTCTGTGAGATGAATTAACAGAACACAGAGCAGTTTCTCAGAAAGCTTCTTTCCAGTTTTGAACGGAAGATAGTTCCTTTTTCACCATAGCCCTCTATGGGCTTCTAAATATTCCTTTGCCAATTCCACATGAACAGCCTTAGCGAAAGGCTTCTTGAAGCGAAAGATGTAACTCTGTGAGATGAATTAACAGAACACAGAGCAGTTTCTCAGAAACCTTCTTTCCGGTTTTGAACGGAAGATATGTCTTTTTTCACCATAGCCCTCTATGGGCTTCCTAATATCCCTTTGCCAATTCCACAACAACAGCCTTAGCGAAAGGTTTCTTGAAGTGAAAGATGTAAGTCTCAGGGATGAATTAAGAGAACACAGAGCAGTTTCTCAGAAAGCTTCTTTCCAGTTTTGAACTGAAGATATGTCCTTTTTCACCATAGCCCTCTATGGGCTTCCCAATATCCCTTTGCCAATTCCACAATAACAGCCTTAGCGAAAGGCTTCTTGAAGGGAAAGATGTAACTCTGTGAGATGAATTAACAGAACACAGAGCAGTTTCTCAGAAAGCTTCTTTCCAGTTTTGAACGGAACCTATTACCTTTTTCACCATAGGCCTCTAGGGTCTTCCAAATATCCCTTTGCCAATTCCACAAGAACAGCCTTAGCGAAAGGCTTCTTGAAGGGAAAGATGTAACTCTGTGAGATGAATTAACAGAACACAGAGCAGTTTCTCTGAAAGCTTGTTTCCAGTTTTGAACGGAAGATATTTCCTTTTTCAAAATAGCCCTCTATGGGCTTCCAAATATCCCTTTGCCAATTCCACAAGAACAGCCTTAGCGAAAGGCTTCTTGAAGGGAAAGATGTAACTCTGTGAGATGAATTAACAGAACACAGAGCAGTTTCTCTGAAAGCTTCTTTCCAGTTTTGAACGGAAGATATTTCCTTTTTCACCATAGCACTCTATGGGCTTCAAAATATCAGTTTGTCAATTCCACAAGAACAGCCTTAGCGAAAGGAATCTTGAAGGGAAAGATGTAACTCTGAGAGATGAATTAAGAGAACACAGAGCAGTTTCTCAGAAAGCTTCTTTCCAGTTTTGAACTGAAGATATGTCCTTTTTCACCATAGCCCTCTATGGGCTTCCAAATATCCCTTTGCCAATTCCAAAAGAACAGCCTTTGCGAAAGGCTTCTTGAAGGGAAAGATGTAACTCTGTGACATGAATTAACAGAACACAAAGCAGGTTCTCAGAAAGCTTCTTTCCAGTTTTGAACGGAAGATATTTCCTTTTTCACCATAGCCCTCTGGGGGCTTACAAATATCCCTTTGCCAATTCGACAAGAACAGCCTTAACGAAAGGCTTCTTGAAGGGAAAGATGTAACTCTGTGAGATGAATTAACAGAACACAGAGCAGTTTCTCAGAAAGCTTCTTTCCAGTTTTGAACGGAAGATAGTTCCTTTTTCACCATAGCCCTCTATGGGCTTCCAAATATTCCTTTGCCAATTCCACATGAACAGCCTTAGCGAAAGGCTTCTTGAAGGGAAAGATGTAACTCTGTGAGATGAATTAACAGAACACAGAGCAGTTTCTCAGAAAGATTCTTTCCGGTTTTAAACCGAGGATATTTCCATTTTCACGATAGCCCACTATGGGTTTCCAAATATCTCTTTGCCAATTCCACAAGAACAGCCTTAGCGAAAGGCTTCTTGAAGGGAAAGATGTAACTCTGTGAGATGAATTAACGGAACACAGAGCAGTTTCTCAGAAAGCTTCTTTCCGGTTTTGAACGGAAGATATGTCCTTTTTCAGCATAGCCCTCTATGAGCTTCCAAATATCCCTTTGCCAATTCCACATGAACAGCCTTAGCGAAAGGCTTCTTGAAGGGAAAGATGTAACTCTGTGAGATGATTTAAGAGAACACAGAGCAGTTTCTCAGAAAGCTTCTTTCCGGTTTTGAACGGAAGATATGTCCTTTTTCACCAAAGCCCTCTATGGTCTTCCAAATATTGCTTTGCCAATTCCAAAAAAACAGCCTTTGTGAAAGGCTTCTTGAAGGGAAAGATGTAACTCTGTGAGATGAATTAACAGAAAACAGAGCAGTTTTTCAGAAAGCTTCTTTCCGGTTTTGAACGGAAGATATGTCGTTTTTCACCATAGCCCTCTATGGGCTTCCAAATATCAGTTTGCCAATTCCACAAGAACAGCCTTAGCGAAAGGCTTCTTGAAGGGAAAGATGTAACTCTGTGAGAAAAATTAAGAGAACACAGAGCAGTTTCTCAGAAAGCTTCTTTCCAGTTTTGAACGGAAGATATTTCCTTTTTCACCATAGCCCTCTATGGGCTTCCAAATATCCCTTTGCCAATTCCACAAGAAGAGCTTTAGAGAAAGACTTCTTGAAGGGAAAGATGTAGCTCTATGAGAAGAATTAACAGAACACAGAGCAGTTTCTCAGAAAGCTTCTTTCCAGTTTTGAACGGAAGATATTTCCTTTTTCACCATAGCCCTCATTGGGCTTCCAAATATCCCTTTGCCAATTTCACAAGAACAGCCTTAGCGAAAGGCTACTTGAAAGGAAAGTTGTAACTCTGTGAGATGAATTAACAAAACACAGAGCAGTTTCTCAGAAAGCTTCTTTCCGGTTTTGAACGGAAGATATTTCCTTATTCAGCATAGCCCTCTATGGGCTCCAAATATCAGTTTGCCAATTCCACAAGAACAGCCTTAGCGAAAGGCTTCTTGAAGGGAAAGATGTAACTCCGTGAGAAAAATTAAGAGAACACAGAGCAGTTTCTCAGAAAGCTTCTTTCCAATTTTGAACGGAAGATATTCCTTTTTCACCATAGCCCTCTATGGGCTTCCAAATATCCCTTTGCCAATTCCACAAGAACAGCCTTAGCGAAAGGCTTCTTGAAGGGAAAGATGTAACTCTGTGAGATGAATTAACAGAACACAGAGCAGTTTCTCAGAAAGCTTCTTTCCAGTTTTGAACGGAAGATATGTCCTTTTTCATCATAGTCCTCTATGGGCTTCCAAATATCCCTTTGCCAATTCCAAAAGAACAGCCTTTGGAGAGGCTTCTTGAAGGGAAAGATGTAACTCTGTGAGATGAATTAACAGAACACAGAGCAATTTCTCAGAAAGCTTCTTTCCAGTTTTGAACGGAAGATATGTCTTTTTTCACCATAGCCCTCTATGGGCTTCCGAATATCCCTTTGCCGATTCCACAACAACAGCCTTAGCGAAAGGTTTCTTGAAGTGAAAGATGTAACTCTCAGAGACGAATTAAGAGAACACAGAGCAGTTTCTCAGAAAGCTTCTTTCCAGTTTTGAACGGAAGCTATTTCCTTTTTCACGATAGCCCTCTATGTGCTTCCAAATATCCCTTTGCCAATTCCACATTAACAGCCTTAGCGAAAGGCTTCTTGAAGGGAAAGATGTAACACTGTGAGATGAATTAACAGAACACCGAGCAGTTTCTCAGAAAGCTTCTTTCCGGTTTTGAACGGAAGCTATTTCCTTTTTCACCATAGCCCTCTAAGGGCTTCCAAATATCCCTTTGCCAATTCCACAAGAACAGCCTTAGCGACAGGCTTCTTGAAGGGAAAGATGTAACTCTGTGAGATGAATTAACAGAATACAGAGCAGTTTCTCAGAAAGCTTCTTTCCGGTTTTGAACAGAAGATATTTCCTTATTCAGCATAGCCCTCTATGGGCTTCCTAATATCCCTTTGCCAATTCCACAAGAACAGCCTTAGCGTAAGGCTTCTTGAAGGGAAAGATGTAACTCTGTGAGATGAATTAACAGAACACAGAGCAGTTTCTCAGAAAGCTTCCTTCCGGTTTTAAACGGAGGATATTTCCATTTTCACCATAGCCCACAATGGGTTTCGAAATATCTCTTTGCCAATTCCCCAAGAACAGCCTTAGCGAAAGGCTTCTTGAAGGGAAAGATGTAACTCTGTGAGATGAATTAACAGAACACAGAGCAGATTCTCAGAAAGCTTCTTTCCGGTTTTGATCGGAAGATATGTCCTTTTTCAGCATAGCCCTCTATGGGCTTCCAAATATCCCTTTGCCAATTCCACATGAACAGCCTTAGCGAAAGGCTTCTTGAAGGGAAAGATGTAACCCTGTGAGATGAATTAACAGAACACAGAGCAGTTTCTCCGAAAGATTCTTTCCAGTTTTGAACGGAAGCTATTTCCTTTTTCACGATAGCACTCTATGGGCTTCCAAATATCCCTTTGCCAATTCCACAATAACAGCCTTAGCGAAAGCCTTCTTAAAGGGAAAGATGTAACTCTGCGAGATGAATTAACAGACCACAGAGCAGTTTCTCAGAAAGCTTCTTCCCAGTTTTCAACGGAAGATATTTCCTTTTTCACCATAGCCCTCCAATGGCTTCCGAATACCCTTTGCCAATTCCACAAGAACTGACTTAGCCAAAGGCTTCTTGAAGGGAAAGATGTAACTCTGTGAGATGAATTAACAGAACACAGAGCAGTTTCTCAGAAAGCTTCTTTCCAGTTTTGAACGGAAGATAGTTCCTTTTTCACCATAGCCCTCTATGGGCTTCTAAATATTCCTTTGCCAATTCCACATGAACAGCCTTAGCGAAAGGCTTCTTGAAGCGAAAGATGTAACTCTGTGAGATGAATTAACAGAACACAGAGCAGTTTCTCAGAAAGCTTCTTTCCGGTTTTGAACGGAAGATATGTCTTTTTTCACCATAGCCCTCTATGGGCTTCCTAATATCCCTTTGCCAATTCCACAACAACAGCCTTAGCGAAAGGTTTCTTGAAGTGAAAGATGTAAGTTTCAGGGATGAATTAAGAGAACACAGAGCAGTTTCTCAGAAAGCTTCTTTCCAGTTTTGAACTGAAGATATGTCCTTTTTCACCATAGCCCTCTATGGGCTTCCCAATATCCCTTTGCCAATTCCACAATAACAGCCTTAGCGAAAGGCTTCTTGAAGGGAAAGATGTAACTCTGTGAGATGAATTAACAGAACACAGAGCAGTTTCTCAGAAAGCTTCTTTCCAGTTTTGAACGGAACCTATTACCTTTTTCACCATAGCCCTCTAGGGTCTTCCAAATATCCCTTTGCCAATTCCACAAGAACAGCCTTAGCGAAAGGCTTCTTGAAGGGAAAGATGTAACTCTGTGAGATGAATTAACAGAACACAGAGCAGTTTCTCAGAAAGCTTCTTTCCAGTTTTGAACGGAAGATATTTTATTTTTCACCATAGACCTCTATGGGCTTCAAAATATCACTTTGCCTATGCCACAACAACAGCCTTAGCGAAAGGATTCTTGAAAGGAAAGATGTAACTCTGTGAGATGAATTAACAGAACACAGAGCAGTTTCTCAGAAAGCTTCTTTCCAGTTTTGAAAGGAAGATATTTCCTTTTTCACCGTAGCCCTCTATGGGCTTCCAAATATCCCTTTGCCAATTCCACAAGAACAGTCTTAGCGAAAGGCGTCCTGAAGGGAAAGATGTAACTCTGTGAGATGAATTAGCAGAACACAGAGCAGTTTCTCAGAAAGCTTCTTTCCAGTTTTGAAGGGAAGATATTTCCTTTTTCACCATAGCCCTCTAATGGCTTCCGAATACCCTTTGCCAATTCCACAAGAACTGCCTTAGCCAAAGGCTTCTTGAAGGGAAAGATGTAACTCTGTGAGATGAATTAACAGAACACAGAGCAGTTTCTCAGAAAGCTTCTTTCCAGTTTTGAAAGGAAGATATTTCCTTTTTCACCGTAGCCCTCTATGGGCTTCCAAATATCCCTTTGCCAATTCCACAAGAACAGTCTTAGCGAAAGGCGTCCTGAAGGGAAAGATGTAACTCTGTGAGATGAATTAACAGAACACAGAGCAGTTTCTCAGAAAGCTTCTTTCCAGTTTTGAAGGGAAGATATTTCCTTTTTCACCATAGCCCTCTAATGGCTTCTGAATACCCTTTGCCAATTCCACAAGAACTGCCTTAGCCAAAGGCTTCTTGAAGGGAAAGATGTAACTCTGTGAGATGAATTAACAGAACACAGAGCAGTTTCTCAGAAAGCTTCTTTCCAGTTTTGAACGGAAGAGAGCTCCTTTTTCCCTATAGCCCTCTATGGGCTTCCAAATATTCCTTTGCCAATTCCACATGAACAGCCTTAGCGAAAGGCTTCTTGAAGGGAAAGATGCAACTCTGTGAGATGAATTAACAGAACACAGAGCAGTTTCTCAGAAAGTTTCTTTCCAGTTTTGAAGGGAAGATATTTACTTTTTCAATATAGCCATCTATGGGCTTCCAAATATCCCTTTGCCAATTCCACAAAAACAGCCTTAGCGTAAGGCTTCTTGAAGGGAAAGATGTAACTCTCTGAGATGAATTAACAGAACACAGAGCGGTTTCTCAGAAAGCTTCTTTCCGGTTTTGAACGGAAGATATTTCCTTTTCAACATAGCCCTCTATTGGCTTCCAAATATCCCTTTGTTAATTCCACAAGAACAGCCTTAGCAAAAGGCTTCTTGAAGTGAAAGATGTAAGTCTCAGAGATGAATTAAGAGAACACAGAGCAGTTTCTCAGAAAGCTTCTTTCCAGTTTTGAACTGAAGATATGTCCTTTTTCACCATAGCCCTCTATGGGCTTCCAAATATCCCTTTGCCAATTCCAAAAGAACAGCCTTTGCGAAAGGCTTTTTGAAGGGAAACATGTAACGCTGTGAGATGAATTAACAGAACACAGAGCAGTTTCTCAGAAAGCTTCTTTCCAGTTTTGAACGGAAGCTATTACCTTTTTCACCATAGCCCTCTATGGGCTTCCAAATATCCCTTTGCCATTTCCAGAAGACCAGCCTTAGCGAAAGGCTTCTTGAAGGGAAAGATGTAACTCTGTGAGATGAATTAACAGAACACAGAGCAGTTTCTCAGAAAGCTTCTTTCCAGTTTTGAACGGAAGATATTTCCCTTTTCAAAACAGCCCTCTAAGGGCTTCCAAATATCCCTTTGCCAATTCCACAAGAACAGCCTTAGCGAAAGGCTTCTTGAAGGGAAAGATGAAACTCTGTGAGATGAATTAACAGAACACAGAGCAGTTTCTCCGAAAGTTTCTTTCCGGTTTTGAATGGAAGATATGTCCTTTTTCACCATAGCCCTCTAAGTGCTTCCAAATATCCCTTTGCCAATTCCACAAGAACAGCCTTAGCGACAGGCTTCTTGAAGGGAAAGATGTAACTCTGTGAGATGAATTAACAGAATACAGAGCAGTTTCTCAGAAAGCTTCTTTCCGGTTTTGAACGGAAGATATTTCCTTATTCAGCAGAGCCCTCTATGGACTTCCAAATATCCCTTTGCCAATTCCACAAGAACAGCCTTAGCGAAAGGCTTCTTGAAGGGAAAGATGTAACTCTGTGAGATGAATTAACAGAACACAGAGCAGTTTCTCAGAAAGCTTATTTCCAGTTTTGAACGGAAGATATTTCCTTTTTCACCATAGCCCTCTATGGGTTTCCAAATATCCCTTTGCCAATTCCACTAGAACAGCCTTAGCGAAAGGATTCTTGAAGGCAAAGATGTAACTCTGTGAGATGAATTAACAGAACACAGAGCAGTTTCTCAGAAAGCTTCTTTCCGGTTTTCAACGGAAGATATGTCCTTTTTCACCATAGCCCTCTATTGGCTTCCTAATATCCCTTTGCCAATTCTACAAGAACAGCCTTAGCGAAAGGTTTCTTGAAGGGAAAGATGTAACTCTGAGAGATGAATTAAGAGAACACAGAGCAGTTTCTCAGAAAGATTCTTTCCAGTTTTGAACGGAAGATATGTCGTTTTTCACCATAGTCCTCTATGGCCTTCCAAATATCCCTTTGCCAATTCCAAAAGAACAGCCTTTGGAAAGGCTTCTTGAAGGGAAAGATGTAACTCTGTGAGACGAATTAACAGAACACAGAGCAGTTTCTCAGAAAGCTTCTTTCCAGTTTTGAACGGAAGATATTTCCTTTTTCACCATAGCCCTCAGGGGGCTTCCAAATATCCCTTTGCCAATTCGACAAGAACAGCCTTAACGAAAGGCTTCTTGAAGGGAAACATGTAACTCTGTGAGATGAATTAACAGAACACAGAGCAGTTTCTCAGAAAGCTTCTTTCCAGTTTTGAACGGAAGATAGTTCCTTTTTCACCAAAGCCCTCTATGGGCTTCCAAATATTGCTTTGCCAATTCCAAAAAAACAGCCTTTGCGAAAGGCTTCTTGAAGGGAAAGATGTAACTCTGTGAGATGAATTAACAGAACACAGAGCAGTTTCTCAGAAAGCTTCTTTCCAGTTTTGAACGAAAGATATTTCCTTTTTCACCACAGCCCTCTATGGGCTTCCAAATATCCCGTTGCCAATTCCACAAGAACAGTCTTAGCGAAAGGCTTCCTGAAGGGAAAGATGTAACTCTGTGAGATGAACTAACAGAACACAGAGCAGTTTCTCAGAAAGCTTCTTTCCACTTTTGAAGGGAAGATGTTCCCTTTTTCACCATAGCCCTCTATGGGCTTCCGAATACCCTTTGCCAATTCCACAAGTACTGCCTTACCCAAAGGCTTCTTGAAGGGAAAGATGTAACTCTGTGAGATGAATTAACAGAACACAGAGTAGTTTCTCAGAAAGCTTATTTCCAGTTTGGAACGGAAGATAGTTCCTTTTTCACCATAGCCCTCTATGGGCTTCCAAATATCCCTTTGCCAATTCCACATGAACAGCCTTAGCGAAAGGCTTCTTGAAGGGAAAGATGTAACTCTGTGAGATGAATTAACAAAACACAGAGCAGTTTCTCAGAAAGGTTCTTTCCAGTTTTGAAGGGAAGATATTTACTTTTTCAAAATAGCCATCGATGGGCTTCCAAATATCCCTTTGCCAATTCCACAAGAACAGCCTTAGCGAAAGGCTTCTTGAAGGGAAAGATGTAACTTTGTGAGAGGAATTAACAGAACACAGAGCGGTTTCTCAGAAAGCTCCTTTCCGGTTTTGAACGGAAGATATGTCTTTTTTCACCATAGCCCTCTATGGGCTTCCTAATATCCCTTTGCCAATTCCACAACAACAGCCTTAGCGAAAGGTTTCTTGAAGTAAAAGATGTAACTCTCAGAGATGAATTAAGAGAACACAGAGCAGTTTCTCAGAAAGCTTCTTTCCAGTTTTGAACGGAAGCTATTTCCTTTTTCACGATAGCCCTCTATGGGCTTCCAAATATACCTTTGCAAATTCCACATTAACAGCCTTAGCGAAAGGCTTCTTGAAAGGAAAGATGTAACTCTGTGAGATGAATTGACAGAACACAGAGCAGTTTCTCAGAAAGCTTCTTTCCAGTTTTGAACGGAAGCTATTACCTTTTTCACCATAGCCCTCTAGGGTCCTCCAAATATCCCTTTGCCAATTCCACAAGAACAGCCTTTGCGAAAGGCTTCTTGAAGGGAAAGATGTAACTCTGTTACATGAATTAACAGAACACGGAGCAGTTTCTCAGAAAGCTTCTTTCCAGTTTTGAACCGAATATATTTCCTTTTTCAAAATAGCCCTCTATGGGCTACCAAATATCCCTTTGCCAATTCCACAAGAACAGCCTTAGCAAAAGGCTTCCGGAAGGGAAAGATGTAACTCTGTGAGATGAATTAACAGAACACAGAGTAGTTTCTCAGAAAGCTTCTTTCCAGTTTTCAACGGAAGATAGTTCCTTTTTCACCATAGCCCTCTATGGGCTTCCAAATATCCCTTTGCCAATTCCACAAGAACAGCCTTCGCGAAAGGCTTCTTGAAGGGAAAGATGTAACTCTGTGAGATGAATTAACAGAACACAGAGCAGTTTCTCAGAAAGCTTCTTTCCAGTTTTGAACGGAAGATATTTCCTTTTTCACCATAGCCCTCTATGGGCTTCCAAATATCCCTTTGCCAATTCCACAAGAACAGCCTTAGCGAAACGCTTCTTGAAGGGAAACATGTAACTCAGTGAGACGAATTAAGAGAACACAGAGCAGTTTCTCAGAAAGCTTCTTTCCAGTTTTGAACGGAAGATATTTCCTTTTTCACCCTAGCCCTCTATGGGCTTCAAAATATCAGTTTGCCAATTCCACAAGAACAGCCTTAGCGAAAGGCTTCTTGAAGGGAAAGATGTAACTCTGTGAGAAAAATTAAGAGAACACAGAGCAGTTTCTCAGAAAGCTTCTTTCCAGTTTTGAACGGAAGATACTTCCTTTTACACCATAGCCCTCTATGGGCTTCCAAATATCCCTTTGCCAATTCCACAAGAACAGCCTTAGCGAAAGGATTCTTGAAGGGAAAGATGTAACTCTGTGAGATGAATTAACAGAACACAGAGCAGTTTCTCAGAAAGCATCTCCCCGGTTTTGAACGGAAGATATGTCCTTTTTCACCATAGCCCTCTATTTGCTTCCTAATATCCCTTTGCCAATTCCACAAGAACAGCCTTAGCGAAAGGTTTCTTGAAGGGAAAGATGTAACTCTGAGAGATGAATTAAGAGAACACAGAGCAGTTTCTCCGAAAGATTCTTTCCAGTTTTGAACGGAAGATATGTCCTTTTTCATCATAGTCCTCTATGGGCTTCCAAATATCCCTTTGCCAATTCCAAAAGAACAGCCTTTGGAAAGGCTTCTTGAAGGGAAAGATGTAACTCTGTGAGATGAATTATCAGAACACAGAGCAGTTTCTCAGAAAGCTTCTTTCCAGTTTTGAACGGAAGCTATTACCTTTTTCACCATAGCCCTCTATGGGCTTCCAAATATCCCTTTGCCATTTCCAGAAGACAAGCCTTAGCGAAAGGCTTCTTGAAGGGAAAGATGTAACTCTGTGAGATGAATTAACAGAACACAGAGCAGTTTCTCAGAAAGCTTCTTTCCAGTTTTGAACGGAAGATATTTCCCTTTTCAAAACAGCCCTCTAAGGACTTCCAAATATCCCTTTGCCAATTCCACAAGAACAGCCTTAGCCAAAGGCTTCTTGAAGGGAAAGATGAAACTCTGTGAGATGAATTAACAGAACACAGAGCAGTTTCTCCGAAAGTTTCTTTCCGGTTTTGAATGGAAGATATGTCCTTTTTCACCATAGCCCTCTATGGGCTTCCAAATATCCCTTTGCCAATTCCACAAGAACAGCCTTAGCGACAGGCTTCTTGAAGGGAAAGATGTAACTCTGTGAGATGAATTAACAGAATACAGAGCAGTTTCTCAGAAAGCTTCTTTCCGGTTTTGAACGGAAGATATTTCCTTATTCAGCAGAGCCCTCTATGGAGTTCCAAATATCCCTTTGCCAATTCCACAAGAACAGCCTTAGCGAAAGGCTTCTTGAAGGGAAAGATGTAACTCTGTGAGATGAATTAACAGAACACAGAGCAGTTTCTCAGAAAGCTTATTTCCAGTTTTGAACGGAAGATATTTCCTTTTTCACCATAGCCCTCTATGGGTTTCCAAATATCCCTTTGCCAATTCCACAAGAACAGCCTTAGCGAAAGGATTCTTGAAAGGAAAGATGTAACTCTGTGAGATGAATTAACAGAACACAGAGCAGTTTCTCAGAAAGCTTCTTTCCGGTTTTCAACGGAAGATATGTCCTTTTTCACCATAGCCCTCTATTGGCTTCCTAATATCCCTTTGCCAATTCCACAAGAACAGCCTTAGCGAAAGGTTTCTTGAAGGGAAAGATGTAACTCTGAGAGATGAATTAAGAGAACACAGAGCAGTTTCTCAGAAAGATTCTTTCCAGTTTTGAATGGAAGATATGTCGTTTTTCACCATAGTCCTCTATGGCCTTCCAAATATCCCTTTGCCAATTACAAAAGAACAGCCTTTGGAAAGGCTTCTTGAAGGGAAAGATGTAACTCTGTGAGACGAATTAACAGAACACAGAGCAGTTTATCAGAAAGCTTCTTTCCAGTTTTGAACGGAAGATATTTCCTTTTTCAACATAGCCCTCAGGGGGCTTCCAAATATCCCTTTGCCAATTCGACAAGAACAGCCTTAACGAAAGGCTTCTTGAAGGGAAACATGTAACTCTGTGAGATGAATTAACAGAACACAGAGCAGTTTCTCAGAAAGCTTCTTTCCAGTTTTGAACGGAAGATAGTTCCTTTTTCACCAAAGCCCTCTATGGGCTTCCAAATATTGCTTTGCCAATTCCAAAAAAACAGCCTTTGCGAAAGGATTCTTGAAGGGAAAGATGTAACTCTGTGAGATGAATTAACAGAACACAGAGCAGTTTCTCAGAAAGCTTCTTTCCAGTTTTGAACGGAAGATATTTCCTTTTTCACCATAGCCCTATGGGGGCTTCGAAATATCCCTTTGCCAATTCGAAAACAACAGCCTTAACGAAAGGCTTCTTGAAGGGAAAGATGTAACTCTGTGAGATGAATTAACAGAACACAGAGCAGTTTCTCAGAAAGCTTCTTTCCAGTTTTGAAAGGAAGATATTTCCTTTTTCACCATAGCTCTCTATGGGCTTCCAAATATCCCTTTGCCAATTCCACAAGAACAGTCTTAGCGAAAGGCTTCCTGAAGGGAAAGATGTAACTCTGTGAGATGAATTAACAGAACACAGAGCAGTTTCTCAGAAAGCTTCTTTCCAGTTTTGAAGGGAAGATATTTACTTTTTCAAAATAGCCCTCTATGGGCTTCCAAATATCCCTTTGCCAATTCCACAACAACAGCCTTAGCGAAAGGTTTCTTGAAGTGAAAGATGTAAGTCTCAGAGATGAATTAAGAGAACACAGAGGAGTTTCTCAGAAAGCTTCTTTCCAGTTTTGAACTGAAGATATGTCCTTTTTCACCATAGCCCTCTATGGGCTTCCAAATATCCCTTTGCCAATTCCAAAAGAACAGCCTTTGCGAAAGGCTTTTTGAAGGGAAAGATGTAACGCTGTGAGATGAATTAACAGAACACAGAGCAGTTTCTCAGAAAACTTCTTTCCAGTTTTGAACGGAAGATATTTCCTTTTTCACCATAGCCCTCTATGGGCTTCAAAATATCACTTTGCCTATTCCACAAGAACAGCCTTAGCGAAAGGCTTCTTGAAGGGAAAGATGTAACTCTGTGAGATGAATTAACAGAACACAGAGCAGTTTCTCAGAAAGCTTCTTTCCAGTTTTGAACGGAAGATATTTCCTTTTTAACCATAGAACTCTATGGGCTTCAAAATATCACTTTGCCTATTCCACAACAACAGACTTAGCGAAAGGCTTCTTGAAAGGAAAGATGTAACTCTGTGAGATGAATTAACAGAACACAGAGCAGTTTCTCAGAAAGCTTCTTTCCAGTTTTGAACGAAAGATATTTCCTTTTTCACCACAGCCCTCTATGGGCTTCCAAATATCCCGTTGCCAATTCCACAAGAACAGTCTTAGCGAAAGGCTTCCTGAAGGGAAAGATGTAACTCTGTGAGATGAATTAACAGAACACAGAGCAGTTTCTCAGAAAGCTTCTTTCCACTTTTGAAGGGAAGATGTTTCCTTTTTCACCATAGCCCTCTATGGGCTTCCGAATACCCTTTGCCAATTCCACAAGTACTGCCTTACCCAAAGGCTTCTTGAAGGGAAAGATGTAACTCTGTGAGATGAATTAACAGAACACAGAGTAGTTTCTCAGAAAGCTTCTTTCCAGTTTGGAACGGAAGATAGTTCCTTTTTCACCATAGCCCTCTATGGGCTTCCAAATATCCCTTTGCCAATTCCACATGAACAGCCTTAGCGAAAGGCTTCTTGAAGGGAAAGATGTAACTCTGTGAGATGAATTAACAAAACACAGAGCAGTTTCTCAGAAAGGTTCTTTCCAGTTTTGAAGGGAAGATATTTACTTTTTCAAAATAGCCATCGATGGGCTTCCAAATATCCCTTTGCCAATTCCACAAGAACAGCCTTAGCGAAAGGCTTCTTGAAGGGAAAGATGTAACTCTGTGAGAGGAATTAACAGAACACAGAGCGGTTTCTCAGAAAGCTCCTTTCCGCTTTTGAACGGAAGATATGTCTTTTTTCACCATAGCCCTCTATGGGCTTCCTAATATCCCTTTGCCAATTCCACAACAACAGCCTTAGCGAAAGGTT
Organism: Chlorocebus sabaeus; assembly: GCF_047675955.1. Taxonomy (NCBI): domain Eukaryota; kingdom Metazoa; phylum Chordata; class Mammalia; order Primates; family Cercopithecidae; genus Chlorocebus; species Chlorocebus sabaeus. The sequence continues at coordinate 101,975,789 of NC_132925.1, read as the reverse complement.
TCTTGAAGTAAAAGATGTAACTCTCAGAGATGAATTAAGAGAACACAGAGCAGTTTCTCAGAAAGCTTCTTTCCAGTTTTGAACGGAAGCTATTTCCTTTTTCACGATAGCCCTCTATGGGCTTCCAAATATACCTTTGCAAATTCCACATTAACAGCCTTAGCGAAAGGCTTCTTGAAAGGAAAGATGTAACTCTGTGAGATGAATTGACAGAACACAGAGCAGTTTCTCAGAAAGCTTCTTTCCAGTTTTGAACGGAAGCTATTACCTTTTTCACCATAGCCCTCTAGGGGCCTCCAAATATCCCTTTGCCAATTCCACAAGAACAGCCTTAGCGAAAGGCTTCTTGAAGGGAAAGATGTAACTCTGTTACATGAATTAACAGAACACGGAGCAGTTTCTCAGAAAGCTTCTTTCCAGTTTTGAACCGAATATATTTCCTTTTTCAAAATAGCCCTCTATGGGCTACCAAATATCCCTTTGCCAATTCCACAAGAACAGCCTTAGCAAAAGGCTTCCGGAAGGGAAAGATGTAACTCTGTGAGATGAATTAACAGAACACAGAGTAGTTTCTCAGAAAGCTTCTTTCCAGTTTTCAACGGAAGATAGTTCCTTTTTCACCATAGCCCTCTATGGGCTTCCAAATATCCCTTTGCCAATTCCACAAGAACAGCCTTAGCGAAAGGCTTCTTGAAGGGAAAGATGCAACTCTGTGAGATGAATTAACAGAACACAGAGCAGTTTCTCAGAAAGCTTCTTTCCAGTTTTGAACGGAAGATATTTCCTTTTTCACCATAGCCCTCTATTGGCTTCCAAATATCCCTTTGCCAATTCCACAAGAACAGCCTTAGCGAAACGCTTCTTGAAGGGAAACATGTAACTCAGTGAGACGAATTAACAGAACACAGAGCAGTTTCTCAGAAAGCTTCTTTCCAGTTTTGAACGGAAGATATTTCGTTTTTCACCCTAGCCCTCTATGGGCTTCAAAATATCAGTTTGCCAATTCCACAAGAACAGCCTTAGCGAAAGGCTTCTTGAAGGGAAAGATGTAACTCTGTGAGAAAAATTAAGAGAACACAGAGCAGTTTCTCAGAAAGCTTCTTTCCAGTTTTGAACGGAAGATACTTCCTTTTACACCATAGCCCTCTATGGGCTTCCAAATATCCCTTTGCCAATTCCACAAGAACAGCCTTAGCGAAAGGATTCTTGAAGGGAAAGATGTAACTCTGTGAGATGAATTAACAGAACACAGAGCAGTTTCTCAGAAAGCATCTCCCCGGTTTTGAACGGAAGATATGTCCTTTTTCACCATAGCCCTCTATTTGCTTCCTAATATCCCTTTGCCAATTCCACAAGAACAGCCTTAGCGAAAGGTTTCTTGAAGGGAAAGATGTAACTCTGAGAGATGAATTAAGAGAACACAGAGCAGTTTCTCCGAAAGATTCTTTCCAGTTTTGAACGGAAGATATGTCCTTTTTCATCATAGTCCTCTATGGGCTTCCAAATATCCCTTTGCCAATTCCAAAAGAACAGCCTTTGGAAAGGCTTCTTGAAGGGAAAGATGTAACTCTGTGAGATGAATTATCAGAACACAGAGCAGTTTCTCAGAAAGCTTCTTTCCAGTTTTGAACGGAAGATATTTCCTTTTTCACCATAGCCCTCTGGGGGCTTCCAAATATCAATTTGCCAATTCGATAAGAACAGCCTTAACGAAAGGCTTCTTGAACGGAAAGATGTAACTCTGTGAGATGAATTAACAGAACACAGAGCAGTTTCTCAGAAAGCTTCTTTCCAGTTTTGAAGGGAAGATATTTCCTTTTTCACCATAGCACTCTAATGGCTTCCGAATACCCTTTGCCAATTCCACAAGAACTGCCTTAGCCAAAGGCTTCTTGAAGGGAAAGATGTAACTCTGTGAGATGAATTAACAGAACACAGAGCAGTTTCTCAGAAAGCTTCTTTCCAGTTTTGAACGGAAGATAGTTCCGTTTTCCCCATAGCCCTCTATGGGCTTCCAAATATTCCTTTGCCAATTCCACATGAACAGCCTTAGAGAAAGGCTTCTTGAAGGGAAAGATGCAACTCTGTGAGATGAATTAACAGAACACAGAGCAGTTTCTCAGAAAGTTTCTTTCCAGTTTTGAAGGGAAGATATTTACTTTTTCAATATAGCCATCTATGGGCTTCCAAATATCCCTTTGGCAATTCCACAAAAACAGCCTTAGCGTAAGGCTTCTTGAAGGGAAAGATGTAACTCTGTGAGATGAATTAACAGAACACAGAGCGGTTTCTCAGAAAGCTTCTTTCCGCTTTTGAACGGAAGATATTTCCTTTTCAACATAGCCCTCTATGGGCTTCCAAATACCCCTTTGTTAATTCCACAAGAACAGCCTTAGCAAAAGGCTTCTTGAAGGGAAAGATGGAACTCTGTGAGATGAATTAACAGAACACAGAGCAGTTTCCCAGAAGCTTCTTTCCGGTTTTGAACGGAAGATATGTCTTTTTTCACCATAGCCCTCTATGGGCTTCCTAATATCCCTTTGCCAATTCCACAACAACAGCCTTAGCGAAAGGTTTCTTGAAGTGAAAGATGTAAGTCTCACAGATCAATTAAGAGAACACAGAGCAGTTTCTCAGAAAGCTTCTTTCCAGTTTTGAACCGAGGATATTTCCTTTTTCACCATAGCCCTCTATGGGCTTCCAAATATCCCTTTGCCAATTCCAAAAGAACAGCCTTTGCGAAAGGCTTTTTGAAGGGAAAGATGTAACGCTGTGAGATGAATTAAGAGAACACAGAGCAGTTTCTCAGAAAGCTTCTTTCCAGTTTTGAACGGAAGCTATTACCTTTTTCACCATAGCCCTCTAGGGGCTTCCAAATATCCCTTTGCCAATTCCAGAAGAACAGCCTTAGCGAAAGGCTTCTTGAAGGGAAAGATGTAACTCTGTGAGATGAATTAACAGAACACAGAGCAGTTTCTCAGAAAGCTTCTTTCCAGTTTTGAACGGAAGATATTTCCCTTTTCAAAACAGCCCTCTAAGGGCTTCCAAATATCCCTTTGCCAATTCCACAAGAACAGCCTTAGCGGAAGGCTTCTTTAAGGGAAAGATGAAACTCTGTGAGATGAATTAACAGAACACAGAGCAGTTTCTCCGAAAGTTTCTTTCCGGTTTTGAATGGAAGATATGTCCTTTTTCACCATAGCCCTCTAAGTGCTTCCAAATATCCCTTTGCCAATTCCACAAGAACAGCCTTAGCGACAGGCTTCTTGAAGGGAAAGATGTAACTCTGTGAGATGAATTAACAGAATACAGAGCAGTTTCTCAGAAAGCTTCTTTCCGGTTTTGAACGGAAGATATTTCCTTATTCAGCAGAGCCCTCTATGGACTTCCAAATATCCCTTTGCCAATTCCACAAGAACAGCCTTAGCGAAAGGCTTCTTGAAGGGAAAGATGTAACTCTGTGAGATGAATTAACAGAACACAGAGCAGTTTCTCAGAAAGCTTATTTCCAGTTTTGAACGGAAGATATTTCCTTTTTCACCATAGCCCTCTATGGGTTTCCAAATATCCCTTTGCCAATTCCACAAGAACAGCCTTAGCGAAAGGATTCTTGAAGGGAAAGATGTAACTCTGTGAGATGAATTAACAGAACACAGAGCAGTTTCTCAGAAAGCTTCTTTCCGGTTTTCAACGGAAGATATGTCCTTTTTCACCATAGCCCTCTATTGGCTTCCTAATATCCCTTTGCCAATTCCACAATAACAGCCTTAGCGAAAGGTTTCTTGAAGGGAAAGATGTAACTCTTAGAGATGAATTAAGAGAACACACAGCAGTTTCTCAGAAAGCTTCTTTCCGGTTTTGAACGGAAGATATGTCCTTTTTCACCAAAGCCCTCTATGGTCTTCAAAATATTGCTTTGCCAATTCCAAAAAAACAGCCTTTGTGAAAGGCTTCTTGAAGGGAAAGATGTAACTCTGTAAGATGAATTAACAGAAAACAGAGCAGTTTCTCAGAAAGCTTCTTTCCGGTTTTGAACGGAAGATTTGTCGTTTTTCACCATAGCCCTCTATGGGCTTCCAAATATCAGTTTGCCAATTCCACAAGAACAGCCTTAGCGAAAGGCTTCTTGAAGGGAAAGATGTAACTCTGTGAGAAAAATTAAGAGAACACAGAGCAGTTTCTCAGAAAGCTTCTTTCCAGTTTTGAACGGAAGATAGTTCCTTTTTCACCATAGCCCTCTATGGGCTTCCAAATATCCCTTTGCCAATTCCACAAGAAGAGCTTTAGAGAAAGACTTCTTGAAGGGAAAGATGTAGCTCTATGAGAAGAATTAACAGAACACAGAGCAGTTTCTCAGAAAGCTTCTTTCCAGTTTTGAACGGAAGATATTTCCTTTTTCACCATAGCCCTCTATGGGCTTCCAAATATCCCTTTGCCAATTACACAAGAACAGCCTTAGCGAAAGGCTACTTGAAAGGAAAGTTGTAACTCTGTGAGATGAATTAACAAAACACAGAGCAGTTTCTCAGAAAGCTTCTTTCCGGTTTTGAACGGAAGATATTTCCTTATTAAGCATAGCCCTCTATGGGCTTCCAAATATCAGTTTGCCAATTCCACAAGAACAGCCTTAGCGAAAGGCTTCTTGAAGGGAAAGATGTAACTCTGTGAGAAAAATTAAGAGAACACAGAGCAGTTTCTCAGAAAGCTTCTTTCCAATTTTGAACGGAAGATATTCCTTTTTCACCATAGCCCTCTATGGGCTTCCAAATATCCCTTTGCCAATTCCACAAGAACAGCCTTAGCGAAAGGCTTCTTGAAGGGAAAGATGTAACTCTGTGAGATGAATTAACATAACACAGAGCAGTTTCTCAGAAAGCTTCTTTCCAGTTTTGAACGGAAGATATGTCCTTTTTCATCATAGACCTCTATGGGCTTCCAAATATCCCTTTGCCAATTCCAAAAGAACAGCCTTTGGAGAGGCTTCTTGAAGGGAAAGATGTAACTCTGTGAGATGAATTAACAGAACACAGAGCAATTTCTCAGAAAGCTTCTTTCCAGTTTTGAACGGAAGATATGCCTTTTTTCACCATAGCCCTCTATGGGCTTCCGAATATCCCTTTGCCAATTCCACAACAACAGCCTTAGCGAAAGGTTTCTTGAAGTGAAAGATGTAACTCTCAGAGACGAATTAAGAGAACACAGAGCAGTTTCTCAGAAAGCTTCTTTCCAGTTTTGAACGGAAGCTATTTCCTTTTTCACGATAGCCCTCTATGTGCTTCCAAATATCCCTTTGCCAATTCCACATTAACAGCCTTAGCGAAAGGCTTCTTGAAGGGAAAGATGTAACACTGTGGGATGAATTAACAGAACACCGAGCAGTTTCTCAGAAAGCTTCCTTCCGGTTTTAAACGGAGGATATTTCCATTTTCACCATAGCCCACAATGGGTTTCGAAATATCTCTTTGCCAATTCCACAAGAACAGCCTTAGCGAAAGGCTTCTTGAAGGGAAAGATGTAACTCTGTGAGATGAATTAACAGAACACAGAGCAGTTTCTCAGAAAGCATCTTTCCGGTTTTGATCGGAAGATATGTCCTTTTTCAGCATAGCCCTCTATGGGCTTCCAAATATCCCTTTGCCAATTCCACATGAACAGCCTTAGCGAAAGGCTTCTTGAAGGGAAAGATGTAACCCTGTGAGATGAATTAACAGAACACAGAGCAGTTTCTCCGAAAGATTCTTTCCAGTTTTGAACGGAAGCTATTTCCTTTTTCACGATAGCACTCTATGGGCTTCCAAATATCCCTTTGCCAATTAAACAATAACAGCCTTAGCGAAAGCCTTCTTAAAGGGAAAGATGTAACTCTGCGAGATGAATTAACAGAACACAGAGCAGTTTCTCAGAAAGCTTCTTCCCAGTTTTCAACGGAAGATATTTCCTTTTTCACCATAGCCCTCCAATGGCTTCCGAATACCCTTTGCCAATTCCACAAGAACTGACTTAGCCAAAGGCTTCTTGAAGCGAAAGATGTAACTCTGTGAGATGAATTAACAGAACACAGAGCAGTTTCTCAGAAAGCTTCTTTCCGGTTTTGAACGGAAGATAGGTCTTTTTTCACCATAGCCCTCTATGGGCTTCCTAATATCCCTTTGCCAATTCCACAACAACAGCCTTAGCGAAAGGTTTCTTGAAGTGAAAGATGTAAGTCTCAGGGATGAATTAAGAGAACACAGAGCAGTTTCTCAGAAAGCTTCTTTCCAGTTTTGAACTGAAGATATGTCCTTTTTCACCATAGCCCTCTATGGGCTTCCCAATATCCCTTTGCCAATTCCACAATAACAGCCTTAGCGAAAGGCTTCTTGAAGGGAAAGATGTAACTCTGTGAGATGAATTAACAAAACACAGAGCAGTTTCTCAGAAAGCTTCTTTCCAGTTTTGAACGGAACCTATTACCTTTTTCACCATAGCCCTCTAGGGTCTTCCAAATATCCCTTTGCCAATTCCACAAGAACAGCCTTAGCGAAAGGCTTCTTGAAGGGAAAGATGTAACTCTGTGAGATGAATTAACAGAACACAGAGCAGTTTCTCTGAAAGCTTCTTTCCAGTTTTGAACGGAAGATATTTCCTTTTTCAAAATAGCCCTCTATGGGCTTCCAAATATCCCTTTGCCAATTCCACAAGAACAGCCTTAGCGAAAGGCTTCTTGAAGGGAAAGATGTAACTCTGTGAGATGAATTAACAGAACACAGAGCAGTTTCTCAGAAAGTTTCTTTCCGGTTTTGAATGGAAGATATGTCCTTTTTCACCATAGCCCTCTAAGTGCTTCCAAATATCCCTTTGCCAATTCCACAAGAACGGCCTTAGCGACAGGCTTCTTGAAGGGAAAGATGTAACACTGTGAGATGAATTAACAGAATACAGAGCAGTTTCTCAGAAAGCTTCTTTCCGGTTTTGAACGGAAGATATTTCCTTATTCAGCAGAGCCCTCTATGGACTTCCAAATATCCCTTTGCCAATTCCACAAGGACAGCCTTAGCGAAAGGCTTGTTGAAGGGAAAGATGTAACTCTGTGAGATGAATTAACAGAACACAGAGCAGTTTCTCAGAAAGATTCTTTCCGGTTTTAAACGGAGGATATTTCCATTTTCACGATAGCCCACTATGGGTTTCCAAATATCTCTTTGCCAATTCCACAAGAACAGCCTTAGCGAAAGGCTTCTTGAAGGGAAAGATGTAACTCTGTGAGATGAATTAACGGAACACAGAGCAGTTTCTCAGAAAGCTTCTTTCCGGTTTTGAACGGAAGATATGTCCTTTTTCAGCATAGCCCTCTATGGGCTTCCAAATATCCCTTTGCCTATTCCACATGAACAGCCTTAGCGAAAGGCTTCTTGAAGGGAAAGATGTAACTCTGTGAGATGATTTAAGAGAACACAGAGCAGTTTCTCAGAAAGCTTCTTTCCGGTTTTGAACGGAAGATATGTCCTTTTTCACCAACGCCCTCTATGGTCTTCCAAATATTGCTTTGCCAATTCCAAAAAAACAGCCTTTGTGAAAGGCTTCTTGAAGGGAAAGATGTAACTCTGTCAGATGAATTAACAGAAAACAGAGCAGTTTCTCAGAAAGCTTCTTTCCAGTTTTGAACGGAAGATATGTCGTTTTTCACCATAGCCCTCTATGGGCTTCCAAATATCAGTTTGCCAATTCCACAAGAACAGCCTTAGCGAAAGGCTTCTTGAAGGGAAAGATGTAACTCTGTGAGAAAAATTAAGAGAACACAGAGCAGTTTCTCAGAAAGCTTCTTTCCAGTTTTGAATGGAAGATAGTTCCTTTTTCACCATAGCCCTCTTTGGGCTTCCAAATATCCCTTTGCCAATTCCACAAGAAGAGCTTTAGAGAAAGACTTCTTGAAGGGAAAGATGTAGCTCTATGAGAAGAATTAACAGAACACAGAGCAGTTTCTCAGAAAGCTTCTTTCCAGTTTTGAACGGAAGATATTTCCTTTTTCACCATAGCCCTCTATGGGCTTCCAAATATCCCTTTGCCAATTCCACAAGAACAGCCTTAGCGAAAGGCTTCTTGAAGGGAAAGATGTAACTCTGTGAGATGAATTAACAGAACACAGAGCAGTTTCTCAGAAAGCTTCTTTCCAGTTTTGAACGGAAGATATGTCCTTTTTCATCATAGTCCTCTATGGGCTTCCAAATATCCCTTTGCCAATTCCAAAAGAACAGCCTTTGGAGAGGCTTCTTGAAGGGAAAGATGTAACTCTGTGAGATGAATTAACAGAACACAGAGCAATTTCTCAGAAAGCTTCTTTGCAGTTTTGAACGGAAGATATGTCTTTTTTCACCATAGCCCTCTATGGGCTTCCTAATATCCCTTTGCCAATTCCACAACAACAGCCTTAGCGAAAGGTTTCTTGAAGTGAAAGATGTAACTCTCAGAGATGAATTAAGAGAACACAGAGCAGTTTCTCAGAAAGCTTCTTTCCAGTTTTGAACGGAAGCTATTTCCTTTTTCACCATAGCCCTCTATGGGCTTCCAAATATCCCTTTGACAATTCCACAAGAACAGCCTTAGCGAAAGGCTTCTTGAAGGGAAAGATGTAACTCTGTGAGATGAATTAACAGAACCCAGAGCAGTTTCTCAGAAAGCTTCTTTCCAGTTTTGAACGGAACCTATTACCTTTTTCACCATAGCCCTCTAGGGTCTTCCAAATATCCCTTTGCCAATTCCACAAGAACAGCCTTAGCGAAAGGCTTCTTGAAGGGAAAGATGTAACTCTGTGAGATGAATTAACAGAACACATAGCAGTTTCTCAGAAAGCTTCTTTCCAGTTTTGAACGGAAGATATTTCCTTTTTCACCATAGCCCTCTATGGGCTTCCAAATATCCCTTTGCCAATTCCACAAGAACAGCCTTAGCGAAAGGCTTCTTGAAGGGAAAGATGTAACTCTGTGAGATGAATTAACAGAACACAGAGCAGTTTCTCAGAAAGTTTCTTTCCGGTTTTGAATGGAAGATATGTCCTTTTTCACCATAGCCCTCTAAGTGCTTCCAAATATCCCTTTGCCAATTCCACAAGAACGGCCTTAGCGACAGGCTTCTTGAAGGGAAAGATGTAACACTGTGAGATGAATTAACAGAATACAGAGCAGTTTCTCAGAAAGCTTCTTTCCGGTTTTGAACGGAAGATATTTCCTTATTCAGCAGAGCCCTCTATGGACTTCCAAATATCCCTTTGCCAATTCCACAAGGACAGCCTTAGCGAAAGGCTTCTTGAAGGGAAAGATGTAACTCTGTGAGATGAATTAACAGAACACAGAGCAGTTTCTCAGAAAGATTCTTTCCGGTTTTAAACGGAGGATATTTCCATTTTCACGATAGCCCACTATGGGTTTCCAAATATCCCTTTGCCAATTCCACAAGAAGAGCTTTAGAGAAAGACTTCTTGAAGGGAAAGATGTAGCTCTATGAGAAGAATTAACAGAACACAGAGCAGTTTCTCAGAAAGCTTCTTTCCAGTTTTGAACGGAAGATATTTCCTTTTTCACCATAGCCCTCTATGGGCTTCCAAATATCCCTTTGCCAATTCCACAAGAACAGCCTTAGCGAAAGGCTTCTTGAAGGGAAAGATGTAACTCTGTGAGATGAATTAACAGAACACAGAGCAGTTTCTCAGAAAGCTTCTTTCCAGTTTTGAACGGAAGATATGTCCTTTTTCATCATAGTCCTCTATGGGCTTCCAAATATCCCTTTGCCAATTCCAAAAGAACAGCCTTTGGAGAGGCTTCTTGAAGGGAAAGATGTAACTCTGTGAGATGAATTAACAGAACACAGAGCAATTTCTCAGAAAGCTTCTTTCCAGTTTTGAACGGAAGATATGTCTTTTTTCACCATAGCCCTCTATGGGCTTCCTAATATCCCTTTGCCAATTCCACAACAACAGCCTTAGCGAAAGGTTTCTTGAAGTGAAAGATGTAACTCTCAGAGATGAATTAAGAGAACACAGAGCAGTTTCTCAGAAAGCTTCTTTCCAGTTTTGAACGGAAGCTATTTCCTTTTTCACCATAGCCCTCTATGGGCTTCCAAATATCCCTTTGACAATTCCACAAGAACAGCCTTAGCGAAAGGCTTCTTGAAGGGAAAGATGTAACTCTGTGAGATGAATTAACAGAACACAGAGCAGTTTCTCAGAAAGCTTCTTTCCAGTTTTGAACGGAAGCTATTTCCTTTTTCACCATAGCCCTCTATGGGCTTCCAAATATCCCTTTGCCAATTCCACAAGAACAGCCTTAGCGAGAGGCTTCTTGACGGGAAAGATGTAACTCTGTGAGATGAATTATGAGAACACAGAGCAGTTTCTCAGAAAGCTTCTCTCCAGTTTTGAACGGAAGATATTTCCTTTTTCACCATAGCCCTCTGTGGGCTTCCAAATATCCCTTTGCCAATTCCACAAGTACAGCCTTAGCGAAAGGCTTCTTGAAGGGAAAGATGTAACTCTGTGAGATGAATTAACAGAACACAGAGCAGTTTCTCAGAGAGCTTCTTTCCAGTTTTGAACGGAAGCTATTTCCTTTTTCACCATAGCCCTCTATGGGCTTCCAAATATCCCTTTGCCAATTCCACAAGAACAGCCTTAGCGACAGGCTTCTTGAAGGGAAAGATGTAACTCTGTGAGATGAATTAACAGAACACAGAGCAGTTTCTCAGAAAGCTTCTTTCCAGTTTTGAACCGAAGATATTTCCTTTTTCAAAATAGCCCTCTATGGGCTTCCAAATATCCCTTTGCCAATTCCACAAGAACAGCCTTAGCAAAAGGATTCTTGAAGGGAAAGATTTAACTCTGTGATATGAATTAACAGAACACAGAGCAGTTTCTCAGAAAGTTTCTTTCCGGTTTTGAATGGAAGATATGTCCTTTTTCACCATAGCCCTCTAAGTGCTTCCAAATATCCCTTTGCCAATTCCACGAGAACAGCCTTAGCGACAGGCTCCTTGAAGGGAAAGATGTAACTCTGTGAGATGAATTAACAGAATACAGAGCAGTTTCTCAGAAAGATTCTTTCCGGTTTTAAGCGGAGGATATTTCCATTTTCACCATAGCCCACTATGGGTTTCCAAATATCTCTTTGCCAATTCCACAAGAACAGCCTTAGCGAAAGGCTTCTTGAAGGGAAAGATGTAACACTTTGAGATGAATTAACAGAACACAGAGCAGTTTCTCAGAAAGCTTCTTTCCAGTTTTGAACCGAAGATATTTCCTTTTTCACCATAGCCCTGTATGGGCTTCCAAATATCCCTTTGACAATTCCAAAAGAACAGCCTTAGCGAAAGGCTTCTTGAAGGGAAAGATGTAACTCTGTGAGATGAATTAACAGAACACAGAGCAGTTTCTCAGAAAGCTTCTTTCCAGTTTTGAACGGAAGCTATTTCCTTTTTCACCATAGCCCTCTATGGGCTTCCAAATATCCCTTTGCCAATTCCACAAGAAGAGCCTTAGCGAAAGGCTTCTTGAAGGGAAAGATGTAACTCTGTGAGATGAATTAACAGAACACAGAGCAGTTTCTCAGAAAGCTTCTTTCCAGTTTTGAACGGAAGATATTTCCTTTTTCACCATAGCCCTCCAATGGCTTCCGAATACCCTTTTCCAATTCCACAAGAACTGACTTAGCCAAAGGCTTCTTGAAGGGAAAGATGTAACTCTGTGAGATGAATTATCAGAACACAGAGCAGTTTCTCAGAAAGCTTCTTTCCGGTTTTGAACGGAAGGTATTTCCTTATTCAGCATAGCCGTCTATGGGCTTCCAAATATTGCTTTGCCAATTCCAAAAAAACAGCCTTTATGAAAGGCTTCTTGAAGGGAAAGATGTAACTCTGTGAGATGAATTAAGAGAACACAGAGCAGTTTCTCAGAAAGCTTCTTTCCAGTTTTGAACGGAAGATATTTACTTTTTCACCATAGCCCTCTATGGGCTTCCAAATATCCCTTTGCCAATTCCACAAGAACAGCCTTAGCTTAAGGCTTCTTGAAGAGAAAGATGTAACTCTGTGAGATGAATTAACAGAACACAGAGCAGTTTCTCAGAAAGCTTCTTTCCAGTTTTGAACGGAAGATATTTCTTTTTTCACCATAGCCCTCTATGGGCTTCCAAATATCCCTTTGCCAATTCCACAAGAACAGCCTTAGCGAAAGGCTTCTTGAAGGGAAAGATGTAACTCTGTGAGACGAATTAACAGAACACAGAGCAGTTTATCAGAAAGCTTCTTTCCAGTTTTGAACGGAAGATATTTCCTTTTTCACCATAGCCCTCTGGGGGCTTCCAAATATCCCTTTGCCATTTCGACAAGAATAGCCTTAACGAAAGGCTTCTTGAAGGGAAAGATGTAACTCTGTGAGATGAATTAACAGAACACAGAGCAGTTTCTCAGAAAGCTTCTTTCCAGTTTTGAACGGAAGATAGTTCCTTTTTCACCAAAGACCTCTATGGGCTTCCAAATATTGCTTTGCCAATTCCAAAAAAACAGCCTTTGCGAAAGGCTTCTTGAAGGGAAAGATGTAACTCTGTGAGATAAATTAACAGAACACAGAGCAGTTTCTCAGAAAGCTTCTTTCCAGTTTTGAACGGAAGATATTTCCTTTTTCACCAAAGCCCTCTATGGGCTTCCAAATATCCCTTTGCCAATTCCAAAAGAACAGCCTTAACGAAAGGCTTCTTGAAGGGAAAGATGTAACTCTGTGAGATGAATTAACAGAACACAGAGCAGTTTCTCAGAAAGCTTCTTTCCAGTTTTGAACGGAAGATATTTCCTTTTTCACCTAGCCCTCTATGGGCTTCAAAATATCACTTTGCCTATTCCACAACAACAGCCTTAGCGAAAGGCTTCTTGAAAGGAAAGATGTAACTCTGTGAGATGAATTAACAGAACAGTTTCTGAATTAACAGTTTCTCAGAAAGCTTCTTTCCAGTTTTGAAAGGAAGATATATCCTTTTTCACCATAGCCCTCTATGGGCTTCCAAATATCCCTTTGCCAATTCCACAAGAACAGTCTTAGCGAAAGGCTTCCTGAAGGGAAAGATGTAACTCTGTGAGATGAATTAACAGAACACACAGCAGTTTCTCAGAAAGCTTCTTTCCAGTTTTGAACGGAAGATATTTCCTTTTTCACCATAGCCCTCCAATGGCTTCCGAATACCCTTTGCCAATTCCACAAGAACTGACTTAGCCAAAGGCTTCCTGAAGGGAAAGATGTAACTCTGTGAGATGAATTATCAGAACACAGAGCAGTTTCTCAGAAAGCTTCTTTCCAGTTTTGAACGGAAGATAGTTCCTTTTTCACCATAGCCCTCTATGGGCTTCCAAATATTCCTTTGCCAATTCCACATGAACAGCCTTAGCGAAAGGCTTCTTGAAGGGAAAGATGTAACTCTGTGAGATGAATTAACAGAACACAGAGCAGTTTCTCAGAAAGCTTCTTTCCGGTTTTGAACGGAAGATATGTCTTTTTTCACCATAGCCCTCTATGGGCTTCCTAATATCCCTTTGCCAATTCCAGAACAACAGCCTTAGCGAAAGGTTTCTTGAAGTGAAAGATGTAAGTCTCAGAGATGAATTAAGAGAACACAGAGCAGTTTCTCAGAAAGCTTCTTTCCAGTTTTGAACGGAAGATATGTCATTTTTCACCATAGCCCTCTATGGGCTTCCTAATATCCCTTTGCCAATTCCACAAGAACAGCTTTAGCGAAAGGCTTCTTGACGGGAAAGATGTAACTCTGTGAGATGAATTAACAGAAAACAGAGCAGTTTCTAGCAAGCTTCGTTCCAGTTTTGAACGGAAGATATTTCCTTTTGCACCATAGCCCTCTATGGGCTTCCAAATATCCCTTTGCCAATTCCACAAGAACAGCCTTAGCGAAAGGCTTCTTGAAGGGAGAGATGTAACTCTGTGAGATGAATTAACAGAACACAGAACAGTTTCTCAGAAAGCTTCTTTCCAGTTTTGAACGGAAGATAGTTCCTTTTTCACCATAGCCCTCTATGGGCTTCCAAATATCCCTTTGCCAATTCCACAAGAAGAGCCTTAGCGAAAGACTTCTTGAAGGGAAAGATGTAGCTCTGTGAGAAGAATTAACAGAACACAGAGCAGTTTCTCAGAAAGCTTATTTCCAGTTTTGAACGGAAGATATTTCCTTTTTCACCATAGCCCTCTATGGGCTTCCAAATATCCCTTTGCCAATTCCACAAGAACAGCCTTAGCGAAAGGCTTCTTGAAAGGAAAGTTGTAACTCTGTGAGATGAATTAACAAAACACAGAGCAGTTTCTCAGAAAGCTTCCTTCCAGCTTTGAATTTAAGATATGTCCATTTTCACCATAGCCCTCTATGGGCTTCCAAATATCCCTTTGCCAATTCCACAAGAACAGCCTTAGCGAAAGGCTTCTTGAAGGGAAAGATGTAACTCTGTGAGATGAATTAAGAGAACTCAGAGCAGTTTCTCAAAAACCTTCTTTCCAGTTTTGAGCGGAAGATATTTCCTTTTTCACCACAGCCCTCTATGGGCTTCAAAATATCACTTTGCCTATTGCACATAAACAGCCTTAGCGAAAGGCTTCTTGAAGGGAAAGATGTAACTCTGTGAGATGAATTAACAGAACACAGAGCAGTTTCTCAGAAAGCTTCTTTCCGGTTTTGAACGGAAGATATTTCCTTATTCAGCATAGCCGTCTATGGGCTTCCAAATATCCCTTTGCCAATTCTACAAGAACAGCCTTAGCGAAAGGCTTCTTGAAGGGAAAGATGTAACTCTGTGAGATGAATTAACAGAACACAGAGCAGTTTCTCAGAAAGCTTCTTTCCAGTTTTGAACGGAAGATATTTCCTTTTTCACCATAGCCCTCTATGGGCTTCCAAATATCAGTTTGCCAATTCCACAATAACAGCCTTAGCGAAAGGCTTCTTGAAGGGAAAGATGTAACTCTGTGAGAAAAATTAAGAGAACACAGAGCAGTTTCTCAGAAAGCTTCTTTCCAATTTTGAACGGAAGATACTTCCTTTTTCACCGTAGCCCTCTATGGGCTTCCAAATATTCCTTTGCCAATTCCACAAGAACAGCCTTAGCGAAAGGCTTCTTGAAGGGAAAGATGTAACTCTGTGAGATGAATTAACAGAACACAGAGCAGTTTCTCAGAAAGCTTCTATCCAGTTTTGAACGGAAGATATGTCCTTTTTCACCATAGCCCTCTATGGGCTTCCAAATATTCCTTTGCCAATTCCACAACAACAGACTTAGCGACAGGCTTCTTGAAGGGAATGATGTAATTCTGTGAATTGAATAAACAGAACACAGAGCAGTTTCTCATAAAGCTTCTTTCCAGTTTTGAATGGAAGATATTTCCTTTTTCACCATAGCTCTCTATGGGCTTCCAAATATCCCTTTGCCAATTCCACAAGAACAGCCTTAGCGAAAGGCTTCTTAAAGGGAAAGATGTAACTCTGTGAGATGATTTAACAGAACACAGAGCAGTTTCTCAGAGAGCTTCTTTCCAGTTTTGAACGGAAGATATGTCCTTTTTCACCATAGCATTCTATGGGCTTCCTAATATCCCTTTGCCAATTGCACAAGAACAGCCTTAGCGAAAGGTTTCTTGAAGGGAAAGATGTAACTCGGAGAGATGAATTAAGAGAACACAGAGCAGTTTCTCAGAAAGCTTCCTTCCAGTTTTGAACGGAAGATATTTCCTTTTTCACCATAGCCCTCTATGGGCTTCCAAATATCCCGTTACCAATTCCACAGGAACACCCTTAGCGAAACGCTTCTTGAAGGGAAAGATGTAACTCTGTGAGATGAATTAACAGAACACAGAGCAGTTTCCCATAAAGCTTCTTTCCTGTTTTGAACGGAAGATATTTCCTTTTTCACCATAGTCCTCTATGGGCTTCCAAATATCCCGTTGCCAATACCACAGGAACAGCCTTAGCGAAACGCTTCTTGAAGGGAAAGATGTAACTCTGTGAGATGAATTAACAGAACACAGAGCAGTTTCTCAAAAAGCTTCTTTCCAGTTTTGAACGGAAGATATGTCCTATTTCACCATAGCCCACTATGGGCTTCCAACTATCCCTATGCCAATTCCACAAGAACAGCCTTTGTTAAAAGCTTCTTGAATGGAAAGATGTAACTCTGTGAGATGAATTAACAGAATACAGAGCAGTTTCTCAGAAAACTTCTTTCCAGTTTTGATCGGAAGATATTTCCTTTTTCACCATAGCGCTCTATGGGCTTCCAAATATCCCTTTGCCAATTCCACAAGAACAGACTTAGCGAAAGGCTTCTTGAAGGGAAAGATGTAACTCTGTGAATTGAATAAACAGAACACAGAGCAGTTTCTCATAAAGCTTTTTTCCAGTTTTGAACGGAAGATATTTCCTTTTTCACCATAGCTCTCTAATGGCTTCCAAATATCCCTTTGCCAATTCCACAAGAACAGCCTTAACAAAAGGCTTCTTGAAGGGAAAGATGTAACTCTTTGAGATGAATTAACAGAAAACAGAGCTGTTCTCTCAGAAAGCTTCTTTCCAGTTTTGAACGGAAGATATATCCTTTTTCACCATAGCCCTCTATGGGCTTCCAAATATCCCTTTGCCAATACCACAAGAACAGCCTTAGCGAAAGGCTACTTGTAAGGAAAGATGTAATTCTGTGAGTTGAATTAACAGAACACAGAGCAGTTTCTCAGAAAGCTTCTTTCCAGCTTTCAAGGGAAGATATTTCCTTTTTCACCATAGCCCTCTATGGGATTCCAAATATCCCTTTGCCAATTCGACAAGAACAGCCTTAGCGAAAGTCTTCTTGAAGGTAAAGATGTAACTCTGTGAGATGAATTGAGGGAACACAAAGCAGTTTCTCAGAAAGCTTCTTTCCAGTTTTGAACGGAGGATATTTCCTTTTTCACCATACCCCTCTATGGGCTTCCAAATATCCCGTTGCCAATTCCACAAGAACAGCCTTAGCGAAAGGCTTCTTGAAGGGAAAGATGTAACTCTGTGAGATGAATTAACAGAACACAGAGCAGTTTCCCATAAAGCTTCCTTCCAGTTTTGAACGGAAGCTATGTCCTTTTTCACCATAGCCCTCTATGGGCTTCCAACTATCCCTTTGCCAATTCCACAAGAACAGCCTTAGCGAAAGGCTTCTTGAAGGGAAAGATGTAACTCTTTAAGATGAATTAACAGAACACAGAGCAGTTTCTCAGAAAGCTTCATTCCAGTTTTGAACGGAAGTTATTTCCTTTTTCACCATAGCCCTCTAAGGGCTTCCAAATATCCCTTTGCCAATTCCACAAGAATAGCCTTAGCGAAAGGCTTCTTGAAGGGAAAGATGTAACTCTGTGAGATGAATTAAGAGAACACAGAGCAGTTTCTCAGATAGCTTCTTTCCAGTTTTGAACGGAAGATATTTCCTTTTTCACCATAGCCCTCTATGGGCTTCCAAATATCCCTTTGCCAATTCCACAAGAACAGCCTTAGCGAAAGGCTGCTTGAAGGGAAAGATGTAACTCTGCGAGATGCATTAACAGAACACAGAGCAGTTTCTCAGAAAGCTTCTTTCCGGTTTTGAACGGAAGATATTTATTTATTCAGCAAGGCCCTCTATGGGCTTCCAAATATCCCTCTGCCAATTCCAGTAGAACAGCCTTAGCGAAAGGCTTCTTGAAGGGAAAGATGTAACTCTGTGAGATGAATTAACAGAACACAGAGCAGTTTCTCAGAAAGCTACTTTCCAGTTTTGAACGGAAGATATGTCCTTTTTCAACATAGCCCTCTATGGGCTTCCAAATATCCCTTTGCCAATTCCACATTAACAGCCTTAGCGAAAGGCTTCTTGAAGGGAAAGATGTAACTCTGTGAGATGAATTGAGAGAACACAGAGCAGTTTCTAAGAAAGCTTCTTTCCAGTATGGAACGGAAGATACTTCCTTTTTCACCATAGCCCTCTATGGGCTTCCAAATATCCCTTTGCCAATTCCCCAAGAACAGCCTTAGCGGAAGGCTTCTTGCAGGGAAAGATGTAACTCTGTGAGATGAATTAACAGAACACAGAGCAGTGTCTGAGAAAGCTTCTTCCCAGTTTTTAACGGAAGATATGTCCTTTTTCACCATAGCCCCCTATGGGCTTCCTAATATCCCTTTGACAATTGCACAAGAATAGCCTTAGCGAAAACTTTCTTGAAGGGAAAGATGTAACTCTGGGAGATGAATTAAGAGAACACAGAGCCGTTTCTCAGAAAGCTTCTTTCCAGTTTTGAACGGAAGATATTTCCTTTTTCACCATAGCTCTCTATGGGCTTCCAAATATCCCTTTGCCAATTCCGCAATAACAGCCTTAGCGAAAGGCTTCTTGAAGGGAAAGATGTAACTCTGTGAGATGAATTAACAGTACACAGAGCAGTTTTTCAGAAAGCTTCTTTCCAGTTTTGAACGGAAGATATTTCCTTTTTCACCATAGCCCTCTATGGGCTTCCAAATATCCCTTTGCCAATTCCACAAGAACAGCCTTAGCGAAAGGCTTCTTGAAGGGAAAGATGTAACCTGTGAGATGAATTAACAGAACACAGAGCAGTTTCTTAGAAAACTTCTTTCCAGTTTTGAACGGAAGATATTTCCTTTTTCACCATAGCCCCCTATAGGCTTCCAAATATCCCTTTGCCAATTCCAAAAGAACAGCCTTAGCGAAAGGCTTCTTGAAGGGAAAGATGTAACTCTGTGAGATGAATTAACAGAACACAGAGCAGTTTCTCAGAAAGCTTCTTTCCAGTGTTGAACGGAAGATATTTCCTTTTTCACCATAGCCCTCTTTGGGCTTCCAAATATCCCTTTCCAATTCCACAAGAACAGCCTTAGCGAAAGACTTCTTGAAGGGAAAGATTTAACTCTGTGAGAAGAATTAACAGAACACAGAGCAGTTTCTCAGATAGCTTCTTTCCAGTTTTGAACGGAAGATATTTCCTTTTTCAGCATAGCCATCTATGGGCTTCCAAATATCCCTTTGCCAATTACACAAGAACAGCCTTAGCGAAAGGCTTCCTGAAGGGAAAAACGTAACTCTGTGAGATGAATTAACAGAACACACAGCAGTTTCTCAGAAAGCTTCTTTCCAGTTTTGAAAGGAAGATATGTCCTTTTTCACCGTAGCCCTCTAAGGGCTTCCAAATATCACTTTGCCAATTCCACAAGAACAGCCTTAGCGAAAGGCTTCTTGAAGGGAAAGATGTAACTCTGTGAGATAAATTAAGAGAACACAGAGCAGTTTCTAAGATACCTTCTTTCCAGTATGGAACGGAAGATATTTCCTTTTTCTCCATAGCCCACTATGGGCTTCCAAATATCCCTTTGCCAATTCCACAAGAACAAACTTAGCGAAACGCTTCTTGAAGGGAAAGATGTAACTCGGTGAGATGAATTAACAGAACACAGAGCAGTTTCTCAGAAAGCTTCTTTCCAGTTTTGAACGGAAGATATTTCCTTTTTCAGCATATCCCTCCATGGACTTCCAAATATCCCTTTGCAAATTCCACAAGAACAGACTTTTTGAAAGGCATCTTGAAGGGAAAGATGTATCTCTGTGAGATGAATTAACAGAACACAGAGCAGTTTCTCAGAAGGCTTCTTTCCAGTTTTGAACGGAAGATATTTCCTTTTTCACCATAGCTCTCTATGGGCTTCCAAATATCCCTTTGACAATTCCACAAGAACAGACTTAGCGAAAGGCTTCTTGAAGGGAAAGATGTAACTCTGTCAGATGAATTAACAGAACACAGAGCAGTTTCTCAGAAAGCTTCGTTCCAGTTTTGAACGGATAATATTTCTTTTTTCACCATAGCTATATATGGGCTTCCAAATATCCCTTTGCCAATTCCACAAGAACAGCCTTTGCGAAAGGATTCTTGAAGGGAAAGATGTAACTCTGTGAGATCAATTAAGAGAACAAAGAGCAGTTTCTCAGAAAGCTTCTTTCCAGTTTTGAACGGAAGATATTTCCTTTTACACCAAAGCCCTCTCAGGGCTTCAAAATATCACTTTGCCTTTGCCAATTCCACAAAAACAACCTTAGCGAAAGGCTTCTTGAAGTGAATGATGTAACTCTGTGAGGTGAATTAACAAAACACAGAGCAGTTTCTCAGAAAGCTTCTTTCCAGTTTTGAACGGAAGATATTTCCTTTTTCAACATAGCCCTCTATGGGCTTCTAAATATCCCTTTGCCAATTCCAAAAGAACAGCCATAGCGAAAGGCTTCTTGAAGGAAAAGATGTAACTCTGTGAGATGAATTATCAGAACACAGAGCAGTTTCTCAGAAAGCTTCTTTCTAGTTTTGAACGGAAGTTATTTCGTTTTTCACCATAGCCCTCTATGGGCTTCCAAATATCCCTTTGCCAATTCCACAAGAACAGCCTTAGCGAAGGCCTTCTTGAAGGGAAAGATGTCACCCTGTAAGATGAATTAACATAACACAGAGCAGTTTCTCAGAAAGCTTCTTTCCAGTTTTGAACGGAAGATATTTCCTTTTTCACCATAGCCCTCTATGGGCTTCCAAATATCCCTTTGCCAATTCCACAAGAACAGCCTTAGCGAAAGGCTTCTTGAAGGGAAAGATGTAACTCTGTGAGATGAATTAACAGAACACAGAGCAGTTTTTTAGAAAGCTTCTTTCCAGTTTTGAACGGAAGTTATTTCCTTTTTCACCATAGCCTTCTATCGGCTTCCAAATATCAATTTGCCATTTCCACAAGAAGAGCCTTAGCGAAAGACTTCTTGAAGGGAAAGATGTAACTCTGTGAGATGAATTAACAGAACAGAGAGCAGTTTCTCAGAAAGCTTATTTCCAATTTTGAACGGAAGATATATCCTTTTTCACCATAGCCCTCTCTGGGCTTCCAAATATCCCTTTGCCAATTCCACAAGAACAGCCTTAGCGAAAGGCTTCTTGAAGGGAAAGATGTAACTCTGTGAGATGAATTAGCAGAACACAGAGCAGGTTCTGAGAAAGCTTCTTTCCAGTTTTGAACGGAAGATATTTCCTTTTTCACCATAGCCCTCTTTGGGCTACCAAATATCCCTTTGCCAATTCGACAGGAATAGCCTTAGCGAAAGTCTTCTTGAAGGGAAAAATGTAACTCAGTGAGATGAATTAACAGTACACAGAGCAGTTTTTCAGAAAGCTTCTTTCCGGTTTTGAACGGAAGATACTTCCTTTTTCAGCCTAGCCCTCTATGGGCTTCCAAATATCCCTTTGCCAATTCCACAAGAAGAGCCTTAGCGAAAGGCATCTTGAAGGGAAAGATGTAACTCTGTGAGATGAATTAAGAGAACACAGAGCAGTTTCTCAGAAAGCTTCTTTCCGGTTTTGCACGGAAGATATGTCCTTTTTCACTATAGCCCTCTACGGACTCCCAAATATCCCTTTGCCAATTCCACAAGAACAGCCTTAGCGAAAGGCTTCTTGGAGGGAAAGATGTAACTCAGTGAGATGAATTAACAGAACACAGAGCAGTTTCTCAGAACGCTTCTTTCTAGTTTTGAACGGAAGATATATCCTTTTTCACCATAGCCCTCTATGGGCTTCCAAATATCCCTTTGCCAATTCCACAACAGCAGCCATAGCGAAAGGTTTCTTGAAGGGAAAGATGTAACTCTGTGAGATGAATTAAGAGAACACAGAGCAGTTTCTCAGAAAGCTTGTTTCCAGTTTTGAACGGAAGATATGTCCTTTTTCACCATAGCCCTCTATGGACTTCCAAATATCCCTTTGCCAATTCCACAAGAACAGCCTTAGCGAAAGACTTCTTGAAGGGAATGTTGTAACTCTGCGAGATGAATTAAGAGAACACAGAGCAGTTTCTCAGGAAGCTTCTTTCCAGTTTTGTACAGAAGATATGTCCTTTTTCACCATAGTCCACTAAGGGCTTCCAAATATCCCTTTGCCAATTCCTCAAGAACAGCCTTAGCGAAAGGTCTCTTTAAGGGAAAGGTGTAACACTGTCAGATGAATTAAGAGAACACAGAGCAGTTTCTCAGGAAGCTTCTTTCCAGTTTGGAACGGAAGATATTTCCTTTTTCACCATAGCCCTCTATAGGCTTCCAAATATCCCTTTGCCAATTGCAAAAAACAGCCTTTTCGAAAGTCTTCTTGAAGGGAAAGATGTAACTCTGTGAGATGAGTTAACAAAACACAGAGCAGTTTCTCAGAAAACTTCTTTCCAGTTTTGAACGGAAGATATTTCCTTTTTCACCATAGCCCTCTGGGCTTCCAAATATCCCCTTGCCAATTCCACAAGAACAGCCTTAGCGTAAGGCTTCTTGAAGGGAAAAATGTAACTCTGTGAGATGAATTAACAGAACTCAGAGCAGTTTCTCAGAAAGCTTCTTTCCGGTTTTGAACGGAAGATATTTCCTTTTACAGCCTAGCCCTCTAAGGGCTTCCAAATATCCCTTTGCCAATTCCACAAGAAGAGCCTTAGCGAAAGGCTTCTTGAAGGGAAAGATGTAACCCTGTGAGATGAATTAAGAGAACACAGAGGAGTTTCTCAGAAAGCTTCTTTGCGGTTTTGAACGGGAGATATGTCCTTTTTCACCATAGCCCCCTATGGGCTTCCTAATATCCCTTTGACAATTGCACAAGAACAGCCTTAGCGAAAACTTTCTTGAAGGGTAAGATGTAACTCTGGGAGATGAATTAAGGGAACACAGAGCAGTTTCTCAGAAAACTTCTTTCCAGTTTTGAACGGAAGATATTTCCTTTTTCACCATAGCCCTCTTTTGGCTTCCAAATATCCCTTTCCAATTCCACAAGAACAGCCTTAGCGAAAGGCTTCTTGAAGGGAAAGATGTAACTCTGTCAGATGAATTAACAGAACAAAGAGCAGTTTCTCAGAAAGCTTCTTTAAAGTTTTGAACGGAAGATATTTCCTTATTCACCATAGCCCTCTATGGGCTTCCAAATATCCCTTTGCCAATTCCACAAGAACAGACTTAGCGAAAGGCTTCTTGGAGTTAAAGATGTAACTCTGTGAGATGAATTAAGAGAACACAGAGCAGTTTCTCAGAAAGCTTCTTTCCAGTTTTGAACGGAAGATATATCCTTTTTCACCATAGCCCTCTATGGGCTTCCAAATATCCCTTTGCCAATTCCACAAGAACAGCCTTAGCGAAAGGCATCTTGACGGGAAAGATGTAACTCTGTGAGATGAATTAACAGAACACAGAGCAGTTTCTCAGAAAGCTTCTTTACGGTTTTGAACGGAAGATAATTTCGTTTTCAGCCTAGCCCTCTATGGGCTTCCAAATATCCCTTTGCCTATTCCACAAGAACAGCCTTAGCGAAAGGCTTCTTGAAGTGAAAGACGTAACTCTGTGAGATGACTTAACAGAACACAGAGCAGTTTCTCAGAAAGCTTCTTTCCAGTTTTGAACGGAAGATATTTCCTTTTTCACCATAGCCCTCTATGGGCTTCCAAATATCCTTTTGCCAATTCCACAAGAACAGCCTCATCGAAAGGCTTCTTGAAGGGAAAGATGTATCTCTGTGAGATGAATTAACAGAACACAGAGCAGTTTCTCAAAACGCTTCTTTCCAGTTTTCAACGGGAGATATTTCCTTTTTCAGCATATCCCTCCATGGACTTCCAAATATCCCTTTGCAAATTCCACAAGAACAGACTTTGGGAGAGGCATCTTGAAGGGAAAGATGTAACTCTGTGAGATGAATTAACAGAACACAGAGCAGTTTCTCAGAAGGCTTCTTTCCAGTTTTGAACGGAAGATATTTCCTTTTTCACCATAGCTCTCTATGGGCTTCCAAATATCCCTTTGACAATTCCACAAGAACAGACTTAGCGAAAGGCTTCTTGAAGGGAAAGATGTAACTCTGTGAGATGAATTAACAGAACACAGAGCAGTTTATCAGAAAGCTTCGTTCCAGTTTTGAACGGATAATATTTCTTTTTTCACCATAGCCCTCTATGGGCTTCCAAATATCCCTTTGCCAATTCCACAAGAACAGCCTTTGCGAAAGGATTCTTGAAGGGAAAGATGTAACTCTGTGAGATCAATTAAGAGAACACCGAGCAGTTTCTCAGAAAGCTTCTTTCCAGTTTTTAACGGAAGATATTTCCTTTTACACCATAGCCCTCTCTGGGCTTCAAAATATCCCTTTGCCTTTGCCAATTCCACAAGAACAACCTTAGCGAAAGGCTTCTTGAAGTGAATGATGTAACTATGTGAGGTGAATTAACAAAACACAGAGCAGTTTCTCAGAAAGCTTCTTTCCAGTTTTGAACGGAAGATATTTCCTTTTTCAACATAGCCCTCTATGGGCTTCTAAATATCCCTTTGCCAATTCCAAAAGAACAGCCATAGCGAAAGGCTTCTTGAAGGGAAAGTTGTAACTCTGCGAGATGAATTAAGAGAACACAGAGCAGTTTCTCAGAAAGCTTCTTTCCAGTTTTGAACGGAAGATATTTCCTTTTTCACCGTAGCCCTCTATGGGCTTCCAAATATCCCTTTGCAAATTCCACAAAACAGCCTTAGCGAAAGGCGTCTTGTAGGGAAAAATGTAACTCTGTGAGATGATTTAACAGAACACAGAGCAGATTCTCAGAAAGCTTCTTTCCAGTTTTGAACGGAAGATAATTCCTTTTTCACCGTAGCCCTCTACGGGCTTCCAAATATCCCTTTGCCAATTCCACAAGAACATCCTTAGCGAAACGCTTCTTGAAGGGAAAGATGTATCTCTGTGAGATGAAATAACAGAACACAGAGCAGTTTCTCAGAAAGCTTCTTTCCAGTTTTGAACGGAAGATATTTCCTTTCTCACCGTAGCCCTCTATGGGCTTCCAAATATCACTTTGCCTATTCCACAACAACAGCCATAGCGAAAGGCTTCTTGAAGGGAAACATGTAACTCTGTGAGATGAATTAACAGAACACAGAGCAGTTTCTCAGAAAGCTTCTTTCCAGTTTTGAACGGAAGATAATTCCTTTTTCACCGTAGTCCTCTATGGGATTCCAAATATCCCTTTGCCAATTCCACAAGAACAGCCTTAGCGAAAGTCTTCTTGAAGGGAAAGATGTAACTCTGTGAGATGAATTGAGGGAACACAAAGCAGTTTCACAGAAAGCTTCTTTCCAGTTTTGAACGGAGGATATTTCCTTTTTCACCATAGCCCTCTATGGGCTTCAAAATATCCCTTTGAAAATTCCAGAAGAACAGCCTTAGCGAAAGGCTTCTTGAAGGGAAAGATGTAATTCTGTGAGATGAATTAAGAGAACACAGAGCCGTTTCTCAGAAAGCTTCTTTCCAGTTTTGAACGGAAGATATTCCCTTTTTCACCAAAGCCCTCTATGGGCTTTCAAATATCCCTTTGTCAATTCCACAAGAACAGCCTTAGCGAAAGGCTTCTTGAAGGGGAAGTAGTAACTCTGTGAGATGAATTAACAGAACACAGTGCAGTTTCTCAGAAAGCTTCTTTCCGGTTTTAAACGGAAGATATTTCCTATTTCACCATAGCCCACTATGGGCTTACAAATATCCCTTTGTCAATTCCACAAGAACAGCCTTAGCGAAAGACTTCTTGGAGGGAAAGATGTAACTCTGTGAGATGAATTAAGAGAACACAGAGCAGTTTTTCAGAAAGCTTCTTTCCGGTTTTGAACGGAAGATATGTCCTTTTTCACCATAGCCTTCTATGGGCTTCCTAATATCCCTTTGCCAATTGCACAAGATCAGCCTTAGCGAAAGGTTTCTTGAAGGGAAAGATGTAACTCTGTCAGATGAATTAACAGAACACAGAGCAGTTTCTCAGAAAGCTTCGTTCCAGTTTTGAACGGATAATATTTCTTTCTTCACCATAGCTATCTATGGGCTTCCAAATATCCCTTTGCCAATTCCACAAGAACAGCCTTTGCGAAAGGATTCTTGAAGGGAAAGATGTAACTCTGTGAGATCAATTAAGAGAACACAGAGCAGTTTCTCAGAAAGCTTCTTTCCAGTTTTGAACGAAAGATATTTCCTTTTACACCATAGCCCTCTCTGGGCTTCAAAATATCCCTTTGCCTTTGCCAATTCCACAAGAACAACCTTAGCGAAAGGCTTCTTGAAGTGAATGATGTAACTCTGTGAGGTGAATTAACAAAACACAGAGCAGTTTCTCAGAAAGCTTCTTTCCAGTTTTGAACGGAAGATATTTCCTTTTTCAACATAGCCCTCTATGGGCTTCTAAATATCCCTTTGCCAATTCCAAAAGAACAGCCATAGCGAAAGGCTTCTTGAAGGAAAAGATGTAACTCTGTGAGATGAATTATCAGAACACAGAGCAGTTTCTCAGAAAGCTTCTTTCTAGTTTTGAACGGAAGATATTTCGTTTTTCACCATAGCCCTCTATGGGCTTCCAAATATCCCTTTGCCAATTCCACAAGAACAGCCTTAGCGAAGGCCTTCTTGAAGGGAAAGATGTCACTCTGTAAGATGAATTAACATAACACAGAGCAGTTTCTCAGAAAGCTTCTTTCCAGTTTTGAACGGAAGATATTTCCTTTTTCACCATAGCCCTCTATGGGCTTCCAAATATCCCTTTGCCAATTCCACAAGAACAGCCTTAGCGAAAGGCTTCTTGAAGGGAAAGATGTAACTCTGTGAGATGAATTAACAGAACAGAGAGCAGTATCTCAGAAAGCTTATTTCCAATTTTGAACGGAAGATATATCCTTTTTCACCATAGCCCTCTCTGGGCTTCCAAATATCCCTTTGCCAATTCCACAAGAACAGCCTTAGCGAAAGGCTTCTTGAAGGGAAAGATGTAACTCTGTGAGATGAATTAGCAGAACACAGAGCAGGTTCTGAGAAAGCTTCTTTCCAGTTTTGAACGGAAGATATTTCCTTTTTCACCATAGCCCTCTTTGGGCTACCAAATATCCCTTTGCCAATTCCACAGGAATAGCCTTAGCGAAAGTCTTCTTGAAGGGAAAAATGTAACTCTGTGAGATGAATTAACAGAACACAGAGCAGTTTTTCAGAAAGCTTCTTTCCGGTTTTGAACGGAAGATACTTCCTTTTTCAGCCTAGCCCTCTATGGGCTTCCAAATATCCCTTTGCCAATTCCACAAGAAGAGCCTTAGCGAAAGGCTTCTTGAAGGGAAAGATGTAACTCTGTGAGATGAATTAAGAGAACACAGAGCAGTTTCTCAGAAAGCTTCTTTCCGGTTTTGCACGGAAGATATGTCCTTTTTCACCATAGCCCTCTACGGACTTCCAAATATCCCTTTGCCAATTCCACAAGAACAGCCTTAGCGAAAGGCTTCTTGGAGGGAAAGATGTAACTCAGTGGGATGAATTAACAGAACACAGAGCAGTTTCTCAGAACGCTTCTTTCTAGTTTTGAACGGAAGATATATCCTTTTTCACCATAGCCCTCTATGGGCTTCCAAATATCCCTTTGCCAATTCCACAACAGCAGCCTTAGCGAAAGGTTTCTTGAAGGGAAAGATGTAACTCTGTGAGATGAATTAAGAGAACACAGAGCAGTTTCTCAGAAAGCTTGTTTCCAGTTTTGAACGGAAGATATGTCCTTTTTCACCATAGCCCTCTATGGACTTCCAAATATCCCTTTGCCAATTCCACAAGAACAGCCTTAGCGAAAGACTTCTTGAAGGGAAAGTTGTAACTCTGCGAGATGAATTAAGAGAACACAGAGCAGTTTCTCAGGAAGCTTCTTTCCAGTTTTGTACAGAAGATATGTAATTTTTCACCATAGTCCACTATGGGCTTCCAAATATCCCTTTGCCAATTCCTCAAGAACAGCCTTAGCGAAAGGTCTCTTTAAGGGAAAGGTGTAACTCTGTCAGATGAATTAAGAGAACACAGAGCAGTTTCTCAGGAAGCTTCTTTCCAGTTTGGAACGGAAGATATTTCCTTTTTCACCATAGCCCTCTATAGGCTTCCAAATATCCCTTTGCCAATTGCAAAAAACAGCCTTTTCGAAAGTCTTCTTGAAGGGAAAGATGTAACTCTGTGAGATGAATTAACAGAACACAGAGCAGTTTCTCAGAAAGCTTCTTTCCAGTTTTGAACGCAAGATATTTCCTTTTTCACCATAGCCCTCTATGGGCTTCCAAATATCCCTTTGCCAATTCCACAAGAACAGCCTTAGCGAAAGGCTTCTTGAAGGGAAAGATGTAACTCTGTGAGATGAATTAACAGAACACAGAGCAGTTTCTCAGAAAGCTTGTTTCCAGTTTTGAACTGAAGATATTTCCTTTTTCACAATAGCCCTCTATGGGCTTCCTAATATCCCTTTGCCAATTCCACAACAACAGCCTTAGCGAAAGGTTTCTTGAAGTGAAAGATGTAACTCTCAGAGATGAATTAAGAGAACACAGAGCAGTTTCTCAGAAAGCTTCCTTCCAGTTTTGAACGGAAGCTATTTCCTTTTTCACGATAGCCCTCTATGTGCTTCCAAATATCCCTTTGCCAATTCCACATTAACAGCCTAAGCGAAAGGCTTCTTGAAGGGAAAGATGTAACTCTGTGAGATGAATTAACAGAACACAGAGCAGTTTCTCAGAAAGCTTCTTTCCAGTTTTGAACGGAAGCTATTACCTTTTTCACCATAGCCCACTATGGGCTTCCAAATATCCCTTTGCCAATTCCACAAGTACAGCCTTAGCGAAAGGCTTCTTGAAGGGAAACATGTAACTCTGAGAGATGAATTAACAGAACACAGAGCAGTTTCTCAGAAAGCTTCCTTCCGGTTTGAACGGAAGATATTTCCTTTTTCACCATAGCCCTCTATGGGCTTCCAAATATCCCTTTGCCAATTCCACAAGAACAGCCTTATCGAAAGGCCTCTTGATGGGAAAGATGTAACTCTGTGAGTTGAATTAACAGAACACAGAGCAGTATCTCAGAAACCTTCTTTCCGGTTATGAACGGAAGATATGTCCTTTTTCACCATAGACCTCTATGGGCTTCCAAATATCCCTTTGCCAATTCCACAAGGACAGCCTTAGCGAAAGGTTTCTTGAAGGGAAAGATGTAATTCTGGGAGATGAAATAAGAGAACACAGAGCAGTTTCTCAGAAAGCTTCTTTCCAGTTTTGAACGGAAGATATGTCCTTTTTCACCATAGCCCTCTATGGGCTTCCAAATATCCCTTTGCCAATTCCAAAAGAACAGCCTTTGCGAAAGGCATCTTGACGGGAAAGATGTAACTCTGTGAGATGAATTAAGAGAACACAGAGCAGTTTCTCACAAAGCTTCTTTCCAGTTTTGAACGGAAGATATTTCCTTTTTCAGCCTAGCCCTCTATGGGCTTCCAAATATCCCTTTGCCAATTCCACAAGAAGAGCCTTAGCGAAAGGCTTCTTGAAGGGAAAGATGTAACTCTGTGAGATGAATAAAGAGAACACAGAGCAGTTTCTCAGAAAGGTTCTTTCCGGTTTTGAACGGAAGATATGTCCTTTTTCACCATAGCCCTCTATGGGCTTCCAAATATCCCTTTGCCAATTCCAAAAGAACACCCGTTGCGAAAGGCATCTTGACGGGAAAGATGTAACTCTGTGAGATGAATTAACAGAACACAGAGCAGTTTCTCAGAAAGCTTCTTTCCAGTTTTGAAATGAAGATATGTCCTTTTTCACCGTAGCCCCCTATGGGCTTCCAAATATCCCTTTGCCAATTCCACAAGAACAGCCTTAGCGAAAGACTTCTTGAAGGGAAATATGTAACTCTGTGAGATGAATTAACAGAACACAGAGCAGTTTCTCAGAAAGCTTTTTCCAGTTTTGAACGGAAGATATTTCCTTTTTCACCATAGCCATCTATGGGCTTCAAAATATCCCTTTGCCAATTCCACAAGAACAGCCTTAGCGAAAGGCTTCTTGAAGGGAAAGATGTAACTCTGTGAGATGAATTAACAGAACACAGAGCAGTTTCTCAGAAAGCTTCTTTCCAGTTTTGAACGGAAGATATTTCCTTTTTCACCATAGCCCTGTATGGGCTTCCAAATATCCCTTTGCCAATTCCACAAGAACAGCCTTAGCGAAAGGCCTCTTGATGGGAAAGATGTAACTCTGTGAGGTTAATTAACAGACCACAGAGCAGTTTCTCAGAAAGCTTCTGTCCAGTTTTGAACGGAAGATATGTCCTTTTTCACCGTAGCCGTCTATGGGCTTCCAAATATCCCTTTGCCAAATCCACAAGAACAGCCTTAGCGAAAGGCTTCTTAAAAGGAAAGATGTAACTCTGTGAGATGAATTAACAGAACAGAGAGCAGTTTCTCAGAAAGCTTCTTTCCAGTTTTCAACGGAAGATATTTCCTTTTTCACCATAGCCCTCTATGGGCTTCCAAATATCCCTTTGCCAATTCCACAAGAACAGCCTTAGCGAAAGGCTTCTTAAAGGGAAAGATGTAACTCTGTGAGATGAATTAACAGAACAGAGAGCAGTTTCTCAGAAAGCTTCTTCCAGTTTTGAACGGAAGATATTTCCTTTTTCAG
Source organism: Chlorocebus sabaeus (assembly GCF_047675955.1). Classification (NCBI taxonomy): domain Eukaryota; kingdom Metazoa; phylum Chordata; class Mammalia; order Primates; family Cercopithecidae; genus Chlorocebus; species Chlorocebus sabaeus. The sequence continues at coordinate 101,945,237 of NC_132925.1, read as the reverse complement.
CATAGCCCTCTATGGGCTTCCAAATATCCCTTTGCCAACTCCACAAGAACAGCCTTAGCGAAAGGCGTGTTGTAGGGAAAGATGTAGCTCTGTGAGATGAATTAACAGAACACAGAGTAATACTCAGAAAGCTTCTTTCCAGTTTTGAACGGAAGATAATTCCTTATTCAGCATAGCCCTCTATGGCTTCCAAGTATCCCTTTGCCAATTCCACAACAACAGCCTTAGCGAAAGGCGTGTTGTAGGGAAAGATGTAACTCTGTGAGATGAATTAACAGAACACAGAGCAATTTCTCAGAAATCTTCTTTCCAGTTTTGAACGGAAGATATTTCCCTATTCAGCATAGCCCTCTATGGGCTTCCAAGTATCCCTTTGCAATTCCACAAGAACAGCCTTAGCGAAACGCTTCTTGAAGGGAAAGATGTAACTCTCTGAGATGAATTAACAGAACACAGAGCAGTTTCTCAGAAAGCTTCTTTCCAGTTTTGAACGGAAGATATGTCCTTTTTCAACATAGCCCTCTATGGGCTTCCAACTATCCCTTTGCCAATTCCACAAGAACAGCCTTTGCGAAAGGCATCTTGAAGGGAAAGATGTAACTCTGTGAGATGAATTAAGAGAACACAGAGCAGTTTCTCAGAAAGCTTCTTTCCAGTTTTGAACGGAAGATATTTCCTTTTTCACCATAGCCCTCTATGGGCTTCCAAATATCACTTTGCCTCTTCCACAACAACAGCCTTAGCGAAAGGCTTCTTGAAGGGAAACATGTAACTCTGTGAGATGAATTAACAGAACACAGAGCAGTTTCTCAGAAAGCTTCTTTCCAGCTTTCAACGGAAGGTAATTCCTTCTTCACCGTAGTCCTCTACGGGCTTCCAAATATCCCTTTGCCAATTCCACAAGAACAGCCTTAGCGAAAGGCTTCTTGAAGGGAAAGATGTAACTTTGTGAGATGAATTTACAGAACACAGAGCAGTTTCTCAGAAAGCTTCCTTCCGGTTTGAACGGAAGATATTTCCTTTTTCACCATAGCCCTCTATGGGCTTCCAAATATCCCTTTGCCATTTCCACAAGAACAGCCTTATCGAAAGGCCTCTTGATGGGAAAGATGTAACTCTGTGAGGTGAATTAAGAGAACACAGAGCAGTTTCTCAGAAACCTTCTTTCCGGTTATGAACGGAAGATATGTCCTTTTTCACCATAGCCCTCTATGGGCTTCCAAATATGCCTTTGCCAATTCCACAAGGACAGCCTTAGCGAAAGGTTTCTTGAATGGAAAGATGTAATTCTTTGAGATGAATTAAGAGAACACAGAGCAGTTTCTCAGAAAGCTTCTTTCCGGTTTTGAACGGAAGATAATTCCTTTTTCAGCCTAGCCCTCTGTGGGCTTCCAAATATCCGTTTGCCAATTCCACTAGAACAGCCTTAGCGAAAGGCTTCTTAAAGGGAAAGATGTAACTCTGTGAGATGATTTAACAGAACACAGAGCAGTTTCTCAGAGAGCTTCTTTCCAGTTTTGAACGGAAGATATTTACTTTTTCACCATAGCCCTCTATGGGCTTCCAAATAACCCTTTGCCAATACCACAAGAACAGCCTCAGCGCAAGGCTTCTTGAAGGGAAAGATGTAACTATGTGAGATGAATTAACAGAACACAGAGCAGTTTCTGAGAAAGCTTCTTTCCAGTTTTGAACGGAAGATATTTCCTTTTTCACCATAGCCCTCTATGGGCTTCCAAATATCCCTTGGCCAATTCCACAAGAACAGACTTATCGTAAGGCTTCTTGAAGGGAAAGATGTAACTCTGTGAATTGAATAAACAGAACACAGAGCAGTTTTTCAGAAAGCTTCTTTCCGGTTTTGAACGGAAGATATTTCCTATTTCACCTTAGCCCTCTATGGGCTTACAAATATCCCTTTGTCAATTCCACAAGAACAGCCTTAGCGAAAGACTTCTTGGAGGGAAAGATGTAACTCTGTGAGATGAATTAAGAGAACACAGAGCAGTTTTTCAGAAAGCTTCTTTCCGGTTTTGAACGGAAGATATGTCCTTTTTCACCATAGCCTTCTATGGGCTTCCTAATATCCCTTTGCCAATTGCACAAGAACAGCCTTAGCGAAAGGTTTCTTGAAGGGAAAGATGTAACTCTGAGAGATGAATTAAGAGAACACAGAGCAGTTTCTCAGAAAGCTTCCTTCCAGTTTTTAAGGGAAGATATTTCCTTTTTCACCATAGCCCTCTATGGGCTTCCAAATATCCCGTTGCCAATTCCACAGGAACAGCCTTAGCGAAACGCTTCTTGAAGGGAAAGATGTAACTCTGTGAGATGAATTAACAGAACACAGAGCAGTTTCCCATAAAGCTTCTTTCCTGTTTTGAACGAAAGATATTTCCTTTTTCACCATAGCCCTCTATGGGCTTCCAAATATCCCGTTGCCAATACCACAGGAACAGCCTTAGCGAAACGCTTCTTGAAGGGAAAGATGTAACTCTGTGAGATGAATTAACAGAACACAGAGCAGTTTCTCAGAAAGCTTCTTTCCAGTTTTGAACGGAAGATATGTCCTTTTTCACCATAGCCCACTATGGGCTTCCAACTATCCCTATGCCAATTCCACAAGAACAGCCTTTGTTAAAGGCTTCTTGAATGGAAAGATGTAACTCTGTGAGATGAATTAACGGAATACAGAGCAGTTTCTCAGAAAACTTCTTTCCAGTTTTGATCGGAAGATATTTCGTTTTTCACCATAGCCCTCTATGGGCTTCCAAATATCCCTTTGCCAATTCAACAAGAACAGACTTAGCGAAAGGCTTCTTGAAGGGAAAGATGTAACTCTGTGAATTGAATAAACAGAACACAGAGCAGTTTCTCATAAAGCTTTTTTCCAGTTTTGAACGGAAGATATTTCCTTTTTCACCATAGCTCTCTAAGGGCTTCCAAATATCCCTTTGCCAATTCCACAAGAACAGCCTTAACAAAAGGCTTCTTGAAGGGAAAGATGTAACTCTGTGAGATGAATTAACAGAAAACAGAGCTGTTCTCTCAGAAAGCTTCTTTCCAGTTTTGAACGGAAGATATTTCCTTTTTCACCATAGCCCTCTATGGGCTTCCAAATATCCCATTCCCAATTCCACAAGAACAGACTTAGCGAAAGGCGTCTTGTAGGGAAAGATGTAACTCTGTGAGATGAATGAACAGAACACAGAACAATTTCTCAGAAAGCTTCTTTCCAGTTTTGAACGGAAGATATTTCCTTATTCAGCATAGCCCTCTATGGGCTTCCAAATATCCCTTTGCCAATTCCACAAGAACAGCCTTAGCGAAACGCTTCTTGAAGGGAAAGATGTAACTCTGTGAGAGGAATTAACAGAACACACAGCAGTTTCTCAGAAAGCTTCTTTCCAGTTTTGAACGGAAGATATTTCCTTTTTCACCATAGCCCTCTAAGGGCTTCCAAATATACCTTTGCCAATTTAACAAGAACTGCCTTAGCGAAAGGCTTCTTGAAGGGAAAGATGTAACTCTGTGAGATGAATTAACAGAACACAGAGCAGTTTTTCAGAAAGCTTCTATCCAGTTTTGAACGGAAGATATTTCCTTTCTCACCGTAGCCCTCTATGGGCTTCCAAATATCACTTTGCCTATTCCACAACAACAGCCTTAGCGAAAGGCTTCTTGAAGGGAAACATGTAACTCTGTGAGATGAATTAACAGAACACAGAGCAGTTTCTCAGAAAGCTTCTTTCCAGTTTTGAACGGAAGATAATTCCTTTTTCACCGTAGTCCTCTATGGGTTTCCAAATATCCCTTTGCGAATTCCACAAGAACAGCCTTAGCGAAAGGCTTCTTGAAGGGAAAGATGTAACTCTGTGAGATGAATTAACAGAACACAGAGAAGTTTCTCAGAAAGCTTCTTTCCAGTTTTGAACGGAAGATATTTCCTTTTTCACCATAGCCCTCTATGGGCTTCCAAATATCCCTTTGGCAATTCCACATGAACAGCCTTAGCGAAAGGCTTGTTGAAGGGAAAGATGTAACACTGTGAGATGAATTAACAGAACACCGAGCAGTTTCTGAGAAAGCTTCTTTCCAGTTTTGAACGGAAGATATTTCCTTTTTCACCATAGCCCTCTATGGGCTTCCAAATATCCCTTTGCCAATACCACAAGAACAGCCTTAGCGAAAGTCTTCTTGAAGGTAAAGATGTAACTCTGTGAGATGAATTGAGGGAACACAAAGCAGTTTCTCAGAAAGCTTCTTTCCAGTTTTGAACGGAGGATATTTCCTTTTTCACCATAGCCCTCTATGGGCTTCCAAATATCCCGTTGCCAATTCCACAAGAACAGCCTTAGCGAAAGGCTTCTTGAAGAGAAAGATGTAACTCTGTGAGATGAATTCACAGAACACAGAGCAGTTTCCCATAAAGCTTCTTTCCAGTTTTGAACGGAAGCTATGTCCTTTTTCACCATAGCCCTCTATGGGCTTCCAACTATCCCTTTGACAATTCCACAAGAACAGCCTTAGCGAAAGGCTTCTTGAAGGGAAAGATGTAACTCTGTGAGATGAATTAACAGAACACAGAGCAGTTTCTCAGAGAGCTTCTTTCCAGTTTTGAACGGAAGATATTTCCTTTTTCACCAAAGCCCTCTAAGGGCTTCCAAATATCCCTTTGCCAATTCCACAAGAATAGCCTTAGCGAAAGGCTTCTTGAAGGGAAAGATGTAACTCTGTGAGATGAATTAAGAGAACACAGAGCAGTTTCTCAGATAGCTTCTTTCCAGTTTTGAACGGAAGATATTTCCTTTTTCACCATAGCCCTCTATGGGCTTCCAAATATCGCTTTGCCAATTCCAAAAGAACAGCCTTAGCGAAAGGCTTCTTGAAGGGAAAGATGTAACTCGGTGAGATGAATTAACAGAACACAGAGCAGTTTCTCAGAAAGCTTCTTTCAAGTTTTGAACGGAAGATATTTCCTTTTTCAGCATATCCCTCCATGGACTTCCAAATATCCCTTTGCAAATTCCACAACAACAGACTTTGGGAAAGGCATCTTGAAGGGAAAGATGTATCTCTGTGAGATGAATTAACAGAACACAGAGCAGTTTCTCAGAAGGCTTCTTTCCAATTTTGAACGGAAGATATTTCCTTTTTCACCATAGCTCTCTATGGGCTTCCAAATATTCCTTTGACAATTCCACAAGAACAGACTTAGCGAAAGGCTTCTTGAAGGGAAAGATGTAACTCTGTCAGATGAATTAACAGAACACAGAGCAGTTTCTCAGAAAGCTTCGTTCCAGTTTTGAACGGATAATATTTCTTTTTTCACCATAGCTATCTATGGGCTTCCAAATATCCCTTTGCCAATTCCACAAGAACAGCCTTTGCGAAAGGATTCTTGAAGGGAAAGATGTAACTGTGAGATCAATTAAGAGAACACAGAGCAGTTTCTCAGAAAGCTTCTTTCCAGTTTTGAACGGAAGATATTTCCTTTTACACCATAGCCCTCTCTGGGCTTCAAAATATCCCTTTGCCTTTGCCAATTCCACAAGAACAACCTTAGCGAAAGGCTTCTTGAAGTGAATGATGTAACTCTGTGAGGTGAATTAACAAAACACAGAGCAGTTTCTCAGAAAGCTTCTTTCCAGTTTTGAACGGAAGATATTTCCTTTTTCAACATAGCCCTCTATGGGCTTCTAAATATCCCTTTGCCAATTCCAAAAGAACAGCCATAGCGAAAGGCTTCTTGAAGGAAAAGATGTAACTCTGTGAGATGAATTATCAGAACACAGAGCCGTTTCTCAGAAAGCTTCTTTCTAGTTTTGAACGGAAGATATTTCGTTTTTCACCATAGCCCTGTATGGGCTTCCAAATATCCCTTTGCCAATTCCACAAGAACAGCCTTAGCGAAGGCCTTCTTGAAGGGAAAGATGTCACTCTGTAAGATGAATTAACATAACACAGTGCAGTTTCTCAGAAAGCTTCTTTCCAGTTTTGAACGGAAGATATTTCCTTTTTCACCATAGCCCTCTATGGGCTTCCAAATATCCCTTTGCCAATTCCACAAGAAGAGCCTTAGCGAAAGGCTTCTTGAAGGGAAAGATGTAACTCTGTGAGATGAATTAACAGAACACAGAGCAGTTTTTTAGAAAGCTTCTTTCCAGTTTTGAACGGAAGTTATTTCCTTTTTCACCATAGCCTTCTATCGGCTTCCAAATATCCCTTTGCCATTTCCACAAGAAGAGCCTTAGCGAAAGACTTCTTGAAGGGAAAGATGTAACTCTGTGAGATGAATTAACAGAACAGAGAGCAGTTTCTCAGAAAGCTTATTTCCAATTTTGAACGGAAGATATATCCTTTTTCACCATAGCCCTCTCTGGGCTTCCAAATATCCCTTTGCCAATTCCACAAGAACAGCCTTAGCGAAAGGCTTCTTGAAGGGAAAGATGTAACTCTGTGAGATGAATTAGCAGAACACAGAGCAGGTTCTGAGAAAGCTTCTTTCCAGTTTTGAACGGAAGATATTTCCTTTTTCACCATAGCCCTCCTTGGGCTACCAAATATCCCTTTGCCAATTCCACAGGAATAGCCTTAGCGAAAGTCTTCTTCAAGGGAAAAATGTAACTCTGTGAGATGAATTAACAGAACACAGAGCAGTTTTTCAGAAAGCTTCTTTCCGGTTTTGAACGGAAGATACTTCCTTTTTCAGCCTAGCCCTCTATGGGCTTCCAAATAACCCTTTGCCAATTCCACAAGAAGAGCCTTAGCGAAAGGGTTCTTGAAGGGAAAGATGTAACTCTGTGAGATGAATTAAGAGAACACAGAGCAGTTTCTCAGAAAGCTTCTTTCCGGTTTTGCACGGAAGATATGTCCTTTTTCACCGTAGCCCTCTACGGACTTCCAAATATCCCTTTCCAATTCCACAAGAACAGCCTTAGCGAAAGGCTTCTTGGAGGGAAAGATGTAACTCAGTGAGATGAATTAACAGAACACAGAGCAGTTTCTCAGAACGCTTCTTTCTAGTTTTGAACGGAAGATATATCCTTTTTCACCATAGCCCTTTATGGGCTTCCAAATATCCCTTTGCCAATTCCACAACAGCAGCCTTAGCGAAAGGTTTCTTGAAGGGAAAGATGTAACTCTGTGAGATGAATTAGGAGAACACAGAGCAGTTTCTCAGAAAGCTCGTTTCCAGTTTTGAACGGAAGATATGTCCTTTTTCACCATAGCCCTCTATGGACTTCCAAATATCCCTTTGCCAATTCCACAAGAACAGCCTTAGCGAAAGACTTCTTGAAGGGAAACATGTAACTCTGAGGGATGAATTAACAGAACACAGAGCAGTTTCTCAGAAAGCTTCCTTCCGGTTTGAACGGAAGATATTTCCTTTTTCACCATAGCCCTCTGTGGGCTTCCAAATATCCCTTTGCCAATTCCAAAAGAACAGCCTTTGCGAAAGGCATCTTGACGGGAAAGATGTAACTCTGTGAGATGAATTAAGAGAACACAGAGCAGTTTCTGACAAAGCTTCTTTCCAGTTTTGAACGGAAGATATTTCCTTTTTCAGCCTAGCCCTCTATGGGCTTCCAAATATCCCTTTGCCTATTCCACAAGAAGAGCCTTAGCGAAAGGCTTCTTGAAGGGAAAGATGTAACTCTGTGAGATGAATAAAGAGAACACAGAGCAGTTTCTCAGAAAGGTTCTTTCCGGTTTTGAACGGAAGATATGTCCTTTTTCACCATAGCCCTCTATGTGCTTCCAAATATCCCTTTGCCAATTCCAAAAGAACACCCGTTGCGAAAGGCATCTTGACGGGAAAGATGTAACTCTGTGAGATGAATTAACAGAACACAGAGCAGTTTCTCAGAAAGCTTCTTTCCAGTTTTGAAATGAAGATATGTCCTTTTTCACCGTAGCCCCCTATGGGCTTCCAAATATCCCTTTGCCAATTCCACAAGAACAGCCTTAGCGAAAGGCTTCTTGAAGGGAAATATGTAACTCTGTGAGATGAATTAACAGAACACAGAGCAGTTTCTCAGAAAGCTTTTTCCAGTTTTGAACGGAAGATATTTCCTTTTTCACCATAGCCATCTATGGGCTTCAAAATATCCCTTTGCCAATTCCACAAGAACAGCCTTAGCGAAAGGCTTCTTGAAGGGAAAGATGTAACTCTGTGAGATGAATTAACAGAACACAGAGCAGTTTCTCAGAAAGCTTCTTTCCAGTTTTGAACGGAAGATATTTCGTTTTTCACCATAGCCCTGTATGGGCTTCCAAATATCCCTTTGCCAATTCCACAAGAACAGCCTTAGCGAAAGGCCTCTTGATGGGAAAGATGTAACTCTGTGAGGTTAATTAACAGACCACAGAGCAGTTTCTCAGAAAGCTTCTGTCCAGTTTTGAACGGAAGATATGTCCTTTTTCACCATAGCCCTCTATGGGCTTCCAAATATCCCTTTGCCAAATCCACAAGAACAGCCTTAGCGAAAGGCTTCTTAAAGGGAAAGATGTAACTCTGTGAGATGAATTAACAGAACAGAGAGCAGTTTCTCAGAAAGCTTCTTTCCAGTTTTGAACGGAAGATATTTCCTTTTTCACCATAGCCCTCTATGGGCTTCCAAATATCCCTTTGCCAATTCCACAAGAACAGCCTTAGCGAAAGGCTTCTTAAAGGGAAAGATGTAACTCTGTGAGATGAATTAACAGAACAGAGAGCACTTTCTCAGAAAGCTTCTTCCAGTTTTGAACGGAAGATATTTCCTTTTTCACCATAGCCCTCTATGGGCTTCCAAATATCCCTTTGCCAACTCCACAAGAACAGCCTTAGCGAAAGGCGTGTTGTAGGGAAAGATGTAGCTCTGTGAGATGAATTAACAGAACACAGAGCAATTTCTCAGAAAGCTTCTTTCCAGTTTTGAACGGAAGATAATTCCTTATTCAGCATAGCCCTCTATGGCTTCCAAGTATCCCTTTGCCAATTCCACAACAACAGCCTTAGCGAAAGGCGTGTTGTAGGGAAAGATGTAACTCTGTGAGATGAATTAACAGAACACAGAGCAATTTCTCAGAAATCTTCTTTCCAGTTTTGAACGGAAGATATTTCCTTATTCAGCATAGCCCTCTATGGGCTTCCAAGTATCCCTTTGCAATTCCACAAGAACAGCCTTAGCGAAACGCTTCTTGAAGGGAAAGATGTAACTCTCTGAGATGAATTAACAGAACACAGAGCAGTTTCTCAGAAAGCTTCTTCCCAGTTTTGAACGGAAGATATGTCCTTTTTCAACATAGCCCTCTATGGGCTTCCAACTATCCCTTTGCCAATTCCACAAGAACAGCCTTTGCGAAAGGCATCTTGAAGGGAAAGATGTAACTCTGTGAGATGAATTAAGAGAACACAGAGCAGTTTCTCAGATAGCTTCTTTCCAGTTTTGAACGGAAGATATTTCCTTTTTCACCATAGCCCTCTATGGGCTTCCAAATATCACTTTGCCTCTTCCACAACAACAGCCTTAGCGAAAGGCTTCTTGAAGGGAAACTTGTAACTCTGTGAGATGAATTAACAGAACACAGAGCAGTTTCTCAGAAAGCTTCTTTCCAGCTTTCAACGGAAGGTAATTCCTTCTTCACCGTAGTCCTCTACGGGCTTCCAAATATCCCTTTGCCAATTCCACAAGAACAGCCTAAGCGCAAGGCTTCTTGAAGGGAAAGATGTAACTTTGTGAGATGAATTTACAGAACACAGAGCAGTTTCTCAGAAAGCTTCCTTCCGGTTTGAACGGAAGATATTTCCTTTTTCACCATAGCCCTCTATGGGCTTCCAAATATCCCTTTGCCATTTCCACAAGAACAGCCTTATCGAAAGGCCTCTTGATGGGAAAGATGTAACTCTGTGAGGTGAATTAAGAGAACACAGAGCAGTTTCTCAGAAACCTTCTTTCCGGTTATGAACGGAAGATATGTCCTTTTTCACCATAGCCCTCTATGGGCTTCCAAATATGCCTTTGCCAATTCCACAAGGACAGCCTTAGCGAAAGGTTTCTTGAATGGAAAGATGTAATTCTTTGAGATGAATTAAGAGAACAGAGAGCAGTTTCTCAGAAAGCTTCTTTCCGGTTTTGAACGGAAGATAATTCCTTTTTCAGCCTAGCCCTCTGTGGGCTTCCAAATATCCGTTTGCCAATTCCACTAGAACAGCCTTAGCGAAAGGCTTCTTAAAGGGAAAGATGTAACTCTGCGAGATGATTTAACAGAACACAGAGCAGTTTCTCAGAGAGCTTCTTTCCAGTTTTGAACGGAAGATATTTACTTTTTCACCATAGCCCTCTATGGGCTTCCAAATAACCCTTTGCCAATACCACAAGAACAGCCTCAGCGCAAGGCTTCTTGAAGGGAAAGATGTAACTATGTGAGATGAATTAACAGAACACAGAGCAGTTTCTGAGAAAGCATCTTTCCAGTTTTGAACGGAAGATATTTCCTTTTTCACCATAGCCCTCTATGGGCTTCCAAATATCCCTTGGCCAATTCCACAAGAACAGACTTATCGTAAGGCTTCTTGAAGGGAAAGATGTAACTCTGTGAATTGAATAAACAGAACACAGAGCAGTTTTTCAGAAAGCTTCTTTCCGGTTTTGAACGGAAGATATTTCCTATTTCACCTTAGCCCTCTATGGGCTTACAAATATCCCTTTGTCAATTCCACAAGAACAGCCTTAGCGAAAGACTTCTTGGAGGGAAAGATGTAACTCTGTGAGATGAATTAAGAGAACACAGAGCAGTTTTTCAGAAAGCTTCTTTCCGGTTTTGAACGGAAGATATGTCCTTTTTCACCATAGCCTTCTATGGGCTTCCTAATATCCCTTTGCCAATTGCACAAGAACAGCCTTAGCGAAAGGTTTCTTGAAGGGAAAGATGTAACTCTGAGAGATGAATTAAGAGAACACAGAGCAGTTTCTCAGAAAGCTTCCTTCCAGTTTTTAAGGGAAGATATTTCCTTTTTCACCATAGCCCTCTATGGGCTTCCAAATATCCCGTTGCCAATTCCACAGGAACAGCCTTAGCGAAACGCTTCTTGAAGGGAAAGATGTAACTCTGTGAGATGAATTAACAGAACACAGAGCAGTTTCCCATAAAGCTTCTTTCCTGTTTTGAACGAAAGATATTTCCTTTTTCACCATAGCCCTCTATGGGCTTCCAAATATCCCGTTGCCAATACCACAGGAACAGCCTTAGCGAAACGCTTCTTGAAGGGAAAGATGTAACTCTGTGAGATGAATTAACAGAACACAGAGCAGTTTCTCAGAAAGCTTCTTTCCAGTTTTGAACGGAAGATATGTCCTTTTTCACCATAGCCCACTATGGGCTTCCATCTATCCCTATGCCAATTCCACAAGAACAGCCTTTGTTAAAGGCTTCTTGAATGGAAAGATGTAACTCTGTGAGATGAATTAACAGAATACAGAGCAGTTTCTCAGAAAACTTCTTTCCAGTTTTGATCGGAAGATATTTCGTTTTTCACCATAGCCCTCTATGGGCTTCCAAATATCCCTTTGCCAATTCCACAAGAACAGACTTAGCGAAAGGCTTCTTGAAGGGAAAGATGTAACTCTGTGAATTGAATAAACAGAACACAGAGCAGTTTCTCATAAAGCTTTTTTCCAGTTTTGAACGGAAGATATTTCCTTTTTCACCATAGCTCTCTAAGGGCTTCCAAATATCCCTTTGCCAATTCCACAAGAACAGCCTTAACAAAAGGCTTCTTGAAGGGAAAGATGTAACTCTGTGAGATGAATTAACAGAAAACAGAGCTGTTCTCTCAGAAAGCTTCTTTCCAGTTTTGAACGGAAGATATTTCCTTTTTCACCATAGCCCTCTATGGGCTTCCAAATATCCCATTCCCAATTCCACAAGAACAGACTTAGCGAAAGGCGTCTTGTAGGGAAAGATGTAACTCTGTGAGATGAATTAACAGAACACAGAACAATTTCTCAGAAAGCTTCTTTCCAGTTTTGAACGGAAGATATTTCCTTATTCAGCATAGCCCTCTATGGGCTTCCAAGTATCCCTTTGCAATTCCACAAGAACAGCCTTAGCGAAACGCTTCTTGAAGGGAAAGATGTAACTCTCTGAGATGAATTAACAGAACACAGAGCAGTTTCTCAGAAAGCTTCTTTCCAGTTTTGAACGGAAGATATGTCCTTTTTCAACATAGCCCTCTATGGGCTTCCAACTATCCCTTTGCCAATTCCACAAGAACAGCCTTTGCGAAAGGCATCTTGAAGGGAAAGATGTAACTCTGTGAGATGAATTAAGAGAACACAGAGCAGTTTCTCAGAAAGCTTCTTTCCAGTTTTGAACGGAAGATATTTCCTTTTTCACCATAGCCCTCTATGGGCTTCCAAATATCACTTTGCCTCTTCCACAACAACAGCCTTAGCGAAAGGCTTCTTGAAGGGAAACATGTAACTCTGTGAGATGAATTAACAGAACACAGAGCAGTTTCTCAGAAAGCTTCTTTCCAGCTTTCAACGGAAGGTAATTCCTTCTTCACCGTAGTCCTCTACGGGCTTCCAAATATCCCTTTGCCAATTCCACAAGAACAGCCTTAGCGAAAGGCTTCTTGAAGGGAAAGATGTAACTTTGTGAGATGAATTTACAGAACACAGAGCAGTTTCTCAGAAAGCTTCCTTCCGGTTTGAACGGAAGATATTTCCTTTTTCACCATAGCCCTCTATGGGCTTCCAAATATCCCTTTGCCATTTCCACAAGAACAGCCTTATCGAAAGGCCTCTTGATGGGAAAGATGTAACTCTGTGAGGTGAATTAAGAGAACACAGAGCAGTTTCTCAGAAACCTTCTTTCCGGTTATGAACGGAAGATATGTCCTTTTTCACCATAGCCCTCTATGGGCTTCCAAATATGCCTTTGCCAATTCCACAAGGACAGCCTTAGCGAAAGGTTTCTTGAATGGAAAGATGTAATTCTTTGAGATGAATTAAGAGAACACAGAGCAGTTTCTCAGAAAGCTTCTTTCCGGTTTTGAACGGAAGATAATTCCTTTTTCAGCCTAGCCCTCTGTGGGCTTCCAAATATCCGTTTGCCAATTCCACTAGAACAGCCTTAGCGAAAGGCTTCTTAAAGGGAAAGATGTAACTCTGTGAGATGATTTAACAGAACACAGAGCAGTTTCTCAGAGAGCTTCTTTCCAGTTTTGAACGGAAGATATTTACTTTTTCACCATAGCCCTCTATGGGCTTCCAAATAACCCTTTGCCAATACCACAAGAACAGCCTCAGCGCAAGGCTTCTTGAAGGGAAAGATGTAACTATGTGAGATGAATTAACAGAACACAGAGCAGTTTCTGAGAAAGCTTCTTTCCAGTTTTGAACGGAAGATATTTCCTTTTTCACCATAGCCCTCTATGGGCTTCCAAATATCCCTTGGCCAATTCCACAAGAACAGACTTATCGTAAGGCTTCTTGAAGGGAAAGATGTAACTCTGTGAATTGAATAAACAGAACACAGAGCAGTTTTTCAGAAAGCTTCTTTCCGGTTTTGAACGGAAGATATTTCCTATTTCACCTTAGCCCTCTATGGGCTTACAAATATCCCTTTGTCAATTCCACAAGAACAGCCTTAGCGAAAGACTTCTTGGAGGGAAAGATGTAACTCTGTGAGATGAATTAAGAGAACACAGAGCAGTTTTTCAGAAAGCTTCTTTCCGGTTTTGAACGGAAGATATGTCCTTTTTCACCATAGCCTTCTATGGGCTTCCTAATATCCCTTTGCCAATTGCACAAGAACAGCCTTAGCGAAAGGTTTCTTGAAGGGAAAGATGTAACTCTGAGAGATGAATTAAGAGAACACAGAGCAGTTTCTCAGAAAGCTTCCTTCCAGTTTTTAAGGGAAGATATTTCCTTTTTCACCATAGCCCTCTATGGGCTTCCAAATATCCCGTTGCCAATTCCACAGGAACAGCCTTAGCGAAACGCTTCTTGAAGGGAAAGATGTAACTCTGTGAGATGAATTAACAGAACACAGAGCAGTTTCCCATAAAGCTTCTTTCCTGTTTTGAACGAAAGATATTTCCTTTTTCACCATAGCCCTCTATGGGCTTCCAAATATCCCGTTGCCAATACCACAGGAACAGCCTTAGCGAAACGCTTCTTGAAGGGAAAGATGTAACTCTGTGAGATGAATTAACAGAACACAGAGCAGTTTCTCAGAAAGCTTCTTTCCAGTTTTGAACGGAAGATATGTCCTTTTTCACCATAGCCCACTATGGGCTTCCAACTATCCCTATGCCAATTCCACAAGAACAGCCTTTGTTAAAGGCTTCTTGAATGGAAAGATGTAACTCTGTGAGATGAATTAACGGAATACAGAGCAGTTTCTCAGAAAACTTCTTTCCAGTTTTGATCGGAAGATATTTCGTTTTTCACCATAGCCCTCTATGGGCTTCCAAATATCCCTTTGCCAATTCAACAAGAACAGACTTAGCGAAAGGCTTCTTGAAGGGAAAGATGTAACTCTGTGAATTGAATAAACAGAACACAGAGCAGTTTCTCATAAAGCTTTTTTCCAGTTTTGAACGGAAGATATTTCCTTTTTCACCATAGCTCTCTAAGGGCTTCCAAATATCCCTTTGCCAATTCCACAAGAACAGCCTTAACAAAAGGCTTCTTGAAGGGAAAGATGTAACTCTGTGAGATGAATTAACAGAAAACAGAGCTGTTCTCTCAGAAAGCTTCTTTCCAGTTTTGAACGGAAGATATTTCCTTTTTCACCATAGCCCTCTATGGGCTTCCAAATATCCCATTCCCAATTCCACAAGAACAGACTTAGCGAAAGGCGTCTTGTAGGGAAAGATGTAACTCTGTGAGATGAATGAACAGAACACAGAACAATTTCTCAGAAAGCTTCTTTCCAGTTTTGAACGGAAGATATTTCCTTATTCAGCATAGCCCTCTATGGGCTTCCAAATATCCCTTTGCCAATTCCACAAGAACAGCCTTAGCGAAACGCTTCTTGAAGGGAAAGATGTAACTCTGTGAGAGGAATTAACAGAACACACAGCAGTTTCTCAGAAAGCTTCTTTCCAGTTTTGAACGGAAGATATTTCCTTTTTCACCATAGCCCTCTAAGGGCTTCCAAATATACCTTTGCCAATTTAACAAGAACTGCCTTAGCGAAAGGCTTCTTGAAGGGAAAGATGTAACTCTGTGAGATGAATTAACAGAACACAGAGCAGTTTTTCAGAAAGCTTCTATCCAGTTTTGAACGGAAGATATTTCCTTTCTCACCGTAGCCCTCTATGGGCTTCCAAATATCACTTTGCCTATTCCACAACAACAGCCTTAGCGAAAGGCTTCTTGAAGGGAAACATGTAACTCTGTGAGATGAATTAACAGAACACAGAGCAGTTTCTCAGAAAGCTTCTTTCCAGTTTTGAACGGAAGATAATTCCTTTTTCACCGTAGTCCTCTATGGGTTTCCAAATATCCCTTTGCGAATTCCACAAGAACAGCCTTAGCGAAAGGCTTCTTGAAGGGAAAGATGTAACTCTGTGAGATGAATTAACAGAACACAGAGAAGTTTCTCAGAAAGCTTCTTTCCAGTTTTGAACGGAAGATATTTCCTTTTTCACCATAGCCCTCTATGGGCTTCCAAATATCCCTTTGGCAATTCCACATGAACAGCCTTAGCGAAAGGCTTGTTGAAGGGAAAGATGTAACACTGTGAGATGAATTAACAGAACACCGAGCAGTTTCTGAGAAAGCTTCTTTCCAGTTTTGAACGGAAGATATTTCCTTTTTCACCATAGCCCTCTATGGGCTTCCAAATATCCCTTTGCCAATACCACAAGAACAGCCTTAGCGAAAGTCTTCTTGAAGGTAAAGATGTAACTCTGTGAGATGAATTGAGGGAACACAAAGCAGTTTCTCAGAAAGCTTCTTTCCAGTTTTGAACGGAGGATATTTCCTTTTTCACCATAGCCCTCTATGGGCTTCCAAATATCCCGTTGCCAATTCCACAAGAACAGCCTTAGCGAAAGGCTTCTTGAAGAGAAAGATGTAACTCTGTGAGATGAATTCACAGAACACAGAGCAGTTTCCCATAAAGCTTCTTTCCAGTTTTGAACGGAAGCTATGTCCTTTTTCACCATAGCCCTCTATGGGCTTCCAACTATCCCTTTGACAATTCCACAAGAACAGCCTTAGCGAAAGGCTTCTTGAAGGGAAAGATGTAACTCTGTGAGATGAATTAACAGAACACAGAGCAGTTTCTCAGAGAGCTTCTTTCCAGTTTTGAACGGAAGATATTTCCTTTTTCACCAAAGCCCTCTAAGGGCTTCCAAATATCCCTTTGCCAATTCCACAAGAATAGCCTTAGCGAAAGGCTTCTTGAAGGGAAAGATGTAACTCTGTGAGATGAATTAAGAGAACACAGAGCAGTTTCTCAGATAGCTTCTTTCCAGTTTTGAACGGAAGATATTTCCTTTTTCACCATAGCCCTCTATGGGCTTCCAAATATCGCTTTGCCAATTCCAAAAGAACAGCCTTAGCGAAAGGCTTCTTGAAGGGAAAGATGTAACTCGGTGAGATGAATTAACAGAACACAGAGCAGTTTCTCAGAAAGCTTCTTTCAAGTTTTGAACGGAAGATATTTCCTTTTTCAGCATATCCCTCCATGGACTTCCAAATATCCCTTTGCAAATTCCACAACAACAGACTTTGGGAAAGGCATCTTGAAGGGAAAGATGTATCTCTGTGAGATGAATTAACAGAACACAGAGCAGTTTCTCAGAAGGCTTCTTTCCAATTTTGAACGGAAGATATTTCCTTTTTCACCATAGCTCTCTATGGGCTTCCAAATATTCCTTTGACAATTCCACAAGAACAGACTTAGCGAAAGGCTTCTTGAAGGGAAAGATGTAACTCTGTCAGATGAATTAACAGAACACAGAGCAGTTTCTCAGAAAGCTTCGTTCCAGTTTTGAACGGATAATATTTCTTTTTTCACCATAGCTATCTATGGGCTTCCAAATATCCCTTTGCCAATTCCACAAGAACAGCCTTTGCGAAAGGATTCTTGAAGGGAAAGATGTAACTCTGTGAGATCAATTAAGAGAACACAGAGCAGTTTCTCAGAAAGCTTCTTTCCAGTTTTGAACGGAAGATATTTCCTTTTACACCATAGCCCTCTCTGGGCTTCAAAATATCCCTTTGCCTTTGCCAATTCCACAAGAACAACCTTAGCGAAAGGCTTCTTGAAGTGAATGATGTAACTCTGTGAGGTGAATTAACAAAACACAGAGCAGTTTCTCAGAAAGCTTCTTTCCAGTTTTGAACGGAAGATATTTCCTTTTTCAACATAGCCCTCTATGGGCTTCTAAATATCCCTTTGCCAATTCCAAAAGAACAGCCATAGCGAAAGGCTTCTTGAAGGAAAAGATGTAACTCTGTGAGATGAATTATCAGAACACAGAGCCGTTTCTCAGAAAGCTTCTTTCTAGTTTTGAACGGAAGATATTTCGTTTTTCACCATAGCCCTGTATGGGCTTCCAAATATCCCTTTGCCAATTCCACAAGAACAGCCTTAGCGAAGGCCTTCTTGAAGGGAAAGATGTCACTCTGTAAGATGAATTAACATAACACAGTGCAGTTTCTCAGAAAGCTTCTTTCCAGTTTTGAACGGAAGATATTTCCTTTTTCACCATAGCCCTCTATGGGCTTCCAAATATCCCTTTGCCAATTCCACAAGAAGAGCCTTAGCGAAAGGCTTCTTGAAGGGAAAGATGTAACTCTGTGAGATGAATTAACAGAACACAGAGCAGTTTTTTAGAAAGCTTCTTTCCAGTTTTGAACGGAAGTTATTTCCTTTTTCACCATAGCCTTCTATCGGCTTCCAAATATCCCTTTGCCATTTCCACAAGAAGAGCCTTAGCGAAAGACTTCTTGAAGGGAAAGATGTAACTCTGTGAGATGAATTAACAGAACAGAGAGCAGTTTCTCAGAAAGCTTATTTCCAATTTTGAACGGAAGATATATCCTTTTTCACCATAGCCCTCTCTGGGCTTCCAAATATCCCTTTGCCAATTCCACAAGAACAGCCTTAGCGAAAGGCTTCTTGAAGGGAAAGATGTAACTCTGTGAGATGAATTAGCAGAACACAGAGCAGGTTCTGAGAAAGCTTCTTTCCAGTTTTGAACGGAAGATATTTCCTTTTTCACCATAGCCCTCCTTGGGCTACCAAATATCCCTTTGCCAATTCCACAGGAATAGCCTTAGCGAAAGTCTTCTTCAAGGGAAAAATGTAACTCTGTGAGATGAATTAACAGAACACAGAGCAGTTTTTCAGAAAGCTTCTTTCCGGTTTTGAACGGAAGATACTTCCTTTTTCAGCCTAGCCCTCTATGGGCTTCCAAATAACCCTTTGCCAATTCCACAAGAAGAGCCTTAGCGAAAGGGTTCTTGAAGGGAAAGATGTAACTCTGTGAGATGAATTAAGAGAACACAGAGCAGTTTCTCAGAAAGCTTCTTTCCGGTTTTGCACGGAAGATATGTCCTTTTTCACCGTAGCCCTCTACGGACTTCCAAATATCCCTTTCCAATTCCACAAGAACAGCCTTAGCGAAAGGCTTCTTGGAGGGAAAGATGTAACTCAGTGAGATGAATTAACAGAACACAGAGCAGTTTCTCAGAACGCTTCTTTCTAGTTTTGAACGGAAGATATATCCTTTTTCACCATAGCCCTTTATGGGCTTCCAAATATCCCTTTGCCAATTCCACAACAGCAGCCTTAGCGAAAGGTTTCTTGAAGGGAAAGATGTAACTCTGTGAGATGAATTAGGAGAACACAGAGCAGTTTCTCAGAAAGCTTGTTTCCAGTTTTGAACCGAAGATATGTCCTTTTTCACCATAGCCCTCTATGGACTTCCAAATATCCCTTTGCCAATTCCACAAGAACAGCCTTAGCGAAAGACTTCTTGAAGGGAAACATGTAACTCTGAGGGATGAATTAACAGAACACAGAGCAGTTTCTCAGAAAGCTTCCTTCCGGTTTGAACGGAAGATATTTCCTTTTTCACCATAGCCCTCTGTGGGCTTCCAAATATCCCTTTGCCAATTCCAAAAGAACAGCCTTTGCGAAAGGCATCTTGACGGGAAAGATGTAACTCTGTGAGATGAATTAAGAGAACACAGAGCAGTTTCTGACAAAGCTTCTTTCCAGTTTTGAACGGAAGATATTTCCTTTTTCAGCCTAGCCCTCTATGGGCTTCCAAATATCCCTTTGCCTATTCCACAAGAAGAGCCTTAGCGAAAGGCTTCTTGAAGGGAAAGATGTAACTCTGTGAGATGAATAAAGAGAACACAGAGCAGTTTCTCAGAAAGGTTCTTTCCGGTTTTGAACGGAAGATATGTCCTTTTTCACCATAGCCCTCTATGGGCTTCCAAATATCCCTTTGCCAATTCCAAAAGAACACCCGTTGCGAAAGGCATCTTGACGGGAAAGATGTAACTCTGTGAGATGAATTAACAGAACACAGAGCAGTTTCTCAGAAAGCTTCTTTCCAGTTTTGAAATGAAGATATGTCCTTTTTCACCGTAGCCCCCTATGGGCTTCCAAATATCCCTTTGCCAATTCCACAAGAACAGCCTTAGCGAAAGGCTTCTTGAAGGGAAATATGTAACTCTGTGAGATGAATTAACAGAACACAGAGCAGTTTCTCAGAAAGCTTTTTCCAGTTTTGAACGGAAGATATTTCCTTTTTCACCATAGCCATCTATGGGCTTCAAAATATCCCTTTGCCAATTCCACAAGAACAGCCTTAGCGAAAGGCTTCTTGAAGGGAAAGATGTAACTCCGTGAGATGAATTAACAGAACACAGAGCAGGTTCTCAGAAAGCTTCTTTCCAGTTTTGAACGGAAGATATTTCGTTTTTCACCATAGCCCTGTATGGGCTTCCAAATATCCCTTTGCCAATTCCACAAGAACAGCCTTAGCGAAAGGCCTCTTGATGGGAAAGATGTAACTCTGTGAGGTTAATTAACAGACCACAGAGCAGTTTCTCAGAAAGCTTCTGTCCAGTTTTGAACGGAAGATATGTCCTTTTTCACCATAGCCCTCTATGGGCTTCCAAATATCCCTTTGCCAAATCCACAAGAACAGCCTTAGCGAAAGGCTTCTTAAAGGGAAAGATGTAACTCTGTGAGATGAATTAACAGAACAGAGAGCAGTTTCTCAGAAAGCTTCTTTCCAGTTTTGAACGGAAGATATTTCCTTTTTCACCATAGCCCTCTATGGGCTTCCAAATATCCCTTTGCCAATTCCACAAGAACAGCCTTAGCGAAAGGCTTCTTAAAGGGAAAGATGTAACTCTGTGAGATGAATTAACAGAACAGAGAGCACTTTCTCAGAAAGCTTCTTCCAGTTTTGAACGGAAGATATTTCCTTTTTCACCATAGCCCTCTATGGGCTTCCAAATATCCCTTTGCCAACTCCACAAGAACAGCCTTAGCGAAAGGCGTGTTGTAGGGAAAGATGTAGCTCTGTGAGATGAATTAACAGAACACAGAGCAATTTCTCAGAAAGCTTCTTTCCAGTTTTGAACGGAAGATAATTCCTTATTCAGCATAGCCCTCTATGGCTTCCAAGTATCCCTTTGCCAATTCCACAACAACAGCCTTAGCGAAAGGCGTGTTGTAGGGAAAGATGTAACTCTGTGAGATGAATTAACAGAACACAGAGCAATTTCTCAGAAATCTTCTTTCCAGTTTTGAACGGAAGATATTTCCTTATTCAGCATAGCCCTCTATGGGCTTCCAAGTATCCCTTTGCAATTCCACAAGAACAGCCTTAGCGAAACGCTTCTTGAAGGGAAAGATGTAACTCTCTGAGATGAATTAACAGAACACAGAGCAGTTTCTCAGAAAGCTTCTTTCCAGTTTTGAACGGAAGATATGTCCTTTTTCAACATAGCCCTCTATGGGCTTCCAACTATCCCTTTGCCAATTCCACAAGAACAGCCTTTGCGAAAGGCATCTTGAAGGGAAAGATGTAACTCTGTGAGATGAATTAAGAGAACACAGAGCAGTTTCTCAGATAGCTTCTTTCCAGTTTTGAACGGAAGATATTTCCTTTTTCACCATAGCCCTCTATGGGCTTCCAAATATCACTTTGCCTCTTCCACAACAACAGCCTTAGCGAAAGGCTTCTTGAAGGGAAACTTGTAACTCTGTGAGATGAATTAACAGAACACAGAGCAGTTTCTCAGAAAGCTTCTTTCCAGCTTTCAACGGAAGGTAATTCCTTCTTCACCGTAGTCCTCTACGGGCTTCCAAATATCCCTTTGCCAATTCCACAAGAACAGCCTTAGCGCAAGGCTTCTTGAAGGGAAAGATGTAACTTTGTGAGATGAATTTACAGAACACAGAGCAGTTTCTCAGAAAGCTTCCTTCCGGTTTGAACGGAAGATATTTCCTTTTTCACCATAGCCCTCTATGGGCTTCCAAATATCCCTTTGCCATTTCCACAAGAACAGCCTTATCGAAAGGCCTCTTGATGGGAAAGATGTAACTCTGTGAGGTGAATTAAGAGAACACAGAGCAGTTTCTCAGAAACCTTCTTTCCGGTTATGAACGGAAGATATGTCCTTTTTCACCATAGCCCTCTATGGGCTTCCAAATATGCCTTTGCCAATTCCACAAGGACAGCCTTAGCGAAAGGTTTCTTGAATGGAAAGATGTAATTCTTTGAGATGAATTAAGAGAACAGAGAGCAGTTTCTCAGAAAGCTTCTTTCCGGTTTTGAACGGAAGATAATTCCTTTTTCAGCCTAGCCCTCTGTGGGCTTCCAAATATCCGTTTGCCAATTCCACTAGAACAGCCTTATCGAAAGGCTTCTTAAAGGGAAAGATGTAACTCTGTGAGATGATTTAACAGAACACAGAGCAGTTTCTCAGAGAGCTTCTTTCCAGTTTTGAACGGAAGATATTTACTTTTTCACCATAGCCCTCTATGGGCTTCCAAATAACCCTTTGCCAATACCACAAGAACAGCCTCAGCGCAAGGCTTCTTGAAGGGAAAGATGTAACTATGTGAGATGAATTAACAGAACACAGAGCAGTTTCTGAGAAAGCATCTTTCCAGTTTTGAACGGAAGATATTTCCTTTTTCACCATAGCCCTCTATGGGCTTCCAAATATCCCTTGGCCAATTCCACAAGAACAGACTTATCGTAAGGCTTCTTGAAGGGAAAGATGTAACTCTGTGAATTGAATAAACAGAACACAGAGCAGTTTTTCAGAAAGCTTCTTTCCGGTTTTGAACGGAAGATATTTCCTATTTCACCTTAGCCCTCTATGGGCTTACAAATATCCCTTTGTCAATTCCACAAGAACAGCCTTAGCGAAAGACTTCTTGGAGGGAAAGATGTAACTCTGTGAGATGAATTAAGAGAACACAGAGCAGTTTTTCAGAAAGCTTCTTTCCGGTTTTGAACGGAAGATATGTCCTTTTTCACCATAGCCTTCTATGGGCTTCCTAATATCCCTTTGCCAATTGCACAAGAACAGCCTTAGCGAAAGGTTTCTTGAAGGGAAAGATGTAACTCTGAGAGATGAATTAAGAGAACACAGAGCAGTTTCTCAGAAAGCTTCCTTCCAGTTTTTAAGGGAAGATATTTCCTTTTTCACCATAGCCCTCTATGGGCTTCCAAATATCCCGTTGCCAATTCCACAGGAACAGCCTTAGCGAAACGCTTCTTGAAGGGAAAGATGTAACTCTGTGAGATGAATTAACAGAACACAGAGCAGTTTCCCATAAAGCTTCTTTCCTGTTTTGAACGAAAGATATTTCCTTTTTCACCATAGCCCTCTATGGGCTTCCAAATATCCCGTTGCCAATACCACAGGAACAGCCTTAGCGAAACGCTTCTTGAAGGGAAAGATGTAACTCTGTGAGATGAATTAACAGAACACAGAGCAGTTTCTCAGAAAGCTTCTTTCCAGTTTTGAACGGAAGATATGTCCTTTTTCACCATAGCCCACTATGGGCTTCCATCTATCCCTATGCCAATTCCACAAGAACAGCCTTTGTTAAAGGCTTCTTGAATGGAAAGATGTAACTCTGTGAGATGAATTAACAGAATACAGAGCAGTTTCTCAGAAAACTTCTTTCCAGTTTTGATCGGAAGATATTTCGTTTTTCACCATAGCCCTCTATGGGCTTCCAAATATCCCTTTGCCAATTCCACAAGAACAGACTTAGCGAAAGGCTTCTTGAAGGGAAAGATGTAACTCTGTGAATTGAATAAACAGAACACAGAGCAGTTTCTCATAAAGCTTTTTTCCAGTTTTGAACGGAAGATATTTCCTTTTTCACCATAGCTCTCTAAGGGCTTCCAAATATCCCTTTGCCAATTCCACAAGAACAGCCTTAACAAAAGGCTTCTTGAAGGGAAAGATGTAACTCTGTGAGATGAATTAACAGAAAACAGAGCTGTTCTCTCAGAAAGCTTCTTTCCAGTTTTGAACGGAAGATATTTCCTTTTTCACCATAGCCCTCTATGGGCTTCCAAATATCCCATTCCCAATTGCACAAGAACAGACTTAGCGAAAGGCGTCTTGTAGGGAAAGATGTAACTCTGTGAGATGAATTAACAGAACACAGAACAATTTCTCAGAAAGCTTCTTTCCAGTTTTGAACGGAAGATATTTCCTTATTCAGCATAGCCCTCTATGGGCTTCCAAATATACCTTTGCCAATTCCACAAGAACAGCCTTAGCGAAACGCTTCTTGAAGGGAAAGATGTAACTCTGTGAGAGGAATTAACAGAACACAGAGCAGTTTCTCAGAAAGCTTCTTTCCAGTTTTGAACGGAAGATATTTCCTTTTTCACCATAGCCCTCTAAGGGCTTCCAAATATACCTTTGCCAATTTAACAAGAACTGCCTTAGCGAAAGGCTTCTTGAAGGGAAAGATGTAACTCTGTGAGATGAATTAACAGAACACAGAGCAGTTTTTCAGAAAGCTTCTATCCAGTTTTGAACGGAAGATATTTCCTTTCTCACCGTAGCCCTCTATGGGCTTCCAAATATCACTTTGCCTATTCCACAACAACAGCCTTAGCGAAAGGCTTCTTGAAGGGAAACATGTAACTCTGTGAGATGAATTAACAGAACACAGAGCAGTTTCTCAGAAAGCTTCTTTCCAGTTTTGAACGGAAGATAATTCCTTTTTCACCGTAGTCCTCTATGGGTTTCCAAATATCCCTTTGCGAATTCCACAAGAACAGCCTTAGCGAAAGGCTTCTTGAAGGGAAAGATGTAACTCTGTGAGATGAATTAACAGAACACAGAGAAGTTTCTCAGAAAGCTTCTTTCCAGTTTTGAACGGAAGATATTTCCTTTTTCACCATAGCCCTCTATGGGCTTCCAAATATCCCTTTGCCAATTCCACATGAACAGCCTTAGCGAAAGGCTTGTTGAAGGGAAAGATGTAACACTGTGAGATGAATTAACAGAACACCGAGCAGTTTCTGAGAAAGCTTCTTTCCAGTTTTGAACGGAAGATATTTCCTTTTTCACCATAGCCCTCTATGGGCTTCCAAATATCCCTTTGCCAATACCACAAGAACAGCCTTAGCGATAGTCTTCTTGAAGGTAAAGATGTAACTCTGTGAGATGAATTGAGGGAACACAAAGCAGTTTCTCAGAAAGCTTCTTTCCAGTTTTGAACGGAGGATATTTCCTTTTTCACCATAGCCCTCTATGGGCTTCCAAATATCCCGTTGCCAATTCCACAAGAACAGCCTTAGCGAAAGGCTTCTTGAAGGGAAAGATGTAACTCTGTGAGATGAATTCACAGAACACAGAGCAGTTTCCCATAAAGCTTCTTTCCAGTTTTGAACGGAAGCTATGTCCTTTTTCACCATAGCCCTCTATGGGCTTCCAACTATCCCTTTGCCAATTCCACAAGAACAGCCTTAGCGAAAGGCTTCTTGAAGGGAAAGATGTAACTCTGTGAGATGAATTAACAGAACACAGAGCAGTTTCTCAGAGAGCTTCTTTCCAGTTTTGAACGGAAGATATTTCCTTTTTCACCAAAGCCCTCTAAGGGCTTCCAAATATCCCTTTGCCAATTCCACAAGAATAGCCTTAGCGAAAGGCTTCTTGAAGGGAAAGATGTAACTCTGTGAGATGAATTAAGAGAACACAGAGCAGTTTCTCAGATAGCTTCTTTCCAGTTTTGAACGGAAGATATTTCCTTTTTCACCATAGCCCTCTATGGGCTTCCAAATATCGCTTTGCCAATTCCACAAGAACAGCCTTAGCGAAAGGCTTCTTGAAGGGAAAGATGTAACTCTGTGAGATGAATTAACAGAACACAGAGCAGTTTCTCAGAAAGCTTCTTTCCAATGTTGAACGGAAGATATTTCCTTTTTCACCATAGCCCTCTTGGGCTTCCAAATATCCCTTTCCAATTCCACAAGAACAGCCTTAGCGAAAGGCCTCTTGATGGGAAAGATGTAACTCTGTGAGATAAATTAAGAGAACACAGAGCAGTTTCTAAGATACCTTCTTTCCAGTATGGAACGGAAGATATTTCCTTTTTCACCATAGCCCACTATGGGCTTCCAAATATCTCTTTGCCAATTCCAAAAGAACAGCCTTAGCGAAAGGCTTCTTGAAGGGAAAGATGTAACTCGGTGAGATGAATTAACAGAACACAGAGCAGTTTCTCAGAAAGCTTCTTTCAAGTTTTGAACGGAAGATATTTCCTTTTTCAGCATATCCCTCCATGGACTTCCAAATATCCCTTTGCAAATTCCACAACAACAGACTTTGGGAAAGGCATCTTGAAGGGAAAGATGTATCTCTGTGAGATGAATTAACAGAACACAGAGCAGTTTCTCAGAAGGCTTCTTTCCAGTTTTGAACGGAAGATATTTCCTTTTTCACCATAGCTCTCTATGGGCTTCCAAATATTCCTTTGACAATTCCACAAGAACAGACTTAGCGAAAGGCTTCTTGAAGGGAAAGATGTAACTCTGTGAGATGAATTAACAGAACACAGAGCAGTTTCTCAGAAAGCTTCGTTCCAGTTTTGAACGGATAATATTTCTTTTTTCACCATAGCTATCTATGGGCTTCCAAATATCCCTTTGCCAATTCCACAAGAACAGCCTTTGCGAAAGGAT
This sequence comes from Chlorocebus sabaeus, assembly GCF_047675955.1. Classification (NCBI taxonomy): domain Eukaryota; kingdom Metazoa; phylum Chordata; class Mammalia; order Primates; family Cercopithecidae; genus Chlorocebus; species Chlorocebus sabaeus. The sequence goes on along the minus strand of NC_132925.1, from coordinate 101,919,034 downwards.
TCTTGAAGGGAAAGATGTAACTCTGTGAGATCAATTAAGAGAACACAGAGCAGTTTCTCAGAAAGCTTCTTTCCAGTTTTGAACGGAAGATATTTCCTTTTACACCATAGCCCTCTCTGGGCTTCAAAATATCCCTTTGCCTTTGCCAATTCCACAAGAACAACCTTAGCGAAAGGCTTCTTGAAGTGAATGATGTAACTCTGTGAGGTGAATTAACAAAACACAGAGCAGTTTCTCAGAAAGCTTCTTTCCAGTTTTGAACGGAAGATATTTCCTTCTTCAACATAGCCCTCTATGGGCTTCTAAATATCCCTTTGCCAATTCCAAAAGAACAGCCATAGCGAAAGGCTTCTTGAAGGAAAAGATGTAACTCTGTGAGATGAATTATCAGAACACAGAGCCGTTTCTCAGAAAGCTTCTTTCTAGTTTTGAACGGAAGATATTTCGTTTTTCACCATAGCCCTCTATGGGCTTCCAAATATCCCTTTGCCAATTCCACAAGAACAGCCTTAGCGAAGGCCTTTTTGAAGGGAAAGATGTCACTCTGTAAGATGAATTAACATAACACAGAGCAGTTTCTCAGAAAGCTTCTTTCCAGTTTTGAACGGAAGATATTTCCTTTTTCACCATAGCCCTCTATGGGCTTCCAAATATCCCTTTGCCAATTCCACAAGAAGAGCCTTAGCGAAAGGCTTCTTGAAGGGAAAGATGTAACTCTGTGAGATGAATTAACAGAACACAGAGCAGTTTTTTAGAAAGCTTCTTTCCAGTTTTGAACGGAAGTTATTTCCTTTTTCACCATAGCCTTCTATCGGCTCCCAAATATCCCTTTGCCATTTCCACAAGAAGAGCCTTAGCGAAAGACTTCTTGAAGGGAAAGATGTAACTCTGTGAGATGAATTAACAGAACAGAGAGCAGTTTCTCAGAAAGCTTATTTCCAATTTTGAACGGAAGATATATCCTTTTTCACCATAGCCCTCTCTGGGCTTCCAAATATCCCTTTGCCAATTCCACAAGAACAGCCTTAGCGAAAGGCTTCTTGAAGGGAAAGATGTAACTCTGTGAGATGAATTAGCAGAACACAGAGCAGGTTCTGAGAAAGCTTCTTTCCAGTTTTGAACGGAAGATATTTCCTTTTTCACCATAGCCCTCCTTGGGCAACCAAATATCCCTTTGCCAATTCCACAGGAATAGCCTTAGCGAAAGTCTTCTTCAAGGGAAAAATGTAACTCTGTGAGATGAATTAACAGAACACAGAGCAGTTTTTCAGAAAGCTTCTTTCCGGTTTTGAACGGAAGATACTTCCTTTTTCAGCCTAGCCCTCTATGGGCTTCCAAATAACCCTTTGCCAATTCCACAAGAAGAGCCTTAGCGAAAGGGTTCTTGAAGGGAAAGATGTAACTCTGTGAGATGAATTAAGAGAACACAGAGCAGTTTCTCAGAAAGCTTCTTTCCGGTTTTGCACGGAAGATATGTCCTTTTTCACCGTAGCCCTCTACGGACTTCCAAATATCCCTTTCCAATTCCACAAGAACAGCCTTAGCGAAAGGCTTCTTGGAGGGAAAGATGTAACTCAGTGAGATGAATTAACAGAACACAGAGCAGTTTCTCAGAACGCTTCTTTCTAGTTTTGAACGGAAGGTATATCCTTTTTCACCATAGCCCTCTATGGGCTTCCAAATATCCCTTTGCCAATTCCACAACAGCAGCCTTAGCGAAAGGTTTCTTGAAGGGAAAGATGTAACTCTGTGAGATGAATTAGGAGAACACAGAGCAGTTTCTCAGAAAGCTTGTTTCCAGTTTTGAACGGAAGATATGTCCTTTTTCACCGTAGCCCTCTATGGACTTCCAAATATCCCTTTGCCAATTCCACAAGAACAGCCTTAGCGAAAGACTTCTTGAAGGGAAAGTTGTAACTCTGAGAGATGAATTAAGAGAACACAGAGCAGTTTCTCAGGAAGCTTCTTTCCAGTTTTGTACAGAAGATATGTCCTTTTTCACCATAGTCCACTAAGGGCTTCCAAATATCCCTTTGCCAATTCCTCAAGAACAGCCTTAGCGAAAGGTCTCTTTAAGGGAAAGGTGTAACTCTGTCAGATGAATTAAGAGAACACAGAGCAGTTTCTCAGGAAGCTTCTTTCCAGTTTGGAACGGAAGATATTTCCTTTTTCACTGTAGCCCTCTATAGGCTTCCAAATATCCCTTTGCCAATTGCAAAAAACAGCCTTTTCGAAAGTCTTCTTGAAGGGAAAGATGTAACTCTGTGAGATGAATTAACAAAACACAGAGCAGTTTCTCAGAAAACTTCTTTCCAGTTTTGAACGGAAGATATTTCCTTTTTCACCATAGCCCTCTGGGCTTCCAAATATCCCTTTGCCAATTCCACAAGAACAGCCTTAGCGAAAGGCTTCTTGAAGGGAAAGATGTAACTCTGTGAGATGAATTAACAGAACACAGAGCAATTTCTCAGAAAGATTCTTTCCAGTTTTGAACGGAAGATATTTCCTTTTTCACCATAGCCCTGTACGGGCTTCCAAATATCCCTTTGCCAATTCCACAAGAAGAGCCTTATCGAAAGGCTTCTGGAAAGGAAAGATGTAACTCTGTAAGATGAATTAACAGTACACAGAGCAGTTTCTCAGAAAGCTTCTTTCCGGTTTTGAACGGAAGATATTTCCTTTTCACCAAAGCCCTCTGTGGGCTTCCAAATATCCCTTTGTCAATTCCGCAAGAACAGCCTTAGCGAAAGGCTTCTTGAAGGGAAAGATGTAACTCTGTGAGATGAATTAACAGAACACAGAGCAGTTTCTCAGAAAGCTTCTTTCCAGTTTTGAACGGAAGATATTTCCTTTTTCACCATAGCCCTCTATGGGCTTCCAAATATCCTTTTGCCAATTCCACAAGAACAGCCTTAGCGAAAGGCTTCTTGAAGGGAAAGATGTATCTCTGTGAGATGAATTAACAGAACACAGAGCAGTTTCTCATAAAGCTTCTTTCCAGTTTTCAACGGGAGATGTTTCCTTTTTCAGCATATCCCTCCATGGACTTCCAAATATCCCTTTGCAAATTCCACAAGAACAGACTTTGGGAAAGGCATCTTGAAGGGAAAGATGTAACTCTGTGAGATGAATTAACAGAACACAGAGCAGTTTCTCAGAATGCTTCTTTCCAGTTTTGAACGGAAGATATTTCCTTTTTCACCATAGCTCTCTATGGGCTTCCAAATATCCCTTTGACAATTCCACAAGAACAGACTTAGCGAAAGGCTTCTTGAAGGGAAAGATGTAACTCTGTCAGATGAATTAACAGAACACAGAGTAGTTTCTCAGAAAGCTTCGTTCCTGTTTTGAACGGATAATATTTCTTTTTTCACCATAGCTATCTATGGGCTTCCAAATATCCCTTTGCCAATTCCACAAGAACAGCCTTTGCGAAAGGATTCTTGAAGGGAAAGATGTAACTCTGTGAGATCAATTAAGAGAACACAGAGCAGTTTCTCAGAAAGCTTCTTTCCAGTTTTGAACGGAAGATATTTCCTTTTACACCATAGCCCTCTCTGGGCTTCAAAATATCCCTTTGCCTTTGCCAATTCCACAAGAACAACCTTAGCGAAAGGCTTCTTGAAGTGAATGATGTAACTCTGTGAGGTGAATTAACAAAACACAGAGCAGTTTCTCAGAAAGCTTCTTTCCAGTTTTGAACGGAAGATATTTCCTTTTTCAACATAGCCCTCTATGGGCTTCTAAATATCCCTTTGCCAATTCCAAAAGAACAGCCATAGCGAAAGGCTTCTTGAAGGGAAAGTTGTAACTCTGCGAGATGAATTAAGAGAACACAGAGCAGTTTCTCAGAAAGCTTCTTTCCAGTTTTGAACGGAAGATATTTACTTTTTCACCGTAGCCCTCTATGGGCTTCCAAATATCCCTTTGCCAATTCCACAAGAACAGCCTTAGCGAAAGGCGTCTTGTAGGGAAAAATGTAACTCTGTGAGATGAATTAACAGAACACAGAGCAGTTTCTCAGAAAGCTTCTTTCCAGTTTTGAACGGAAGATAATTCCTTTTTCACCGTAGCCCTCTATGGGCTTCCAAATATCCCTTTGCCAATTCCACAAGAACATCCTTAGCGAAACGCTTCTTGAAGGGAAAGATGTATCTCTGTGAGATGAAATAACAGAACACAGAGCAGTTTCTCAGAAAGCTTCTTTCCAGTTTTGAACGGAAGATATTTCCTTTCTCACCGTAGCCCTCTATGGGCTTCCAAATATCACTTTGCCTATTACAGAACAACAGCCATAGCGAAAGGCTTCTTGAAGGGAAACATGTAACTCTGTGAGATGCATTAACAGAACACAGAGCAGTTTCTCAGAAAGCTTCTTTCCAGTTTGGAACGGAAGATAATTCCTTTTTCACCGTAGTCCTCTATGGGATTCCAAATATCCCTTTGCCAATTCCACAAGAACAGCCTTAGCGAAAGTCTTCTTGAAGGGAAAGATGTAACTCTTTGAGATGAATTCAGGGAACACAAAGCAGTTTCACAGAAAGCTTCTTTCCAGTTTTGAACGGAGGATATTTCCTTTTTCACCATAGCCCTCTATGGGCTTCAAAATATCCCTTTGAAAATTCCAGAAGAACAGCCTTAGCGAAAGGCTTCTTGAAGGGAAAGATGTAATTCTGTGAGATGAATTAAGAGAACACAGAGCCGTTTCTCAGAAAGCTTCTTTCCAGTTTTGAACGGAAGATATTCCCTTTTTCACCAAAGCCCTCTATGGGATTCCAAATATCCCTTTGTCAATTCCACAAGAACAGCCTTAGCGAAAGGCTTCTTGAAGGGAAAGTAGTAACTCTGTGAGATGAATTAACAGAACACAGTGCAGTTTCTCAGAAAGCTTCTTTCCGGTTTTAAACGGAAGATATTTCCTATTTCACCATAGCCCTCTATGGGCTTACAAATATCCCTTTGTCAATTCCACAAGAACAGCCTTAGCGAAAGACTTCTTGGAGGGAAAGATGTAACTCTGTGAGATGAATTAATAGAACACAGAGCAGTTTTTCAGAAAGCTTCTTTCCGGTTTTGAACGGAAGATATGTCCTTTTTCACCATAGCCTTCTACGGGCTTCCTAATATCCCTTTGCCAATTGCACAAGAACAGCCTTAGCGAAAGGTTTCTTGAAGGGAAAGATGTAACTCTGAGAGATGAATTAAGAGAACACAGAGCAGTTTCTAAGAAAGCTTCCTTCCAGTTTTTAACGGAAGATATTTCCTTTTTCACCATAGCCCTCTATGGGCTTCCAAATATCCCGTTGCCAATTCCACAGGAACAGCCTTGGCGAAACGCTTCTTGAAGGGAAAGATGTAACTCTGTGAGATGAATTAACAGAACACAGAGCAGTTTCCCATAAAGCTTCTTTCCAGTTTTGAACGGAAGATATTTCCTTTTTCACCATAGCCCACTATGGGCTTCCAACTATCCCTATGCCAATTCCACAAGAACAGCCTTTGTTAAAGGCTTCTTGAATGGAAAGATGTAACTCTGTGAGATGAATTTACAGATCACAGAGCAGTTTCTCAGAAAACTTCTTTCCAGTTTTGAACGGATGATATTTCGTTTTTCACCATAGCCCTCTATGGGCTTCCAAATATCCCTTTGCCAATTCCACAAGAACAGACTTAGCGAAAGGCTTCTTGAAGGGAAAGATGTAACTCTGTGAATTGAATAAACAGAACACAGAGCAGTTTCTCATAAAGCTTTTTTCCAGTTTTGAACGGAAGATATTTCCTTTTTCACCATAGCTCTCTAAGGGCTTCCAAATATCCCTTTGCCAATTCCACAAGAACAGCCTTAACAAAAGGTTTCTTGAAGGGAAAGATGTAACTCTGTGAGATGAATTAACAGAAAACAGAGCAGTTCTCTCAGAAAGCTTCTTTCCAGTTTTGAACGGAAGATATTTCCTTTTTCACCATAGCCCTCTATGGGCTTCCAAATATCCCATTCCCAATTCCACAAGAACAGACTTAGTGAAAGGCGTCTAGTAGGGAAAGATGTAACTCTGTGACATGAATTAACAGAACACAGAACAATTTCTCAGAAAGCTTCTTTCCGGTTTTGAACGGAAGATATTTCCTTTTTCACCATAGCCATCTATGGGCTTCCAAATATCCCTTTGCCAATTCCACAAGAACAGCCTTAGCGAAAGGCTTCTTGAAGGGAAAGATGTAACTCTGTGAGATGAATTAACAGAACACAGAGCAGTTTCTCAGAAAGCTTCTTTCCAGTTTTGAACGGAAGATATTTCCTTTTTCACCATAGCCCTCTATGGGCTTCCAAATATCCCTTTGCCAATTCCACAAGAACAGCCTTAGCGAAAGGCTTCTTGAAGGGAAAGATGTAACACAGTGAGATGAATTAACAGAACACAGAGCAGTTTCTCAGAAAGCTTGTTTCCAGTTTTGAACGGAAGATATTTTCTTTTTCACAATAGCCCTCTATGGGCTTCCAAATATCCCTTTGCCAATTCCACAAGAACAGCCTTAGCGAAAGGCTTCTTGAAGGGAAAGATGTAACTCTGTGAGATGAATTAACAGAACACGGAGCAGTTTCTCAGAAAGCTTCTTTCCAGTTTTGAACAGAAGATATTTCCTTTTTCACCATAGCCCTCTATGGGCTTCCAAATATTCCTTTGCCAATTCCTCAAGAACAGCCTTAGCGAAAGGCTTCTTGAAGGGAAAGATGTAACTCTGTGAGATGAATTAACAGAACACAGAGCAGTTTCTCTGAAAGCTTCTTTCCAGTTTTAAACGGAAGATATTTCCTTTTTCACCATAGAACTCTATGGGCTTCCAAATATCCCTTTGCCAATTCCACAAGAACAGCCTTAGCGAAAGGCTTCTTGAAGGGAAAGATGTAACTCTGTGAGATGAATTAGCAGAACACAGAGCAGGTTCTGAGAAAGCTTCCTTCCAGTTTTGAACGGAAGATATTTCCTTTTTCACCATAGCCCTCTTTGGGCTTCCAAATATCCCTTTGCCAATTCCACAGGAATAGCCTTAGCGAAAGGCTTCTTGAAGGGATAAATGTAACTCTGTGAGATGAATTAACAGAACACAGAGCAGTTTCTCAGAAAGCTTCTTTCCGGTGTTGAACGGAAGATACTTCCTTTTTCACCATAGCCCTCTATGGGCTTCCAAATATCCCTTTGCCAATTCCACAAGAAGAGCCTTAGCCAAAGGCTTCTTGAAGGGAAAGATGTAACTCTGTGAGATGAATTAACAGAACACAGAGCAGTTTCTCAGAAAGCTTCTTTCCGGTTTTGAACGGAAGAAATGTCCTTTTTCACCATAGCCCTCTATGGACTTCCAAATATCCCTTTGCCAAATCCACAAGAACAGCCTTAGCGAAAGGCTTCTTGGAGGGAAAGATGTAACTCTGTGAGATGAATTAACAGAACACAGAGCAGTTTCTCAGAACGCTTCTTTCCGGTTTTGAACGGAAGATATATCCTTTTTCACCATAGCCCTCTATGGGCTTCCAAATATCCCTTTGCCAATTCCACAACAACAGCCTTAGCGAAAGGTTTCTTGAAGGGAAAGATGTAACTCTGTGAGATGAATTAAGAGAACACAGAGCAGTTTCTCAGAAAGCTTGTTTCCAGTTTTGAACGGAAGATATGTCCTTTTTCACCATAGCCCTCTATCGACTTCCAAATATCCCTTTGCCAATTCCACAAGAACAGCCTTAGCGAAAGACTTCTTGAAGGGAAAGTTGTAACTCTGCGAGATGAATTAAGAGAACACAGAGCAGTTTCTCAGGAAGCTTCTTTCCAGTTTTGTACACAAGATATGTCCTTTTTCACCATAGTCCACTAAGGGCTTCCAAATATCCCTTTGCCAATTCCTCAAGAACAGCCTTAGCGAAAGGTTTCTTTAAGGGAAAGTTGTAACTCTGTCAGATGAATTAAGAGAACACAGAGCAGTTTCTCAGGAAGCTTCTTTCCAGTTTTGAACGGAAGATATTTCCTTTTTCACCATAGCCCTCTATAGGCTTCCAAATATCCCTTTGCCAATTGCAAAAAACAGCCTTTTCGAAAGTCTTCTTGAAGGGAAAGATGTAACTCTGTGAGATGAATTAACAAAACACAGAGCAGTTTCTTAGAAAGCTTCTTTCCAGTTTTGAACGGAAGATATTTCCTTTTTCACCATAGACCTCTATGGGCTTCCAAATATCCCTTTGCCAATTCCACAAGAACAGCCTTAGCGAAAGGCTTCTTGAAGGGGAAGATGTAACTCTGTGAGATGAATTAACAGAACACAGAGCAGTTTCTCAGAAAGCTTCTGTCCAGTTTTGAACGGAAGATATTTCCTTTTTCAACATAGCCCTCTTTGGGCTTCCAAATATCCCTTTGCCAATTCCACAAGAACAGCCTTAGCGACAGGCTTCTTGAAGGGAAACATGTAACTCTGTGAGATGAATTAACAGAACACGGAGCAGTTTCTCAGAAAGATTGTTTCCAGTTTTGAACGGAAGATATTTCCTTTTTCACCATAGCCCACTATGGGCTTCCAAATATCCCTTTTCCAATTCCACAAGAACAGCCTTAGCAAAAGGCTTCTTGAAGGGAAAGATGTAACTCTGTGAGATGAATTAACAGAACACAGAGCAGTTTCTCAGAAAGCTTCTTTCCAGTTTTGAACGGAAGATATTTCCTTTTTCACCATAGCCCTCTATGGGCTTCCAAATATCCCTTTGCCAATTCCACAAGAACAGCCTTAGCGAAAGGCTTCTTGAAGGGAAAGATGTAACTCTGTGAGATGAATTAACAGAACACATAGCAGTTTCTCAGAAAGCTTGTTTAAAGTTTTGAACGGAAGATATTTCCTTTTTCACAATAGCCCTCTATGGGCTTCCAAATATCCCTTTGCCAATTCCACAAGAACAGCCTTAGCGAAAGGCTTCTTGAAGGGAAAGATGTAACTCTCTGAGATGAATTAACAGAACACGGAGCAGTTTCTCAGAAAGCTTCTTTCCAGTTTTGAACGGAAGATATTTCCTTTTTCACTATAGCCCTCTATGGGCTTCCAAATATCCCTTTGCCAATTCCCCAAGAACAGCCTTAGCGAAAGGCTTCTTGGAGGGAAAGATGTAACTCTGTGAGATGAATTAACAGAACACAGAGCAGTTTCTCTGAAAGTTTCTTTCCAGTTTTGAACGAAAGATATTTCCTTTTTCACCATAGAACTCTATGGGCTTCCAAATATCCCTTTGCCAATTCCACAAGAACAGCCTTAGCGAAAGGCTTCTTGAAGGGAAAGATGTAACTCTGTGAGATGAATTAGCAGAACACCGAGCAGGTTCTGAGAAAGCTTCTTTCCAGTTTTGAACGGAAGATATTTCCTTTTTCACCATAGCCCTCTTTGGGCTTCCAAATATCCCTTTGCCAATTCCACAGGAATAGCCTTAGCGAAAGGCTTCTTGAAGGGAATAATGTAACTCTGTGAGATGAATTAACAGAACACAGAGCAGTTTCTCAGAAAGCTTCTTTCCGGTGTTGAACGGAAGATACTTCCTTTTTCACCATAGCCCTCTATGGGCTTCCAAATATCCCTTTGCCAATTCCACAAGAAGAGCCTTAGCCAAAGGCTTCTTGAAGGGAAAGATGTAACTCTGTGAGATGAATTAAGAGAACACAGAGCAGTTTCTCAGAAAGCTTCTTTCCGGTTTTGAACGGAAGAAATGTCCTTTTTCACCATAGCCATCTATGGGCTTCCAAATATCCCTTTGCCAATTCCACAAGAAGAGCCTTAGCGAAAGGCTTCTTGAAGGGAAAGATGTAACTCTGTGAGATGAATTAACAGAACACAGAGCAGTTTCTCTGAAAGCTTCTTTCCAGTTTTGAACGGAAGATATTTCCTTTTTCACGATAGAACTCTATGGGCTTCCAAATATCCCTTTGCCAATTCCACAAGAACAGCCTTAGCGAAAGGCTTCTTGAAGGGAAAGATGTAACTCTGTGAGATGAATTAACAGAACACAGAGCAGTTTCTCAGAAAGCTTTTTTCCAGTTTTGAACGGAAGATATTTCCTTTTTCACCATAGCCCTCTATGGGCTTCCAAATATCCCTTTGCCAATTCCACAAGAACAGCCTTAGCGAAAGGCTTCTTGAAGGGAAAGATGTAACTCTGTGAGATGAATTAACAGTACACAGAGCAGTTTCTCAGAAAGCTTGTTTCCAGTTTTGAACGGAAGATATTTCCTTTTTCACCATAGCCCTCTATGGGCTTCCAAATATCCCTTTGCCAATTCCACAAGAACAGCCTTAGCGAAAGGCTTCTTGAAGGGAAAGATGTAACTCTCTGAGATGAATTAAGAGAACACGGAGCAGTTTCTCAGAAAGCTTCTTTCCAGTTTTGAACGGAAGATATTTCCTTTTTCACTATAGCCCTCTATGGGCTTCCAAATATCCCTTTGCCAATTCCCCAAGAACAGCCTTAGCGAAAGGCTTCTTGGAGGGAAAGATGTAACTCTGTGAGATGAATTAACAGAACACAGAGCAGTTTCTCTGAAAGTTTCTTTCCAGTTTTGAACGGAAGATATTTCCTTTTTCACCATAGAACTCTATGGGCTTCCAAATATCCCTTTGCCAATTCCACAAGAACAGCCTTAGCGAAAGGCTTCTTCAAGGGAAAGATGTAACTCTGTGAGATGAATTAGCAGAACACAGAGCAGGTTCTGAGAAAGCTTCTTTCCAGTTTTGAACGGAAGATATTTCCTTTTTCACCATAGCCCTCTTTGGGCTTCCAAATATTCCTTTGCCAATTCCACAGGAATAGCCTTAGCGAAAGGCTTCTTGAAGGGAAAAATGTAACTCTGTGAGATGAATTAACAGAACACAGTGCAGTTTCTCAGAAAGATTCTTTCCGGTGTTGAACGGAAGATACTTCCTTTTTCACCATAGCCCTCTATGGGCTTCCAAATATCCCTTTTCCAATTCCAAAAGAACAGCCTTAGCGAAAGGCTTCGTGAAGGGAAAGATGTAACTCTGTGAGATGAATTAACAGAACACAGAGCAGTTTCTCAGAAAGCTTCTTTCCAGTTTTGAACGGAAGATATTTCCTTTTTCACCATAGCCCTCTATGGGGTTCCAAATATCCCTTTTCCAATTCCACAAGAAGAGCCTTAGCGAAAGGCTTCTTGAAGGGAAAGATGTTACTCTGTGAGATGAATTAACAGAACATAGAGCAGTTTCTCAGAAAGCTTCTTTCCAGTTTTGAACGGAAGATATTTCCTTTTTCACCATAGCCCTCTATGGGCTTCCAAATATCCCTTTGCCAATTGCACAACACCTGCCTTAGCGAAAGGCTTCTTGAAGGGAAAGATGTAACTCTGTGAGATGAATTAACAGAACACAGAGCAGTTTCTCAGAAAGCTTCTTTCAAGTTTTGAACGGAGGATATTTCCTTTTTCACCATAGCCCTCTATGGGCTTCCAAATATCCCGTTGCCAATTCCACAAGAACAGCCTTAGCGAAAGGCTTCTTGAAGGGAAAGATGTAACTCTGTGAGATGAATTAAGAGAACACAGAGCAGTTTCTCAGAAAGCTTCTTTCCAGTTTTGAACGGAAGATATTTCCTTTTTCACCATAGCCCTCTATGGGCTTCCAAATATCCCTTTGCCAATTCCACAAGAACAGCCTTAGCGAAAGGCTTCTTGAAGGGGAAGATGTAACTCTGTGAGATGAATTAACAGAACACAGAGCAGTTTCTCAGAAAGCTTCTTTCCAGTTTTGAACGGAAGATATGTCCTTTTTCACCATAGCCCTCTATGGGCTTCCAAATATCCCTTTGCCAATTCCACAACAACAGCCTTAGCGAAAGGCTTCTTGAAGGGAAACATGTAACTCTGTGAGGTGAATTAACAGAACACGGAGCAGTTTCTCAGAAAGATTGTTTCCAGTTTTGAACGGAAGATATTTCCTTTTTCACCATAGCGCACTATGGGCTTCCAAATATCCCTTTTCCAATTCCACAAAAACAGCCTTAGCGAAAGGCTTCTTGAAGGGAAAGATGTAACTCTGTGAGATGAATTAACAGAACACAGAGCAGTTTCTCAGAAAGCTTTTTTCCAGTTTTGAACGGAAGATATTTCCTTTTTCACCATAGCCCTCTATGGGCTTCCAAATATCCCTTTGCCAATTCCACAAGAACAGCCTTAGCGAAAGGCTTCTTGAAGGGAAAGATGTAACTCTGTGAGATGAATTAACAGTACACAGAGCAGTTTCTCAGAAAGCTTGTTTCCAGTTTTGAACGGAAGATATTTCCTTTTTCACCATAGCCCTCTATGGGCTTCCAAATATCCCTTTGCCAATTCCAAAAGAACAGCCTTAGCGAAAGGCTTCGTGAAGGGAAAGATGCAACTCTGTGAGATGAATTAACAGAACACAGAGCAGTTTCTCAGAAAGCTTCTTTCCAGTTTTGAACGGAAGATATTTCCTTTTTCACCATAGCCCTCTATGGGGTTCCAAATATCCCTTTTCCAATTCCACAAGAACAGCCTTAGCGAAAGGCTTCTTGAAGGGAAAGATGTTACTCTGTGAGATGAATTAACAGAACATAGAGCAGTTTCTCAGAAAGCTTCTTTCCAGTTTTGAACGGAAGATATTTCCTTTTTCACCATAGCCCTCTATGGGCTTCCAAATATCCCTTTGCCAATTGCACAACACCTGCCTTAGCGAAAGGCTTCTTGAAGGGAAAGATGTAACTCTGTGAGATGAATTAACAGAACACAGAGCAGTTTCTCAGAAAGCTTCTTTCCAGTTTTGAACGGAAGATATTTCCGTTTTCACCATAGCCCTCTATGGGCTTCCAAATATCCCTTTGCCAATTCCACAAGAACAGCCTTAGCGAAAGGCTGCTTGAAGGGAAAGATGTAACTCTGTGAGATGAATTAACAGAAGACGGAGCAGTTTCTCAGAAAGCTTCTTTCCAGTTTTGAATGGAAGATATTTCCTTTTCCACCATAGCCCTCTATAAGCTTCCAAATATAACTTTGCCAATTCCACAAGAACAGCCTTAGCGAAAGGCTTCTTGAAGGGAAAAATGTAAATCTGTGAGATGAATTAACAGAACACAGAGCAGTTTCTCAGAAAGCTTCTTTCCAGTTTTGAACGGAAGATATTTCCTTTTTCACCATAGCCCTCTAAGGGCTTCCAAATATCCCTTTGCCAATTCCACAAGAACAGCCTTAGCTAAAGGCTTCTTGAAGGGAAAGATGTAACTCTGTGAGATGAATTAACAGAACACAGAGCAGTTTCTCAGAAAGTTTCTTTCCAGTTTTGAACGGAAGATATTTCCTTTTTCACAGTAGCCCTCTATGGGCTTCCAAATATCCCTTTGCCAATCCACAAGAACAGCATTAGGGAAAGGCTACTTGAAGGGAAAGATGTAACTCTGTGAGATGAATTAACAGAACACAGAGCAGTTTCTCAGAAAGCTTCTTTCCAGTTTTGAACGGAAGACATTTCCTTTTTCACCATAGCCCTCTATGGGCTTCCAAATATCCCTTTGCCAATTGCACAAGAACAGCCTTAGCGAAAGGCTTCTTGAAGGGGAAGATGTAACTCTGTGAGATGAATTAACAGAACACAGAGTAGTTTCTCAGAAAGCTTCTTTCCAGTTTTGAACGGAAGATATGTCCTTTTTCACCATAGCCCTCTATGGGCTTCCAAATATCCCTTTGCCAATTCCACAAGAACAGCCTTAGCGAAAGGCTTCTTGAAGGGAAACATGTAACTCTGTGAGGTGAATTAACAGAACACGGAGCAGTTTCTCGAAAGACTGTTTCCAGTTTTGAACGGAAGATATTTCCTTTTTCACCATAGCGCACTATGGGCTTCCAAATATCCCTTTTCCAATTCAACAAAAACAGCCTTAGCGAAAGGCTTCTTGAAGGGAAAGATGTAACTCTGTGAGATGAATTAACAGAACACAGAGCAGTTTCTCAGAAAGCTTCTTTCCAGTTTTGAACGGAAGATATTTCCTTTTTCACCATAGCCCTCTATGGGCTTCCAAATATCCCTTTGCCAATTCCACAAGAACAGCCTTAGCGAAAGGCTTCTTGAAGGGAAAGATGTAACTCTGTGAGATGAATTAACAGAACATAGAGCAGTTTCTCAGAAAGCTTCTATCCAATTTTGAACGGAAGATATTTCCTTTTTCACCATAGCCCTCTATGGGCTTCCAAATATCCCTTTGCCAATTGCACAACAACTGCCTTAGCGAAAGGCTTCTTGAAGGGAAAGATGTAACTCTGTGAGATGAATTAACAGAACACAGAGCAGTTTCTCAGAAAGCTTCTTTCCAGTTTTGAACGGAAGATATTTCCTTTTTCACCATAGCCCTCTAGGGGTTCAAAATATCCCTTTGCCAATTCCACAAGAACAGCCTTAGCGAAAGGCTGCTTGAAGGGAAAGATGTAACTCTGTGAGATGAATTAACAGAACACGGAGCAGTTTCTCAGAAAGCTTCTTTCCAGTTTTGAATGGAAGATATTTCCTTTTCCACCATAGCCCTCTATAAGCTTCCAAATATAACTTTGCCAATTCCACAAGAACAGCCTTAGCGAAAGGCTTCTTGAAGGGAAAGATGTAAATCTCTGAGATGAATTAACAGAACACAGAGCAGTTTCTCAGAAAGCTTCTTTCCAGTTTTGAACGGAAGATATTTCCTTTTTCACCATAGCCCTCTAAGGGCTTCCAAATATCCCTTTGCCAATTCCACAAGAACAGCCTTAGCTAAAGGCTTCTTGAAGGGAAAGATGTAACTCTGTGAGATGAATTAACAGAACACAGAGCAGTTTCTCAGAAAGCTTCTTTCCAGTTTTGAACGGAAGATATTTCCTTTTTCACAGTAGCCCTCTATGGGCTTCCAAATATCCCTTTGCCAATCCACAAGAACAGCATTAGCGAAAGGCTACTTGAAGGGAAAGATGTAACTCTGTGAGATGAATTAACAGAACACAGAGCAGTTTCTCAGAAAGCTTCTTTCCAGTTTTGAACGGAAGACATTTCCTTTTTCACCATAGCCCTCTATGGGCTTCCAAATATCCCTTTGCCAATTGCACAAGAACAGCCTTAGCGAAAGGCTTCTTGAAGGGATAGTTGTAACTCTGTGAGATGAATTAACAGAACACGGAGCAGTTTCTCAGAAATCTTCTTTCCAGTTTTGAACGGAAGATATTTCCTTTTTCACCATTGCCCTCTATGGGCTTCCAAATATCCCTTTGCCAATTCCACAAGAACAGCCCTAACGAAAGGCTTCTTGAAGGGAAAGATGTAACTCTGTGAGACGAATTAACAGAACACAGAGCAGTTTCTCAGAAAGCTTCTTTCCAGTTTTGAATGGAAGATATTTCCTTTTTCCCATAGCCCTCTATGAGCTTCCAATTATAACTTTGCCAATTCCACAAGAACAGCCTTAGCGAAAGGCTTCATGAAGGGAAAGATGTAAATCTGTGAGATGAATTAACAGAACACAGAGCAGTTGCTCAGAAAGCTTCTTTCCAGTTTTGAACGGAAGATATTTCCTTTTTCACCATAGCCCTCTATGGGCTTCCAAATATCCCTTTGCCAATTCCACAAGAACAGCCTTAGCGAAAGGCTTCTTGAAGGGAAAGATGTAACTCTGTGAGATGAATTAACAGAACACAGAGCAGTTTCTCAGAAAGCTTCTTTCCAGTTTTGAACGGAAGATATTTCCTTTTTCACCATAGCCCTCTATGGGCTTCCAAATATCCCTTTGCCAATTCCACAAGAACAGCCTTAGCGAAAGGCTTCTTGAAGGGAAAGATGTAACTCTGTGAGATGAATTAACAGGACACAGAGCAGTTTCTCAGAAAGTTTCTTTCCAGTTTTGAACGGAAGATATTTCCTTTTTCACCATAGCCCTCTATGGGCTTCCAAATATCCCTTTGCCAATTCCACAAGAACAGCCTTAGCGAAAGGCTACTTGAAGGGAAACATGTAACTCTGTGAGATGAATTAACAGAACACGGAGCAGTTTCTCAGAAAGCTTGTTTCCAGTTTTGAACGGAAGATATTTTTTTTTTCACAATAGCCCTCTATGGGCTCCAAATATCCCTTTTCCAATTCCACAAGAACAGCCTTAGCGAAAGGCTTCTTGCAGGGAAAGATGTAACTCTGTGAGATGAATTAACAGAACACAGAGCAGTTTCTCAGAAAGCTTCTTTCCAGTTTTGAACGGAAGATATTTCCTTTTTCACCATAGCCCTCTATGGGCTTCCAAATATCCCTTTGCCAATTCCACAAGAACAGCCTTAGCGAAAATCTTCTTGAAGGGAAAGATGTAACTCTGTGAGATGAATTAACAGAACACAGAGCAGTTTCTCAGAAAGCTTCTTTCCAGTTTTGAACGGAAGATATTTCCTTTTTCACCATAGCCCTCTATGGGCTTCGAAATATCCCTTTGCCAATTCCACAAGAACAGCCTTACCGAAAGGCTTCTTGAAGGGAAAGATGTAACTCTGTGAGATGAATTAACAGAACACAGAGCAGTTTCTCAGAAAGCTTCTTTCCAGTTTTGAACTGAAGGTATTTCCTTTTTCACCATAGCCCTCTATGGGCTTCCAAATATCCCTTTGCCAATTGCACAAGAACAGCCTTAGCGAAAGGCTTCTTGAAGGGAAAGATGTAACTCTGTGAGATGAATTAACAGAATACAGAGCAGTTTCTCAGAAAGCTTCTTTCCAGTTTTGAACGGAAGATATTTCCTTTTTCACCGTAGCCCTCTATGGGCTTCCAAATATCCCTTTGCCAATTGCACAAGAACAGCCTTAGCGAAAGGCTTCTTGAAGGGAAAGATGTAATTCTGTGAGATGAATTAACAGAACACAGAGCAGTTTCTCAGAAAGCTTCTTTACAGTTTTGAACGGAAGATATTTCCTTTTTCACCATAGCCCTCTATGGGCTTCAAAATATCCCTTTGCCAATTGCACAAGAACAGCCTTAGCGAAAGGCTTCTTGAAGGGAAAGATGTAACTCTGTGAGATGAATTAACAGAATACAGAGCAGTTTCTCAGAAAGCTTCTTTCCAGTTTTGAACGGAAGATATTTCCTTTTTCACCATAGCCCTCCATGGGCTTCCAAATATCCCTTTGCCAATTCGACAAGAACAGCCTTAGCGAAAGGCTTCTTGAAGGGAAAGATGAAACTCTGTGGGATGAATTAACAGAACACAGAGCAGTTTCTCAGAAATCTTCTTTCCAGTTTTGAACGGAAGATATTTCCTTTTTCACCATAACCCTCTATGGGCTTCCAAATATCCCTTTTCCAATTCCAAAAGAACAGCCTGTGCGAAAGGCTTCTTGAAGGGAAAGATGTAACTCTCTGAGATGAATTAACAGAACACAGAGCAGTTTCTCACAAAGCTTCTTTCCAGTTTCGAACGGAAGATATTTCCTTTTTCACCATAGCCCTCTATGGGCTTCCAAATATCCCTTTGCCAATTCCACAAGAACAGCCTTACCGAAAGGCTTCTTGAAGGGAAAGATGTAACTCTGTAAGATGAATTAACAGAACATAGAGCAGTTTCTCAGAAAGCTTCTTTCCAGTTTTGAACTGAAGATATTTCCTTTTTCACCATAGCCCTCTAGGGGCTTCCAAATATCCCTTTGCCAATTGCACAACAACTGCCTTAGCGAAAGGCTTCTTGAAGGGAAAGATGTAACTCTGTGAGATGAATTAACAGAACACAGAGCAGTTTCTCAGAAAGATTCTTTCCAGTTTTCAACGGAAGATATTTCCTTTTTCACCATAGCCCTCTATGGGCTTCCAAATATCCCTTTGCCAATTCCACAAGAACAGCCTTAGCGAAAGGCTTCTTGAAGGGAAACATGTAACTCTGTGAGATGAATTAACAGAACACGGAGCAGTTTCTCAGAAAGCTTGTTTCCAGTTTTGAACGGAAGATATTTCCTTTTTCACAATAGCCCTCTATGGGCTCCAAATATCCCTTTTCCAATTCCACAAGAACAGCCTTAGCGAAAGGCTTCTTGCAGGGAAAGATGTAAATCTGTGAGATGAATTAACAGAACACAGAGCAGTTGCTCAGAAAGCTTCTTTCCAGTTTTGAACGGAAGATATTTCCTTTTTCACCATAGCCCTCTATGGGCTTCCAAATATCCCTTTGCCAATTCCACAAGAACAGTCTTAGCGAAAGGCTTCTTGAAGGGAAAGATGTAACTCTGTGAGATGAATTAACAGAACACAGAGCAGTTTCTCAGAAAGCTTCTTTCCAGTTTTGAACGGAAGATATTTCCTTTTTCACCATAGCCCTCTATGGGCTTCCAAATATCCCTTTGCCAATTCCACAAGAACAGCCTTAACGAAAGGCTTCTTGAAGGGAAAGATGTAACTCTGTGAGATGAATTAACAGGACACAGAGCAGTTTCTCAGAAAGTTTCTTTCCAGTTTTGAACGGAAGATATTTCCTTTTTCACCATAGCCCTCTATGGGCTTCCAAATATCCCTTTGCCAATTCCACAAGAACAGCCTTAGCGAAAGGCTTCTTGAAGGGAAAGATGTAACTCTGTGAGATGAATTAACAGAACACGGAGCAGTTTCTCAGAAAGCTTGTTTCCAGTTTTGAACGGAAGATATTTCCTTTTTCACAATAGCCCTCTATGGGCTCCAAATATCCCTTTTCCAATTCCACAAGAACAGCCTTAGCGAAAGGCTTCTTGCAGGGAAAGATGTAACTCTGTGAGATGAATTAACAGAACACAGAGCAGTTTCTCAGAAAGCTTCTTTCCAGTTTTGAACGGAAGATATTTCCTTTTTCACCATAGCCCTCTATGGGCTTCCAAATATCCCTTTGCCAATTCCACAACAACAGCCTTAGCGAAAATCTTCTTGAAGGGAAAGATGTAACTCTGTGAGATGAATTAACAGAACACAGAGCAGTTTCTCAGAAAGCTTCTTTCCAGTTTTGAACGGAAGATATTTCCTTTTTCACCATAGACCTCTATGGGCTTCCAAATATCCCTTTGCCAATTCCACAAGAACAGCCTTACCAAAAGGCTTCTTGAAGGGAAAGATGTAACTCTGTGAGATGAATTAACAGAACACAGAGCAGTTTCTCATAAAGCTTCTTTCCAGTTTTGAACTGAAGATATTTCCTTTTTCACCATAGCCCTCTAGGGGCTTCCAAATATCCCTTTGCCAATTGCACAAGAACAGCCTTAGCGAAAGGCTTCTTGAAGGGAAAGATGTAACTCTGTGAGATGAATTAACAGAATACAGAGCAGTTTCTCAGAAAGCTTCTTTCCAGTTTTGAACGGAAGATATTTCCTTTTTCACCATAGCCCTCCATGGGCTTCCAAATATCCCTTTGCCAATTCGACAAGAACAGCCTTAGCGAAAGGCTTCTTGAAGGGAAAGATGAAACTCTGTGGGATGAATTAACAGAACACAGAGCAGTTTCTCAGAAATCTTCTTTCCAGTTTTGAACGGAAGATATTTTCTTTTTCACCATAACCCTCTATGGGCTTCCAAATATCCCTTTTCCAATTCTAAAAGAACAGCCTGAGCAAAAGGCTTCTTGAAGGGAAAGATGTAACTCGGTGAGATGAATTAACAGAACACAGAGCAGTTTCTCACAAAGCTTCTTTCAACTTTTGAACGGAAGATATTTCCTTTTTCACCATAGCCCTCTATGGGCTTCCAAATATCCCTTTTCCAATTCCACAAGAACAGCCTTAGCGAAAGGCTTCTTGAAGGGAAAGATGTAACTCTGTGAGATGAATTAACAGAACATAGAGCAGTTTCTCAGAAAGCTTCTTTCCAGTTTTGAACGTAAGATATTTCCTTTTTCACCATAGCCCTCTATGGGCTTCCAAATATCCCTTTGCCAATTGCACAACAACTGCCTTAGCGAAAGGCTTCTTGAAGGGAAAGATGTAACTCTGTGAGATGAATTAACAGAACACAGAGCAGTTTCTCAGAAAGCTTCTTTCCAGTTTTCAACGGAAGATATTTCCTTTTTCACCATAGCCCTCTATGGGCTTCCAAATATCCCTTTGCAATTCCACAAGAACAGCCTTAGCGAAAGGCTTCTTGAAGGGAAAGATGTAACTCTGTGAGATGAATTAACAGAACACGGAGCAGTTTCTCAGAAAGCTTCTTTCCAGTTTTGAACGGAAGATATTTCCTTTTTCACCATAGCCCTCTATGGGCTTCCAAATATCCCTTTGCCAATTCCACAAGAACAGCCTTAGCGAATCGCTTCTTGAAGGGAAAGATGTAACACTGTGAAATGAATTTACAGAACACAGAGCAGTTTCTCAGAAAGCTTCTTCCCAGTTTTGAACGGAAGATATTTCCTTTTTCACAATAGCCCTCTATGGGCTTCAAAATATCCCTTTGCAATTCCACAAGAACAGCCTTAGCGAAAGGCTTTTTGAAGGGAAAGATGTAACTCTGTGAGATGAATTAACAGAACACAGAGCAGTTTCTCAGAAAGCTTCTTTCCAGTTTTGAACGGAAGATATTTCCTTTTTCACCGTACCCTCTATGGGCTTCCAAATATCCCTTTGCCAATTGCACAAGAACAGCCTTAGCGAAAGGCTTCTTGAAGGGAAAGATGTAACTCTGTGAGATGAATTAACAGAACACAGAGCAGTTTCTCAGAAAGCTTCTTTACAGTTTTGAACGGAAGATATTTCCTTTTTCACCATAGCCCTCTATGGGCTTCAAAATATCCCTTTGCCAATTGCACAAGAACAGCCTTAGCGAAAGGCTTCTTGAAGGGAAAGATGTAACTCTGTGAGATGAATTAACAGAACACGGAGCAGTTTCTCAGAAAGCTTCTTTCCAGTTTTGAACGGAAGATATTTCCTTTTTCACCATAGCCCTCTATGGGCTTCCAAATATCCCTTTGCCAATTCCACAAGAAAAGCCTTAGCGAATCGCTTCTTGAAGGGAAAGATGTAACACTGTGAGATGAATTTACAGAACACAGAGCAGTTTCTCAGAAAGCTTCTTCCCAGTTTTGAACGGAAGATATTTCCTTTTTCACAATAGCCCTCTATGGGCTTCAAAATATCCCTTTGCAATTCCACAAGAACAGCCTTAGCGAAAGGCTTCTTGAAGGGAAAGATGTAACTCTGTGAGGTGAATTAACAGAACACAGAGCAGTTTCTCAGAAAGCTTCTTTCCAGTTTTGAACGGAAGATATTTCCTTTTTCACCGTAGCCCTCTATGGGCTTCCAAATATCCCTTTGCCAATTGCACAAGAACAGCCTTAGCGAAAGGCTTCTTGAAGGGAAAGATGTAACTCTGTGAGATGAATTAACAGAACACAGAGCAGTTTCTCACAAAACTTCTTTACAGTTTTGAACGGAAGATATTTCCTTTTTCACCATAGCCCTCTATGGGCTTCCAAATATCCCTTTGCCAATTCTACAAGAACAGCCTTAGCGAAAGGCTTCTTGAAGAGAAAGATGTAACTCTGTGAGATGAATTAACAGAACACAGAGCAGTTTCTCAGGAAGTTTCTTTCCAGTTTTGAACGGAAGATATTTCCTTTTTCACCATAGCCCTCTATGGGCTTCCAAATATCCCTTTGCCAATTCCACAAGAACAGCCTTAGCGAAAGGCTTCTTGAAGGGAAACATGTAACTCTGTGAGATGAATTAACAGAACACGGAGCAGTTTCTCAGAAAGCTTGTTTCCAGTTTTGAACGGAAGATATTTCCTTTTTCACCATAGCCCTCTATGGGCTTCCAAATATCCCTTTGCCAATTCCACAAGAACAGCCTTAGCGAAAGGCTTCTTGAAGGGATAGATGTAACTCTGTGAGATGAATTAACAGAACACGGAGCAGTTTCTCAGAAAGCTTCTTTCCAGTTTTGAACGGAAGATATTTCCTTTTTCACCATAGCCCTCTATGGGCTTCCAAATATCCCTTTGCCAATTCCACAAGAACAGCCTTAGCGAAAGGCTGCTTGAAGGGAAAGATGTAACTCTGTGAGATGAATTAACAGAACACGGAGCAGTTTCTCAGAAAGCTTCTTTCCAGTTTTGAACGGAAGATATTTCCTTTTTCACCATAGCCCTCTATGGGCTTCCAAATATCCCGTTGCCAATTCCACAAGAACAGCCTTAGCGAAAGGCTGCTTGAAGGGAAAGATGTAACTCTGTGAGATGAATTAACAGAACACTGAGCAGTTTCTCAGAAAGCTTCTTTCCAGTTTTGAATGGAAGATATTTCCTTTTCCACCCTAGCCCTCTATAAGCTTCCAAATATAACTTTGCCAATTCCCCAAGAACAGCCTTAGCGAAAGGCTTCTTGAAGGGAAAGATGTAAATCTGTGAGATGAATTAACAGAACACAGAGCAGTTTCTCAGAAAGCTTCTTTCCAGTTTTGAACGGAAGATATTTCCTTTTTCACCATAGCCCTCTATGGGCTTCCAAATATCCCTTTTCCAATTCCACAAGAACAGCCTTAGCGAAAGGCTTCTTGCAGGGAAAGATGTAACTCTGTGAGATGAATTAACAGAACACAGAGCAGTTTCTCAGAAAGCTTCTTTCCAGTTTTGAACGGAAGATATTTCCTTTTTCACCATAGCCCTCTATGGGCTTCCAAATATCCCTTTGCCAATTCCACAAGAACAGCCTTAGCGAAAGTCTTCTTGAAGGAAAAGATGTAACTCTGTGAGATGAATTAACAGAACACAGAGCAGTTTCTCAGAAAGCTTCTTTCCAGTTTTGAAAGGAAGTTATTTCCTTTTTCACCATAGACCTCTATGGGCTTCCAAATATCCCTTTGCCAATTCCACAAGAACAGCCTTACCAAAAGGCTTCTTGAAGGGAAAGATGTAACTCTGTGAGATGAATTAACAGAACACAGAGCAGTTTCTCATAAAGCTTCTTTCCAGTTTTGAACTGAAGATATTTCCTTTTTCACCATAGCCCTCTAGGGGCTTCCAAATATCCCTTTGCCAATTGCACAAGAACAGCCTTAGCGAAAGGCTTCTTGAAGGGAAAGATGTAACTCTGTGAGATGAATTAACAGAATACAGAGCAGTTTCTCAGAAAGCTTCTTTCCAGTTTTGAACGGAAGATATTTCCTTTTTCACCATAGCCCTCCATGGGCTTCCAAATATCACTTTGCCAATTCGACAAGAACAGCCTTAGCGAAAGGCTTCTTGAAGGGAAAGATGAAACTCTGTGGGATGAATTAACAGAACACAGAGCAGTTTCTCAGAAATCTTCTTTCCAGTTTTGAACGGAAGATATTTTCTTTTTCACCATAACCCTCTATGGGATTCCAAATATCCCTTTTCCAATTCCAAAAGAACAGCCTGAGCAAAAGGCTTCTTGAAGGGAAAGATGTAACTCTGTGAGATGAATTAACAGAACACAGAGCAGTTTCTCACAAAGCTTCTTTCAACTTTTGAACGGAAGATATTTCCTTTTTCACCATAGCCCTCTATGGGCTTCCAAATATCCCTTTTCCAATTCCACAAGAACAGCCTTAGCGAAAGGCTTCTTGAAGGGAAAGATGTAACTCTGTGAGATGAATTAACAGAACATAGAGCAGTTTCTCAGAAAGCTTCTTTCCAGTTTTGAACGGAAGATATTTCCTTTTTCACCATAGCCCTCTATGGGCTTCCAAATATCCCTTTGCCAATTGCACAACAACTGCCTTAGCGAAAGGCTTCTTGAAGGGAAAGATGTAACTCTGTGAGATGAATTAACAGAACACAGAGCAGTTTCTCAGAAAGCTTCTTTCCAGTTTTCAACGGAAGATATTTCCTTTTTCACCATAGCCCTCTATGGGCTTCCAAATATCCCTTTGCAATTCCACAAGAACAGCCTTAGCGAAAGGCTTCTTGAAGGGAAAGATGTAACTCTGTGAGATGAATTAACAGAACACGGAGCAGTTTCTCAGAAAGCTTCTTTCCAGTTTTGAACGGAAGATATTTCCTTTTTCACCATAGCCCTCTATGGGCTTCCAAATATCCCTTTGCCAATTCCACAAGAACAGCCTTAGCGAATCGCTTCTTGAAGGGAAAGATGTAACACTGTGAAATGAATTTACAGAACACAGAGCAGTTTCTCAGAAAGCTTCTTCCCAGTTTTGAACGGAAGATATTTCCTTTTTCACAATAGCCCTCTATGGGCTTCAAAATATCCCTTTGCAATTCCACAAGAACAGCCTTAGCGAAAGGCTTTTTGAAGGGAAAGATGTAACTCTGTGAGATGAATTAACAGAACACAGAGCAGTTTCTCAGAAAGCTTCTTTCCAGTTTTGAACGGAAGATATTTCCTTTTTCACCGTACCCTCTATGGGCTTCCAAATATCCCTTTGCCAATTGCACAAGAACAGCCTTAGCGAAAGGCTTCTTGAAGGGAAAGATGTAACTCTGTGAGATGAATTAACAGAACACAGAGCAGTTTCTCAGAAAGCTTCTTTACAGTTTTGAACGGAAGATATTTCCTTTTTCACCATAGCCCTCTATGGGCTTCAAAATATCCCTTTGCCAATTGCACAAGAACAGCCTTAGCGAAAGGCTTCTTGAAGGGAAAGATGTAACTCTGTGAGATGAATTAACAGAATACAGAGCAGTTTCTCAGAAAGCTTCTTTCCAGTTTTGAACGGAAGATATTTCCTTTTTCACCATAGCCCTCCATGGGCTTCCAAATATCCCTTTGCCAATTCGACAAGAACACCCTTAGCGAAAGTCTTCTTGAAGGGAAAGATGAAACTCTGTAGGATGAATTAACAGAACACAGAGCAGTTTCTCAGAAATCTTCTTTCCAGTTTTGAACGGAAGATATTTCCTTTTTCACCATAACCCTCTATGGGCTTCCAAATATCCCTTTTCCAATTCCAAAAGAACAGCCTGAGCGAAAGGCTTCTTGAAGGGAAAGATGTAACTCTGTGAGATGAATTAACAGAACACAGAGCAGTTTCTCACAAAGCTTCTTTCCAGTTTTGAACGGAAGATATTTCCTTTTTCACCATAGCCCTCTATGGGCTTCCAAATATCCCTTTTCCAATTCCACAAGAACAGCCTTAGCGAAAGGCTTCTTGAAGGGAAAGATGTAACTCTGTGAGATGAATTAACAGAACATAGAGCAGTTTCTCAGAAAGCTTCTTTCCAGTTTTGAACGGAAGATATTTCCTTTTTCACCATAGCCCTCTATGGGCTTCCAAATATCCCTTTGCCAATTGCACAACAACTGCCTTAGCGAAAGGCTTCTTGAAGGGAAAGATGTAACTCTGTGAGATGAATTAACAGAACACAGAGCAGTTTCTCAGAAAGCTTCTTTCCAGTTTTCAACGGAAGATATTTCCTTTTTCACCATAGCCCTCTATGGGCTTCCAAATATCCCTTTGCCAATTCCACAAGAACAGCCTTAGCGAAAGGCTCTTGAAGGGAAAGATGTAACTCTGTGAGATGAATTAACAGAACACGGAGCAGTTTCTCAGAAAGCTTCTTTCCAGTTTTGAACGGAAGATATTTCCTTTTTCACCATAGCCCTCTATGGGCTTCCAAATATCCCTTTGCCAATTCCACAAGAAAAGCCTTAGCGAATCGCTTCTTGAAGGGAAAGATGTAACACTGTGAGATGAATTTACAGAACACAGAGCAGTTTCTCAGAAAGCTTCTTCCCAGTTTTGAACGGAAGATATTTCCTTTTTCACAATAGCCCTCTATGGGCTTCAAAATATCCCTTTGCAATTCCACAAGAACAGCCTTAGCGAAAGGCTTCTTGAAGGGAAAGATGTAACTCTGTGAGGTGAATTAACAGAACACAGAGCAGTTTCTCAGAAAGCTTCTTTCCAGTTTTGAACGGAAGATATTTCCTTTTTCACCGTAGCCCTCTATGGGCTTCCAAATATCCCTTTGCCAATTGCACAAGAACAGCCTTAGCGAAAGGCTTCTTGAAGGGAAAGATGTAACTCTGTGAGATGAATTAACAGAACACAGAGCAGTTTCTCACAAAACTTCTTTCCAGTTTTGAACGGAAGATATTTCCTTTTTCACCATAGCCCTCTATGGGCTTCCAAATATCCCTTTGCCAATTCTACAAGAACAGCCTTAGCGAAAGGCTTCTTGAAGAGAAAGATGTAACTCTGTGAGATGAATTAACAGAACACAGAGCAGTTTCTCAGGAAGTTTCTTTCCAGTTTTGAACGGAAGATATTTCCTTTTTCACCATAGCCCTCTATGGGCTTCCAAATATCCCTTTGCCAATTCCACAAGAACAGCCTTAGCGAAAGGCTTCTTGAAGGGAAACATGTAACTCTGTGAGATGAATTAACAGAACACGGAGCAGTTTCTCAGAAAGCTTGTTTCCAGTTTTGAACGGAAGATATTTCCTTTTTCACCATAGCCCTCTATGGGCTTCCAAATATCCCTTTGCCAATTCCACAAGAACAGCCTTAGCGAAAGGCTTCTTGAAGGGATAGATGTAACTCTGTGAGATGAATTAACAGAACACGGAGCAGTTTCTCAGAAAGCTTCTTTCCAGTTTTGAACGGAAGATATTTCCTTTTTCACCATAGCCCTCTATGGGCTTCCAAATATCCCTTTGCCAATTCCACAAGAACAGCCTTAGCGAAAGGCTGCTTGAAGGGAAAGATGTAACTCTGTGAGATGAATTAACAGAACACGGAGCAGTTTCTCAGAAAGCTTCTTTCCAGTTTTGAACGGAAGATATTTCCTTTTTCACCATAGCCCTCTATGGGCTTCCAAATATCCCTTTGCCAATTCCACAAGAACAGCCTTAGCGAAAGGCTGCTTGAAGGGAAAGATGTAACTCTGTGAGATGAATTAACAGAACACGGAGCAGTTTCTCAGAAAGCTTCTTTCCAGTTTTGAATGGAAGATATTTCCTTTTCCACCATAGCCCTCTATAAGCTTCCAAATATAACTTTGCCAATTCCACAAGAACAGCCTTAGCGAAAGGCTTCTTGAAGGGAAAGATGTAAATCTGTGAGATGAATTAACAGAACACAGAGCAGTTGCTCAGAAAGCTTCTTTCCAGTTTTGAACGGAAGATATTTCCTTTTTCACCATAGCCCTCTATGGGCTTCCAAATATCCCTTTTCCAATTCCACAAGAACAGCCTTAGCGAAAGGCTTCTTGCAGGGAAAGATGTAACTCTGTGAGATGAATTAACAGAACACAGAGCAGTTTCTCAGAAAGCTTCTTTCCAGTTTTGAACGGAAGATATTTCCTTTTTCACCATAGCCCTCTATGGGCTTCCAAATATCCCTTTGCCAATTCCACAAGAACAGCCTTAGCGAAAATCTTCTTGAAGGAAAAGATGTAACTCTGTGAGATGAATTAACAGAACACAGAGCAGTTTCTCAGAAAGCTTCTTTCCAGTTTTGAAAGGAAGATATTTCCTTTTTCACCATAGCCCTCTATGGGCTTCCAAATATCCCTTTGCCAATTCCACAAGAACAGCCTTACCGAAAGGCTTCTTGAAGGGAAAGATGTAACTCTGTGAGATGAATTAACAGAACACAGGGCAGTTTCTCAGAAAGCTTCTTTCCAGTTTTGTACTGAAGATATTTCCTTTTTCACCATAGCCCTCTATGGGCTTCCAAATATCCCTTTGCCAATTCCACAAGAACAGCCTTAGCGAAAGGCTTCTTGAAGGGAAAGATGTAACTCTGTGAGATGAATTAACAGAATACAGAGCAGTTTCTCAGAAAGCTTCTTCCCAGTTTTGAACGGAAGATATTTCCTTTTTCACCATAGCCCTCCATGGGCTTCCAAATATCCCTTTGCCAATTCGACAAGAACAGCCTTAGCGAAAGGCTTCTTGAAGGGAAAGATGAAACTCTGTGGGATGAATTAACAGAACACAGAGCAGTTTCTCAGAAATCTTCTTTCCAGTTTTGAACGGAAGATATTTTCTTTTTCACCATAACCCTCTATGGGCTTCCAAATATCCCTTTTCCAATTCCAAAAGAACAGCCTGAGCGAAAGGCTTTTTGAAGGGAAAGATGTAACTCTGTGAGATGAATTAAGAGAACACAGAGCAGTTTCTCAGAAAGCTTCTTTCCAGTTTTGAACGGAAGATATTTCCTTTTTCACCATAGCCCTCTATGGGCTTCCAAATATCCCTTTTCCAATTCCACAAGAACAGCCTTAGCGAAAGGCTTCTTGAACGGAAAGATGTAACTCTGTGAGATGAATTAACAGAACATAGAGCAGTTTCTCAGAAAGCTTCTTTCCAGTTTTGAACGGAAGATATTTCCTTTTTCACCATAGCCCTCTAGGGGCTTCCAAATATCCCTTTGCCAATTGCACAACAACTGCCTTAGCGAAAGGCTTCTTGAAGGGAAAGATGTAACTCTGTGAGATGAATTAACAGAACACAGAGCAGTTTCTCAGAAAGCTTCTTTCCAGTTTTCAACGGAAGATATTTCCTTTTTCACCATAGCCCTCTATGGGCTTCCAAATATCCCTTTGCCAATTCCACAAGAACAGCCTTAGCGAAAGGCTTCTTGAAGGGAAAGATGTAACTCTATGAGATGAATTAACAGAACACGGAGCAGTTTCTCAGAAAGCTTCTTTCCAGTTTTGAACGGAAGATATTTCCTTTTTCACCATAGCCCTCTATGGGCTTCCAAATATCCCTTTGCCAATTCCACAAGAACAGCCTTAGCGAATCGCTTCTGGAAGGGAAAGATGTAACACTGTGAAATGAATTTACAGAACACAGAGCAGTTTCTCAGAAAGCTTCTTCCCAGTTTTGAACGGAAGATATTTCCTTTTTCACAATAGCCCTCTATGGGCTTCAAAATATCCCTTTGCAATTCCACAAGAACAGAATTAGCGAAAGGCTTCTTGAAGGGAAAGATGTAACTCTGTGAGATGAATTAACAGAACACAGAGCAGTTTCTCAGAAAGCTTCTTTCCAGTTTTGAACGGAAGATATTTCCTTTTTCACCGTAGCCCTCTATGGGCTTCCAAATATCCCTTTGCCAATTGCACAATAACAGCCTTAGCGAAAGGCTTCTTGAAGGGAAAGATGTAACTCTGTGAGATGAATTAACAGAACACAGAGCAGATTCTCAGAAAGCTTCTTTACAGTTTTGAACGGAAGATATTTCCTTTTTCACCATAGCCCTCTATGGGCTTCAAAATATCCCTTTGCCAATTGCACAAGAACAGCCTTAGCGAAAGGCTTCTTGAAGGGAAAGATGTAACTCTGTGAGATGAATTAACAGAATACAGAGCAGTTTCTCAGAAAGCTTCTTTCCAGTTTTGAACGGAAGATATTTCCTTTTTCACCATAGCCCTCCATGGGCTCCCAAATATCCCTTTGCCAATTCGACAAGAACAGCCTTAGCGAAAGTCTTCTTGAAGGGAAAGATGAAACTCTGTGGGATGAATTAACAGAACACAGAGCAGTTTCTCAGAAATCTTCTTTCCAGTTTTGAACGGAAGATATTTCCTTTTTCACCATAACCCTCTATGGGCTTCCAAATATCCCTTTTCCAATTCCAAAAGAACAGCCTGAGCGAAAGGCTTCTTGAAGGGAAAGATGTAACTCTGTGAGATGAATTAACAGAACACAGAGCAGTTTCTCACAAAGCTTCTTTCCAGTTTTGAACGGAAGATATTTCCTTTTTCACCATAGCCCTCTATGGGCTTCCAAATATCCCTTTGCCAATTCCACAAGAACAGCCTTAGCGAAAGGCTTCTTGAAGGGAAACATGTAACTCTGTGAGATGAATTAACAGAACACGGAGCAGTTTCTCAGAAAGCTTGTTTCCAGTTTTGAACGGAAGATATTTCCTTTTTCACCATAGCCCTCTATGGGCTTCCAAATATCCCTTTGCCAATTCCACAAGAACAGCCTTAGCGAAAGGCTTCTTGAAGGGATAGATGTAACTCTGTGAGATGAATTAACAGAACACGGAGCAGTTTCTCAGAAAGCTTCTTTCCAGTTTTGAACGGAAGATATTTCCTTTTTCACCATAGCCCTCTATGGGCTTCCAAATATCCCTTTGCCAATTCCACAAGAACAGCCTTAGCGAAAGGCTGCTTGAAGGGAAAGATGTAACTCTGTG
This sequence comes from Chlorocebus sabaeus, assembly GCF_047675955.1. Classification (NCBI taxonomy): domain Eukaryota; kingdom Metazoa; phylum Chordata; class Mammalia; order Primates; family Cercopithecidae; genus Chlorocebus; species Chlorocebus sabaeus. Next base: position 101,888,918 of record NC_132925.1, on the reverse strand, counting down.
AGATGAATTAACAGAACACGGAGCAGTTTCTCAGAAAGCTTCTTTCCAGTTTTGAACGGAAGATATTTCCTTTTTCACCATAGCCCTCTATGGGCTTCCAAATATCCCGTTGCCAATTCCACAAGAACAGCCTTAGCGAAAGGCTGCTTGAAGGGAAAGATGTAACTCTGTGAGATGAATTAACAGAACACTGAGCAGTTTCTCAGAAAGCTTCTTTCCAGTTTTGAATGGAAGATATTTCCTTTTCCACCCTAGCCCTCTATAAGCTTCCAAATATAACTTTGCCAATTCCCCAAGAACAGCCTTAGCGAAAGGCTTCTTGAAGGGAAAGATGTAAATCTGTGAGATGAATTAACAGAACACAGAGCAGTTTCTCAGAAAGCTTCTTTCCAGTTTTGAACGGAAGATATTTCCTTTTTCACCATAGCCCTCTATGGGCTTCCAAATATCCCTTTTCCAATTCCACAAGAACAGCCTTAGCGAAAGGCTTCTTGCAGGGAAAGATGTAACTCTGTGAGATGAATTAACAGAACACAGAGCAGTTTCTCAGAAAGCTTCTTTCCAGTTTTGAACGGAAGATATTTCCTTTTTCACCATAGCCCTCTATGGGCTTCCAAATATCCCTTTGCCAATTCCACAAGAACAGCCTTAGCGAAAGTCTTCTTGAAGGAAAAGATGTAACTCTGTGAGATGAATTAACAGAACACAGAGCAGTTTCTCAGAAAGCTTCTTTCCAGTTTTGAAAGGAAGTTATTTCCTTTTTCACCATAGACCTCTATGGGCTTCCAAATATCCCTTTGCCAATTCCACAAGAACAGCCTTACCAAAAGGCTTCTTGAAGGGAAAGATGTAACTCTGTGAGATGAATTAACAGAACACAGAGCAGTTTCTCATAAAGCTTCTTTCCAGTTTTGAACTGAAGATATTTCCTTTTTCACCATAGCCCTCTAGGGGCTTCCAAATATCCCTTTGCCAATTGCACAAGAACAGCCTTAGCGAAAGGCTTCTTGAAGGGAAAGATGTAACTCTGTGAGATGAATTAACAGAATACAGAGCAGTTTCTCAGAAAGCTTCTTTCCAGTTTTGAACGGAAGATATTTCCTTTTTCACCATAGCCCTCCATGGGCTTCCAAATATCACTTTGCCAATTCGACAAGAACAGCCTTAGCGAAAGGCTTCTTGAAGGGAAAGATGAAACTCTGTGGGATGAATTAACAGAACACAGAGCAGTTTCTCAGAAATCTTCTTTCCAGTTTTGAACGGAAGATATTTTCTTTTTCACCATAACCCTCTATGGGATTCCAAATATCCCTTTTCCAATTCCAAAAGAACAGCCTGAGCAAAAGGCTTCTTGAAGGGAAAGATGTAACTCTGTGAGATGAATTAACAGAACACAGAGCAGTTTCTCACAAAGCTTCTTTCAACTTTTGAACGGAAGATATTTCCTTTTTCACCATAGCCCTCTATGGGCTTCCAAATATCCCTTTTCCAATTCCACAAGAACAGCCTTAGCGAAAGGCTTCTTGAAGGGAAAGATGTAACTCTGTGAGATGAATTAACAGAACATAGAGCAGTTTCTCAGAAAGCTTCTTTCCAGTTTTGAACGGAAGATATTTCCTTTTTCACCATAGCCCTCTATGGGCTTCCAAATATCCCTTTGCCAATTGCACAACAACTGCCTTAGCGAAAGGCTTCTTGAAGGGAAAGATGTAACTCTGTGAGATGAATTAACAGAACACAGAGCAGTTTCTCAGAAAGCTTCTTTCCAGTTTTCAACGGAAGATATTTCCTTTTTCACCATAGCCCTCTATGGGCTTCCAAATATCCCTTTGCAATTCCACAAGAACAGCCTTAGCGAAAGGCTTCTTGAAGGGAAAGATGTAACTCTGTGAGATGAATTAACAGAACACGGAGCAGTTTCTCAGAAAGCTTCTTTCCAGTTTTGAACGGAAGATATTTCCTTTTTCACCATAGCCCTCTATGGGCTTCCAAATATCCCTTTGCCAATTCCACAAGAACAGCCTTAGCGAATCGCTTCTTGAAGGGAAAGATGTAACACTGTGAAATGAATTTACAGAACACAGAGCAGTTTCTCAGAAAGCTTCTTCCCAGTTTTGAACGGAAGATATTTCCTTTTTCACAATAGCCCTCTATGGGCTTCAAAATATCCCTTTGCAATTCCACAAGAACAGCCTTAGCGAAAGGCTTTTTGAAGGGAAAGATGTAACTCTGTGAGATGAATTAACAGAACACAGAGCAGTTTCTCAGAAAGCTTCTTTCCAGTTTTGAACGGAAGATATTTCCTTTTTCACCGTACCCTCTATGGGCTTCCAAATATCCCTTTGCCAATTGCACAAGAACAGCCTTAGCGAAAGGCTTCTTGAAGGGAAAGATGTAACTCTGTGAGATGAATTAACAGAACACAGAGCAGTTTCTCAGAAAGCTTCTTTACAGTTTTGAACGGAAGATATTTCCTTTTTCACCATAGCCCTCTATGGGCTTCAAAATATCCCTTTGCCAATTGCACAAGAACAGCCTTAGCGAAAGGCTTCTTGAAGGGAAAGATGTAACTCTGTGAGATGAATTAACAGAATACAGAGCAGTTTCTCAGAAAGCTTCTTTCCAGTTTTGAACGGAAGATATTTCCTTTTTCACCATAGCCCTCCATGGGCTTCCAAATATCCCTTTGCCAATTCGACAAGAACACCCTTAGCGAAAGTCTTCTTGAAGGGAAAGATGAAACTCTGTAGGATGAATTAACAGAACACAGAGCAGTTTCTCAGAAATCTTCTTTCCAGTTTTGAACGGAAGATATTTCCTTTTTCACCATAACCCTCTATGGGCTTCCAAATATCCCTTTTCCAATTCCAAAAGAACAGCCTGAGCGAAAGGCTTCTTGAAGGGAAAGATGTAACTCTGTGAGATGAATTAACAGAACACAGAGCAGTTTCTCACAAAGCTTCTTTCCAGTTTTGAACGGAAGATATTTCCTTTTTCACCATAGCCCTCTATGGGCTTCCAAATATCCCTTTTCCAATTCCACAAGAACAGCCTTAGCGAAAGGCTTCTTGAAGGGAAAGATGTAACTCTGTGAGATGAATTAACAGAACATAGAGCAGTTTCTCAGAAAGCTTCTTTCCAGTTTTGAACGGAAGATATTTCCTTTTTCACCATAGCCCTCTATGGGCTTCCAAATATCCCTTTGCCAATTGCACAACAACTGCCTTAGCGAAAGGCTTCTTGAAGGGAAAGATGTAACTCTGTGAGATGAATTAACAGAACACAGAGCAGTTTCTCAGAAAGCTTCTTTCCAGTTTTCAACGGAAGATATTTCCTTTTTCACCATAGCCCTCTATGGGCTTCCAAATATCCCTTTGCCAATTCCACAAGAACAGCCTTAGCGAAAGGCTCTTGAAGGGAAAGATGTAACTCTGTGAGATGAATTAACAGAACACGGAGCAGTTTCTCAGAAAGCTTCTTTCCAGTTTTGAACGGAAGATATTTCCTTTTTCACCATAGCCCTCTATGGGCTTCCAAATATCCCTTTGCCAATTCCACAAGAAAAGCCTTAGCGAATCGCTTCTTGAAGGGAAAGATGTAACACTGTGAGATGAATTTACAGAACACAGAGCAGTTTCTCAGAAAGCTTCTTCCCAGTTTTGAACGGAAGATATTTCCTTTTTCACAATAGCCCTCTATGGGCTTCAAAATATCCCTTTGCAATTCCACAAGAACAGCCTTAGCGAAAGGCTTCTTGAAGGGAAAGATGTAACTCTGTGAGGTGAATTAACAGAACACAGAGCAGTTTCTCAGAAAGCTTCTTTCCAGTTTTGAACGGAAGATATTTCCTTTTTCACCGTAGCCCTCTATGGGCTTCCAAATATCCCTTTGCCAATTGCACAAGAACAGCCTTAGCGAAAGGCTTCTTGAAGGGAAAGATGTAACTCTGTGAGATGAATTAACAGAACACAGAGCAGTTTCTCACAAAACTTCTTTCCAGTTTTGAACGGAAGATATTTCCTTTTTCACCATAGCCCTCTATGGGCTTCCAAATATCCCTTTGCCAATTCTACAAGAACAGCCTTAGCGAAAGGCTTCTTGAAGAGAAAGATGTAACTCTGTGAGATGAATTAACAGAACACAGAGCAGTTTCTCAGGAAGTTTCTTTCCAGTTTTGAACGGAAGATATTTCCTTTTTCACCATAGCCCTCTATGGGCTTCCAAATATCCCTTTGCCAATTCCACAAGAACAGCCTTAGCGAAAGGCTTCTTGAAGGGAAACATGTAACTCTGTGAGATGAATTAACAGAACACGGAGCAGTTTCTCAGAAAGCTTGTTTCCAGTTTTGAACGGAAGATATTTCCTTTTTCACCATAGCCCTCTATGGGCTTCCAAATATCCCTTTGCCAATTCCACAAGAACAGCCTTAGCGAAAGGCTTCTTGAAGGGATAGATGTAACTCTGTGAGATGAATTAACAGAACACGGAGCAGTTTCTCAGAAAGCTTCTTTCCAGTTTTGAACGGAAGATATTTCCTTTTTCACCATAGCCCTCTATGGGCTTCCAAATATCCCTTTGCCAATTCCACAAGAACAGCCTTAGCGAAAGGCTGCTTGAAGGGAAAGATGTAACTCTGTGAGATGAATTAACAGAACACGGAGCAGTTTCTCAGAAAGCTTCTTTCCAGTTTTGAACGGAAGATATTTCCTTTTTCACCATAGCCCTCTATGGGCTTCCAAATATCCCTTTGCCAATTCCACAAGAACAGCCTTAGCGAAAGGCTGCTTGAAGGGAAAGATGTAACTCTGTGAGATGAATTAACAGAACACGGAGCAGTTTCTCAGAAAGCTTCTTTCCAGTTTTGAATGGAAGATATTTCCTTTTCCACCATAGCCCTCTATAAGCTTCCAAATATAACTTTGCCAATTCCACAAGAACAGCCTTAGCGAAAGGCTTCTTGAAGGGAAAGATGTAAATCTGTGAGATGAATTAACAGAACACAGAGCAGTTGCTCAGAAAGCTTCTTTCCAGTTTTGAACGGAAGATATTTCCTTTTTCACCATAGCCCTCTATGGGCTTCCAAATATCCCTTTTCCAATTCCACAAGAACAGCCTTAGCGAAAGGCTTCTTGCAGGGAAAGATGTAACTCTGTGAGATGAATTAACAGAACACAGAGCAGTTTCTCAGAAAGCTTCTTTCCAGTTTTGAACGGAAGATATTTCCTTTTTCACCATAGCCCTCTATGGGCTTCCAAATATCCCTTTGCCAATTCCACAAGAACAGCCTTAGCGAAAATCTTCTTGAAGGAAAAGATGTAACTCTGTGAGATGAATTAACAGAACACAGAGCAGTTTCTCAGAAAGCTTCTTTCCAGTTTTGAAAGGAAGATATTTCCTTTTTCACCATAGCCCTCTATGGGCTTCCAAATATCCCTTTGCCAATTCCACAAGAACAGCCTTACCGAAAGGCTTCTTGAAGGGAAAGATGTAACTCTGTGAGATGAATTAACAGAACACAGGGCAGTTTCTCAGAAAGCTTCTTTCCAGTTTTGTACTGAAGATATTTCCTTTTTCACCATAGCCCTCTATGGGCTTCCAAATATCCCTTTGCCAATTCCACAAGAACAGCCTTAGCGAAAGGCTTCTTGAAGGGAAAGATGTAACTCTGTGAGATGAATTAACAGAATACAGAGCAGTTTCTCAGAAAGCTTCTTCCCAGTTTTGAACGGAAGATATTTCCTTTTTCACCATAGCCCTCCATGGGCTTCCAAATATCCCTTTGCCAATTCGACAAGAACAGCCTTAGCGAAAGGCTTCTTGAAGGGAAAGATGAAACTCTGTGGGATGAATTAACAGAACACAGAGCAGTTTCTCAGAAATCTTCTTTCCAGTTTTGAACGGAAGATATTTTCTTTTTCACCATAACCCTCTATGGGCTTCCAAATATCCCTTTTCCAATTCCAAAAGAACAGCCTGAGCGAAAGGCTTTTTGAAGGGAAAGATGTAACTCTGTGAGATGAATTAAGAGAACACAGAGCAGTTTCTCAGAAAGCTTCTTTCCAGTTTTGAACGGAAGATATTTCCTTTTTCACCATAGCCCTCTATGGGCTTCCAAATATCCCTTTTCCAATTCCACAAGAACAGCCTTAGCGAAAGGCTTCTTGAACGGAAAGATGTAACTCTGTGAGATGAATTAACAGAACATAGAGCAGTTTCTCAGAAAGCTTCTTTCCAGTTTTGAACGGAAGATATTTCCTTTTTCACCATAGCCCTCTAGGGGCTTCCAAATATCCCTTTGCCAATTGCACAACAACTGCCTTAGCGAAAGGCTTCTTGAAGGGAAAGATGTAACTCTGTGAGATGAATTAACAGAACACAGAGCAGTTTCTCAGAAAGCTTCTTTCCAGTTTTCAACGGAAGATATTTCCTTTTTCACCATAGCCCTCTATGGGCTTCCAAATATCCCTTTGCCAATTCCACAAGAACAGCCTTAGCGAAAGGCTTCTTGAAGGGAAAGATGTAACTCTATGAGATGAATTAACAGAACACGGAGCAGTTTCTCAGAAAGCTTCTTTCCAGTTTTGAACGGAAGATATTTCCTTTTTCACCATAGCCCTCTATGGGCTTCCAAATATCCCTTTGCCAATTCCACAAGAACAGCCTTAGCGAATCGCTTCTGGAAGGGAAAGATGTAACACTGTGAAATGAATTTACAGAACACAGAGCAGTTTCTCAGAAAGCTTCTTCCCAGTTTTGAACGGAAGATATTTCCTTTTTCACAATAGCCCTCTATGGGCTTCAAAATATCCCTTTGCAATTCCACAAGAACAGAATTAGCGAAAGGCTTCTTGAAGGGAAAGATGTAACTCTGTGAGATGAATTAACAGAACACAGAGCAGTTTCTCAGAAAGCTTCTTTCCAGTTTTGAACGGAAGATATTTCCTTTTTCACCGTAGCCCTCTATGGGCTTCCAAATATCCCTTTGCCAATTGCACAATAACAGCCTTAGCGAAAGGCTTCTTGAAGGGAAAGATGTAACTCTGTGAGATGAATTAACAGAACACAGAGCAGATTCTCAGAAAGCTTCTTTACAGTTTTGAACGGAAGATATTTCCTTTTTCACCATAGCCCTCTATGGGCTTCAAAATATCCCTTTGCCAATTGCACAAGAACAGCCTTAGCGAAAGGCTTCTTGAAGGGAAAGATGTAACTCTGTGAGATGAATTAACAGAATACAGAGCAGTTTCTCAGAAAGCTTCTTTCCAGTTTTGAACGGAAGATATTTCCTTTTTCACCATAGCCCTCCATGGGCTCCCAAATATCCCTTTGCCAATTCGACAAGAACAGCCTTAGCGAAAGTCTTCTTGAAGGGAAAGATGAAACTCTGTGGGATGAATTAACAGAACACAGAGCAGTTTCTCAGAAATCTTCTTTCCAGTTTTGAACGGAAGATATTTCCTTTTTCACCATAACCCTCTATGGGCTTCCAAATATCCCTTTTCCAATTCCAAAAGAACAGCCTGAGCGAAAGGCTTCTTGAAGGGAAAGATGTAACTCTGTGAGATGAATTAACAGAACACAGAGCAGTTTCTCACAAAGCTTCTTTCCAGTTTTGAACGGAAGATATTTCCTTTTTCACCATAGCCCTCTATGGGCTTCCAATATCCCTTTTCCAATTCCACAAGAACAGCCTTAGCGAAAGGCTTCTTGAAGGGAAAGATGTAACTCTGTGAGATGAATTAACAGAACATAGAGCAGTTTCTCAGAAAGCTTCTTTCCAGTTTTGAACGGAAGATATTTCCTTTTTCACCATAGCCCTCTATGGGCTTCCAAATATCCCTTTGCCAATTGCACAACAACTGCCTTAGCGAAAGGCTTCTTGAAGGGAAAGATGTAACTCTGTGAGATGAATTAACAGAACACAGAGCAGTTTCTCAGAAAGCTTCTTTCCAGTTTTCAACGGAAGATATTTCCTTTTTCACCATAGCCCTCTATGGGCTTCCAAATATCCCTTTGCCAATTCCACAAGAACAGCCTTAGCGAAAGGCTCTTGAAGGGAAAGATGTAACTCTGTGAGATGAATTAACAGAACACGGAGCAGTTTCTCAGAAAGCTTCTTTCCAGTTTTGAACGGAAGATATTTCCTTTTTCACCATAGCCCTCTATGGGCTTCCAAATATCCCTTTGCCAATTCCACAAGAACAGCCTTAGCGAATCGCTTCTTGAAGGGAAAGATGTAACACTGTGAGATGAATTTACAGAACACAGAGCAGTTTCTCAGAAAGCTTCTTCCCAGTTTTGAACGGAAGATATTTCCTTTTTCACAATAGCCCTCTAAGGGCTTCAAAATATCCCTTTGCAATTCCACAAGAACAGCCTTAGCGAAAGGCTTCTTGAAGGGAAAGATGTAACTCTGTGAGATGAATTAACAGAACACAGAGCAGTTTCTCAGAAAGCTTCTTTCCAGTTTTGAACGGAAGATATTTCCTTTTTCACCATAGCCCTCTATGGGCTTCCAAATATCCCTTTCCCAATTGCACAAGAACAGCCTTAGCGAAAGGCTTCTTGAAGTGAAAGATGTAACTCTGTGAGATGAATTAACAGAACACAGAGCAGTTTCTCAGAAAGCTTCTTTACAGTTTTGAACGGAAGATATTTCCTTTTTCACCATAGCCCTCTATGGGCTTCCAAATATCCCTTTGCCAATTCCACAAGAACTGCCTTAGCGAAAGGCTTCTTGAAGAGAAAGATGTAACTCTGTGAGATGAATTAACAGAACACAGAGCAGTTTCTCAGAAGTTTCTTTCCAGTTTTGAACGGAAGATATTTCCTTTTTCACCATAGCCCTCTATGGGCTTCCAAATATCCCTTTGCCAATTCCACAAGAACAGCCTTAGCGAAAGGCTTCTTGAAGGGAAACATGTAACTCTGTGAGATGAATTAACAGAACACGGAGCAGTTTCTCAGAAAGCTTGTTTCCAGTTTTGAACGGAAGATATTTCCTTTTTCACCATAGCCCTCTATGGGCTTCCAAATATCCCTTTGCCAATTCCACAAGAACAGCCTTAGCGAAAGGCTTCTTGAAGGGAAAGATGTAACTCTGTGAGATGAATTAACAGAACACAGAGCAGTTTCTCAGAAAGCTTCTTTCCAGTTTTGAACGGAAGATATTTTCTTTTTCACCATAGCTCTTCATGGGCTTCCAAATATCCCTTTGCCAATTCCAGAAGAACAGCCTTAGCGAAAGGCTTCTTGAAGGGAAAGATGTAACTCTGTGAGATGAATTAACAGAACACAGAGCAGTTTCTCAGAAAGCTTCTTTCCAGTTTTGAACGGAAGATATTCCTTTTTCACAATAGACCTCTATGGGCTTCCAAATATCAATTTGCCAATTCCACAAGAACAGCCTTAGCGAAAGGCTTCTTGCAGGGAAAGATGTAACTCTGTGAGATGAATTAACAGAACATAGAACAGTTTCTCAGAAAGCTTCTTTCCAGTTTTGAAAGGAAGATATTTCCTTTTTCACTATAGCCCTCTAAGGGCTTCCAAATATCCATTTGCCAATTGGACAAGTACAGCCTTAGCGAAAGGCTTCTTGAAGGGAAAGATGTAACTCTGTGAGATGAATTAACAGAACACAGAAGTTTCTCAGAAAGTTTCTTTCCAGTTTTGAACAGAAGATATTTCCTTTTTCACCATAGCCCTCTATGGGCTTCCAAATATCCCTTTGCCAATTCCACATGAACTGCCTTAGCGAAAGGCTTCTTGAAGAGAAAGATGTAACTCTGTGAGATGAATTAACAGAACACAGAGCAGTTTCTCAGAAAGTTTCTTTCCAGTTTTGAACGGAAGATATTTCCTTTTTCACCATAGCCCTCTATGGGCTTCCAAATATCCCTTTGCCAATTCCACAAGAACAGCCTTATCGAAAGGCTTCTTGAAGGGAAACATGTAACTCTGTGAGATGAATTAACAGAACACGGAGCAATTTCTCAGAAAGCTTGTTTCCAGTTTTGAACGGAAGATATTTCCTTTTTCACCATAGCCCTCTATGGGCTTCCAAATATCCCTTTGCCAATTCCACAAGAACAGCCTTAGCGAAAGGCTTCTTGAAGGGAAACATGTAACTCTGTGAGATGAATTAACAGAACACGGAGCAGTTTCTCAGAAAGCTTGTTTCCAGTTTTGAACGGAAGATATTTCCTTTTTCACCATAGCCCTCTATGGGCTTCCAAATATCCCTTTGCCAATTCCACAAGAACAGCCTTAGCGAAAGGCTTCTTGAAGGGAAAGATGTAACTCTGTGAGATGAATTAACAGAACACAGAGCAGTTTCTCAGAAAGCTTCTTTCCAGTTTTGAACGGAAGATATTTTCTTTTTCACCATAGCTCTTCATGGGCTTCCAAATATCCCTTTGCCAATTCCAGAAGAACAGCCTTAGCGAAAGGCTTCTTGAAGGGAAAGATGTAACTCTGTGAGATGAATTAACAGAACACAGAGCAGTTTCTCAGAAAGCTTCTTTCCAGTTTTGAACGGAAGATATTCCTTTTTCACCATAGCCCTCTATGGGCTTCCAAATATCCCTTTGCCAATTCCACAAGAACAGCCTTAGCGAAAGGCTTCTTGAAGGGAAAGATGTAACTCTGTGAGATGAATTAACAGAACACAGAGCAGTTTCTCAGAAAGCTTCTTTCCAGTTTTGAACGGAAGATATTTCCTTTTTCACCATAGCCCTCTATGGGCTTCCAAATATCCCTTTGCCAATTCCACAAGAACAGCCTTAGCGAATCGCTTCTGGAAGGGAAAGATGTAACACTGTGAAATGAATTTACAGAACACAGAGCAGTTTCTCAGAAAGCTTCTTCCCAGTTTTGAAAGGAAGATATTTCCTTTTTCACAATAGCCCTCTATGGGCTTCAAAATATCCCTTTGCAATTCCACAAGAACAGAATTAGCGAAAGGCTTCTTGAAGGGAAAGATGTAACTCTGTGAGATGAATTAACAGAACACAGAGCAGTTTCTCAGAAAGCTTCTTTCCAGTTTTGAACGGAAGACATTTCCTTTTTCACCATAGCCCTCTATGGGCTTCCAAATATCCCTTTTCCTATTCCACAAGAACAGCCTTAGCGAAAGGCTTCTTGAAGGGAAAGATGTAACTCTGTGAGATGAATTAACAGAACATAGAGCAGTTTCTCAGAAAGCTTCTTTACAGTTTTGAACGGAAGATATTTCCTTTTTCACCATAGCCCTCTATGGGCTTCCAAATATCCCTTAGCCAATTGCACAAGAACAGCCTTAGCGAAAGGCTTCTGGAAGGGAAAGATGTAACTCTGTGAGATGAATTAACAGAACACAGAGCAGTTTCTCAGAAAGATTCTTTCCAGTTTTGAACCGAAGATATTTCCTTTTTCACCATAGCCCTCTATGGGCTTCCAAATATCCCTTTGCCAATTGCACAAGAACAGCCTTAGCGAAAGAATTCTTGAAGGGATAGATGTAGCTCTGTGAGATGAATTAACAGAACACGGAGCAGTTTCTCAGAAATCTTCTTTCCAGTTTTGAACGGAAGATATTTCCTTTTTCACCATAGCCCTCTATGGGCTTCCAAATATCCCTTTGCCAATTCCACAAGAAGAGCCCTAGCGAAAGGCTTCTTGAAGGGAAAGATGTAACTCTGTGAGACGAATTAACAGAACACAGAGCAGTTTCTCAGAAAGCTTCTTTCCAGTTTTGAATGGAAGATATTTCCTTTTTCACCATAGCCCTCTATGAGCTTCCAAATATAACTTTGCCAATTCCACAAGAACAGCCTTAGCGAAAGGCTTCATGAAGGGAAAGATGTAAATCTGTGAGATGAATTAACAGAACACAGAGCAGTTGCTCAGAAAGCTTCTTTCCAGTTTTGAACGGAAGATATTTCCTTTTTCACCATAGCCCTCTATGGGCTTCCAAATATCCCTTTGCCAATTCCACAAGAACAGCCTTAGCGAAAGGCTTCTTGAAGGGAAAGATGTAACTCTGTGAGATGAATTAACAGAACACAGAGCAGTTTCTCAGAAAGCTTCTTTCCAGTTTTGAACGGAAGATATTTCCTTTTTCACCATAGCCCTCTATGGGCTTCCAAATATCCCTTTGCCAATTCCACAAGAACAGCCTTAGCGAAAGGCTTCTTGAAGGGAAAGATGTAACTCTGTGAGATGAATTAACAGGACACAGAGCAGTTTCTCAGAAAGTTTCTTTCCAGTTTTGAACGGAAGATATTTCCTTTTTCACCATAGCCCTCTATGGGCTTCCAAATATCCCTTTGCCAATTCCACAAGAACAGCCTTAGCGAAAGGCTTCTTGAAGGGAAACATGCAACTCTGTGAGATGAATTAACAGAACACGGAGCAGTTTCTCAGAAAGCTTGTTTCCAGTTTTGAACGGAAGATATTTCCTTTTTCACAATAGCACTCTATGGACTTCCAAATATCCCTTTTCCAATTCCACAAGAACAGCCTTAGCGAAAGGCTTCTTGCAGGGAAAGATGTAACTCTGTGAGATGAATTAACAGAACACAGAGCAGTTTCTCAGAAAGTTCCTTTCCAGTTTTGAACGGAAGATATTTCCTTTTTCACCATAGCCCTCTATGGGCTTCCAAATATCCCTTTGCCAATTCCACAAGAACAGCCTTAGCGAAAGTCTTCTTGAAGGGAAAGATGTAACTCTGTGAGATGAATTAACAGAACACAGAGCAGTTTCTCAGAAAGGTTCTTTCCAGTTTTGAACGGAAGATATTTCCTTTTTCACCATAGCCCTCTATGGGCTTCCAAATATCCCTTTGCCAATTCCACAAGAACAGCCTTACCGAAAGGCTTCTTGAAGGGAAAGATGTAACTCTGTGAGATGAATTAACAGAACACAGAGCAGTTTCTCAGAAAGCTTCTTTCCAGTTTTGAACTGAAGATATTTCCTTTTTCACCATAGCCCTCTATGGGCTTCCAAATATCCCTTTGCCAATTGCACAAGAACAGCCTTAGCGAAAGGCTTCTTGAAGGGAAAGATATAACTCTGTGAGATGAATTAACAGAATACAGAGCAGTTTCTCAGAAAGCTTCTTTCCAGTTTTGAACGGAAGATATTTCCTTTTTCACCATAGCCCTCCATGGGCTTCCAAATATCCCTTGGCCAATTCGACAAGAACAGCCTTAGCGAAAGGCTTCTTGAAGGGAAAGATGAAACTCTGTGGGATGAATTAACAGAACACAGAGCAGTTTCTCAGAAATCTTCTTTCCAGTTTTGAACGGAAGATATTTCCTTTTTCACCATAACCCTCTATGGGCTTCCAAATATCCCTTCTCCAAATCCAAAAGAACAGCCTGAGCGAAAGGCTTCTTGAAGGGAAAGATGTAACTCTGTGAGATGAATTTACAGAACACAGAGCAGTTTCTCAGAAAGCTTCTTCCCAGTTTTGAACGGAAGATATTTCCTTTTTCACAATAGCCCTCTATGGGCTTCAAAATATCCCTTTGCAATTCCACAAGAACAGCCTTAGCGAAAGGCTTCTTGAAGGGAAAGATGTAACTCTGTGAGATGAATTAACAGAACACAGAGCAGTTTCTCAGAAAGCTTCTTTCCAGTTTTGAACGGAAGATATTTCCTTTTTCACCGTAGCTCTTCATGGGCTTCCAAATATCCCTTTGCCAATTCCACAAGAACAGCCTTAGCGAAAGGCTTCTTGAAGGGAAAGATGTAACTCTGTGAGATGAATTAACAGAACACAGAGCAGTTTCTCAGAAAGCTTCTTTCCAGTTTTGAACGGAAGATATTCCTTTTTCACAATAGCCCTCTATGGGCTTCCAAATATCAATTTGCCAATTCCACAAGAACAGCCTTAGCGAAAGGCTTCTTGCAGGGAAAGATGTAACTCTGTGAGATGAATTAACAGAACATAGAACAGTTTCTCAGAAAGCTTCTTTCCAGTTTTGAAAGGAAGATATTTCCTTTTTCACTGTAGCCCTCTAAGGGCTTCCAAATATCCATTTGCCAATTGGACAAGTACAGCCTTAGCGAAAGGCTTCTTGAAGGGAAAGATGTAACTCTGTGAGATGAATTAACAGAACACAGAGCAGTTTCTCAGAAAGCTTCTTTCCAGTTTTGAACGGAAGATATTTCCTTTTTCACCATAGCCCTCTATGGGCTTCCAAATATCCCTTTGCCAATTCCACAAGAACTGCCTTAGCGAAAGGCTTCTTGAAGAGAAAGATGTAACTCTGTGAGATGAATTAACAGAACACAGAGCAGTTTCTCAGAAAGCTTCTTTCCAGTTTTGAACGGAAGATATTTCCTTTTTCACCATAGCTCTTCATGGGCTTCCAAATATCCCTTTGCCAATTCCACAAGAACAGCCTTAGCGAAAGGCTTCTTGAAGGGAAAGATGTAACTCTGTGAGATGAATTAACAGAACATAGAACAGTTTCTCAGAAAGCTTCTTTCCAGTTTTGAAAGGAAGATATTTCCTTTTTCACTATAGCCCTCTAAGGGCTTCCAAATATCCATTTGCCAATTGGACAAGTACAGCCTTAGCGAAAGGCTTCTTGAAGGGAAAGATGTAACTCTGTGAGATGAATTAACAGAACACAGAGCAGTTTCTCAGAAAGCTTCTTTCCAGTTTTGAACGGAAGATATTTCCTTTTTCACCATAGCCCTCTATGGGCTTCCAAATATCCCTTTGCCAATTCCACAAGAACTGCCTTAGCGAAAGGCTTCTTGAAGAGAAAGATGTAACTCTGTGAGATGAATTAACAGAACACAGAGCAGTTTCTCAGAAAGTTTCTTTCCAGTTTTGAACGGAAGATATTTCCTTTTTCACCATAGCCCTCTATGGGCTTCCAAATATCCCTTTGCCAATTCCACAAGAACAGCCTTAGCGAAAGGCTTCTTGAAGGGAAAGATGTAACTCTGTGAGATGAATTAACAGAACACAGAGCAATTTCTCAGAAAGCTTCTTTCCAGTTTTGAACGGAAGATATTTCCTTTTTCACCATAGCTCTTCATGGGCTTCCAAATATCCCTTTGCCAATTCCACAAGAACAGCCTTAGCGAAAGTCTTCTTGAAGGGAAAGATGTAACTCTGTGAGATGAATTAACAGAACACAGAGCAGTTTCTCAGAAAGCTTCTTTCCAGTTTTGAACGGAAGATATTCCTTTTTCACAATAGCCCTCTATGGGCTTCCAAATATCAATTTGCCAATTCCACAAGAACAGCCTTAGCGAAAGGCTTCTTGCAGGGAAAGATGTAACGATGTAACTCTGTGAGATGAATTAACAGAACATAGAACAGTTTCTCAGAAAGCTTCTTTCCAGTTTTGAAAGGAAGATATTTCCTTTTTCACTGTAGCCCTCTAAGGGCTTCCAAATATCCATTTGCCAATTGGACAAGTACAGCCTTAGCGAAAGGCTTCTTGAAGGGAAAGATGTAACTCTGTGAGATGAATTAACAGAACACAGAGCAGTTTCTCAGAAAGCTTCTTTCCAGTTTTGAACGGAAGATATTTCCTTTTTCACCATAGCCCTCTATGGGCTTCCAAATATCCCTTTGCCAATTCCACAAGAACTGCCTTAGCGAAAGGCTTCTTGAAGAGAAAGATGTAACTCTGTGAGATGAATTAACAGAACACAGAGCAGTTTCTCAGAAAGCTTCTTTCCAGTTTTGAACGGAAGATATTTCCTTTTTCACCATAGCTCTTCATGGGCTTCCAAATATCCCTTTGCCAATTCCACAAGAACAGCCTTAGCGAAAGGCTTCTTGAAGGGAAAGATGTAACTCTGTGAGATGAATTAACAGAACACAGAGCAGTTTCTCAGAAAGCTTCTTTCCAGTTTTGAACGGAAGATATTCCTTTTTCACAATAGCCCTCTATGGGCTTCCAAATATCAATTTGCCAATTCCACAAGAACAGCCTTAGCGAAAGGCTTCTTGCAGGGAAAGATGTAACTCTGTGAGATGAATTAACAGAACATAGAACAGTTTCTCAGAAAGCTTCTTTCCAGTTTTGAAAGGAAGATATTTCCTTTTTCACTATAGCCCTCTAAGGGCTTCCAAATATCCATTTGCCAATTGGACAAGTACAGCCTTAGCGAAAGGCTTCTTGAAGGGAAAGATGTAACTCTGTGAGATGAATTAACAGAACACAGAGCAGTTTCTCAGAAAGCTTCTTTCCAGTTTTGAACGGAAGATATTTCCTTTTTCACCATAGCCCTCTATGGGCTTCCAAATATCCCTTTGCCAATTCCACAAGAACTGCCTTAGCGAAAGGCTTCTTGAAGAGAAAGATGTAACTCTGTGAGATGAATTAACAGAACACAGAGCAGTTTCTCAGAAAGTTTCTTTCCAGTTTTGAACGGAAGATATTTCCTTTTTCACCATAGCCCTCTATGGGCTTCCAAATATCCCTTTGCCAATTCCACAAGAACAGCCTTAGCGAAAGGCTTCTTGAAGGGAAACATGTAACTCTGTGAGATGAATTAAAAGAACACGGAGCAGTTTCTCAGAAAGCTTGTTTCCAGTTTTGAACGGAAGATATTTCCTTTTTCACCATAGCCCTCTATGGGCTTCCAAATATCCCTTTGCCAATTCCACAAGAACAGCCTTAGCGAAAGGCTTCTTGAAGGGAAAGATGTAACTCTGTGAGATGAATTAACAGAACACAGAGCAGTTTCTCAGAAAGCTTCTTTCCAGTTTTGAACGGAAGATATTTTCTTTTTCACCATAGCTCTTCATGGGATTCCAAATATCCCTTTGCCAATTCCACAAGAACAGCCTTAGCGAAAGGCTTCTTGAAGGGAAAGATGTAACTCTGTGAGATGAATTAACAGAACACAGAGCAGTTTCTCAGAAAGCTTCTTTCCAGTTTTGAACGGAAGATATTCCTTTTTCACAATAGACCTCTATGGGCTTCCAAATATCAATTTGCCAATTCCACAAGAACAGCCTTAGCGAAAGGCTTCTTGCAGGGAAAGATGTAACTCTGTGAGATGAATTAACAGAACATAGAACAGTTTCTCAGAAAGCTTCTTTCCAGTTTTGAAAGGAAGATATGTCCTTTTTCACTATAGCCCTCTAAGGGCTTCCAAATATCCATTTGCCAATTGGACAAGTACAGCCTTAGCGAAAGGCTTCTTGAAGGGAAAGATGTAACTCTGTGAGATGAATTAACAGAACACAGAAGTTTCTCAGAAAGCTTCTTTCCAGTTTTGAACGGAAGATATTTCCTTTTTCACCACAGCCCTCTATGGGCTTCCAAATATCCCTTTGCCAATTCCACAAGAACTGCCTTAGCGAAAGGCTTCTTGAAGAGAAAGATGTAACTCTGTGAGATGAATTAACAGAACACAGAGCAGTTTCTCAGAAAGTTTCTTTCCAGTTTTGAACGGAAGATATTTCCTTTTTGACCATAGCCCTCTATGGGCTTCCAAATATCCCTTTGCCAATTCCACAAGAACAGCCTTAGCGAAAGGCTTCTTGAAGGGAAACATGTAACTCTGTGAGATGAATTAACAGAACACGGAGCAATTTCTCAGAAAGCTTGTTTCCAGTTTTGAACGGAAGATATTTCCTTTTTCACCGTAGCCCTCTATGGGCTTCCAAATATCCCTTTGCCAATTCCACAAGAACAGCTTTAGCGAAAGGCTTCTTGAAGGGGAAGATGTAACTCTGTGAGATGAATTAACAGAACACAGAGCAGTTTCTCAGAAAGCTTATTTCCATTTTTGAACGTAAGATATTTACTTTTTCACCATAGCCCTCTATGGGCTTCCAAATATCCCTTTGCCAATTCCACAAGAACAGCCTTAGCGAATGGCTTCTTGAAGGGAAAGATGTAATTCTGTGAGATGAATTAACAGAACACAGAGCAGTTTCTCAGAAAGCTTCTTTCCAGTTTTGAACGGAAGATATTTCCTTTTTCACCATAGCCCTCTATGGGCTTCCAAATATCCCGTTGCCAATTCCACAAGAACAGCCTTAGCGAATCGCTTCTTGAAGGGAAAGATGTAACACTGTGAGATGAATTTACAGAACACAGAGCAGTTTTTCAGAAAGCTTCTTCCCAGTTTTGAACGGAAGATATTTCCTTTTTCACAATAGCCCTCTATGGGCTTCAAAATATCCCTTTGCAATTCCACAAGAACAGCCTTAGCGAAAGGCTTCTTGAAGGGAAAGATGTAACTCTGTGAGATGAATTAACAGAACACAGAGCAGTTTCTCAGAAAGCTTCTTTCCAGTTTTGAACGGAAGATATTTTCTTTTTCACCATAGCTCTTCATGGGCTTCCAAATATCCCTTTGCCAATTCCACAAGAACAGCCTTAGCGAAAGGCTTCTTGAAGGGAAAGATGTAACACTGTGAGATGAATTAACAGAACACAGAGCAGTTTCTCAGAAAGCTTCTTTCCAGTTTTGAACGGAAGATATTTCCTTTTTCACAATAGACCTCTATGGGCTTCCAAATATCAATTTGCCAATTCCACAAGAACAGCCTTAGCGAAAGGCTTCTTGCAGGGAAAGATGTAACTCTGTGAGATGAATTAACAGAACATAGAACAGTTTCTCAGAAAGCTTCTTTCCAGTTTTGAAAGGAAGATATGTCCTTTTTCACTATAGCCCTCTAAGGGCTTCCAAATATCCATTTGCCAATTGGACAAGTACAGCCTTAGCGAAAGGCTTCTTGAAGGGAAAGATGTAACTCTGTGAGATGAATTAACAGAACACAGAAGTTTCTCAGAAAGCTTCTTTCCAGTTTTGAACGGAAGATATTTCCTTTTTCACCACAGCCCTCTATGGGCTTCCAAATATCCCTTTGCCAATTCCACAAGAACTGCCTTAGCGAAAGGCTTCTTGAAGAGAAAGATGTAACTCTGTGAGATGAATTAACAGAACACAGAGCAGTTTCTCAGAAAGTTTCTTTCCAGTTTTGAACGGAAGATATTTCCTTTTTCACCATAGCCCTCTATGGGCTTCCAAATATCCCTTTGCCAATTCCACAAGAACACCCTTAGCGAAAGGCTTCTTGAAGGGAAACATGTAACTCTGTGAGATGAATTAACAGAACACGGAGCAGTTTCTCAGAAAGCTTGTTTCCAGTTTTGAACGGAAGATATTTCCTTTTTCACCATAGCCCTCTATGGGCTTCCAAATATCCCTTTGCCAATTCCACAAGAACAGCCTTAGCGAAAGGCTTCTTGAAGGGAAAGATGTAACTCTGTGAGATGAATTAACAGAACACAGAGCAGTTTCTCAGAAAGCTTCTTTCCAGTTTTGAACGGAAGATATTTTCTTTTTCACCATAGCTCTTCATGGGCTTCCAAATATCCCTTTGCCAATTCCAGAAGAACAGCCTTAGCGAAAGGCTTCTTGAAGGGAAAGATGTAACTCTGTGAGATGAATTAACAGAACACAGAGCAGTTTCTCAGAAAGCTTCTTTCCAGTTTTGAACGGAAGATATTCCTTTTTCACAATAGACCTCTATGGGCTTCCAAATATCAATTTGCCAATTCCACAAGAACAGCCTTAGCGAAAGGCTTCTTGCAGGGAAAGATGTAACTCTGTGAAATGAATTAACAGAACATAGAACAGTTTCTCAGAAAGCTTCTTTCCAGTTTTGAAAGGAAGATATGTCCTTTTTCACTATAGCCCTCTAAGGGCTTCCAAATATCCATTTGCCAATTGGACAAGTACAGCCTTAGCGAAAGGCTTCTTGAAGGGAAAGATGTAACTCTGTGAGATGAATTAACAGAACACAGAAGTTTCTCAGAAAGCTTCTTTCCAGTTTTGAACGGAAGATATTTCCTTTTTCACCACAGCCCTCTATGGGTTTCCAAATATCCCTTTGCCAATTCCACAAGAACTGCCTTAGCGAAAGGCTTCTTGAAGAGAAAGATGTAACTCTGTGAGATGAATTAACAGAACACAGAGCAGTTTCTCAGAAAGTTTCTTTCCAGTTTTGAACGGAAGATATTTCCTTTTTCACCATAGCCCTCTATGGGCTTCCAAATATCCCTTTGCCAATTCCACAAGAACAGCCTTAGCGAAAGGCTTCTTGAAGGGAAACATGTAACTCTGTGAGATGAATTAACAGAACACGGAGCAATTTCTCAGAAAGCTTGTTTCCAGTTTTGAACGGAAGATATTTCCTTTTTCACCATAGCCCTCTATGGGCTTCCAAATATCCCTTTGCCAATTCCACAAGAACAGCCTTAGCGAAAGGCTTCTTGAAGGGAAAGATGTAACTCTGTGAGATGAATTAACAGAACACAGAGCAGTTTCTCAGAAAGCTTATTTCCATTTTTGAACGTAAGATATTTACTTTTTCACCATAGCCCTCTATGGGCTTCCAAATATCCCTTTGCCAATTCCACAAGAACAGCCTTAGCGAATGGCTTCTTGAAGGGAAAGATGTAACTCTGTGAGATGAATTAACAGAACACAGAGCAGTTTCTCAGAAAGCTTCTTTCCAGTTTTGAACGGAAGATATTTCCTTTTTCACCATAGCCCTCTATGGGCTTCCAAATATCCCTTTGCCAATTCCACAAGAACAGCCTTAGCGAAAGGCTTCTTGAAGGGAAAGATGTAACTCTGTGAGATGAATTAACAGAACACAGAGCAGTTTCTCAGAAAGCCTCTTTCCAGTTTTGAACGGAAGATATTTCCTTTTTCACCATAGCCGTCTATGGGCTTCCAAATATCCCTTTGCCAATTCCACAAGAACAGCCTTAGCGAAAGGCTTCTTGAAGGGAAAGATGTAACTCTGTGAGATGAATTAACAGAACACAGAGCAGTTTCTCAGAAACCTTCTTTCCAGTTTTGAACGGAAGATATTTCCTTTTTCACCATAGCTCTTCATGGGGTTCCCAATATCCCTTTGCCAATTCCACAAGAACAGCCTTAGCGAAAGGCTTCTTGAAGGGAAAGATGTAACTCTGTGAGATGAATTAACAGAACACAGAGCAGTTTCTCAGAAAGCTTCTTTCCAGTTTTGAACGGAAGATATTCCTTTTTCACAATAGCCCTCTATGGGCTTCCAAATATCAATTTGCCAATTCCACAAGAACAGCCTTAGCGAAAGGCTTCTTGCAGGGAAAGATGTAACTCTGTGAGATGAATTAACAGAACATAGAACAGTTTCTCAGAAAGCTTCCTTCCAGTTTTGAAAGGAAGGTATTTCCTTTTTCACTACAGCCCTCTAAGGGCTTCCAAATATCCATTTGCCAATTGGACAAGTACAGCCTTAGCGAAAGGCTTCTTGAAGGGAAAGATGTAACTCTGTGAGATGAATTAACAGAACACAGAGCAGTTTCTCAGAAAGCTTCTTTCCAGTTTTGAACGGAAGATATTTCCTTTTTCACCATAGCCCTCTATGGGCTTCCAAATATCCCTTTGCCAATTCCACAAGAACAGCCTTAGGGAAAGGCTTCTTGAAGGGAAAGATGTAACTCTGTGAGATGAATTAACAGAACACAGAGCAGTTTCTCAGAAAGCTTCTTTCCAGTTTTGAACGGAAGATATTTCCTTTTTCACCATAGCCATCTATGGGCTTCCAAATATCCCTTTGCCAATTCCACAAGAACAGCCTTAACGAAAGGCTTCTTGAATCGAAAGATGTAACTCTGTGAGATGAATTAACAGAACACGGAGCAGTTTCTCAGAAAGCTTTTTTCCAGTTTTAAACGGAAGATATTTCCTTTTTCACCATAGCCCTCTACTTGCTTCCAAATATCCCTTTGCCAATTCCACAAGAACAGCCTTAGCGAAAGGCTTCTTGAAGGGAAAGATGTAACTCTGTGAGATGAATTAACAGAACACAGAGCAGTTTCTCAGAAAGCTTCTTTCTAGTTTTGAACGGAAGATATTTCCTTTTTCACCATAGCCCTCTATGGACTTCCAAATATCCCTTTGCCAATTCCACAAGAACAGCCTTAGCGAAAGGCTTCTTGAAGGGAAAGATGTAACTCTGTGAGATGAATTTACAGAACACAGAGCAGTTTCTCAGAAAGCTTCTTTCCAGTTTTGAACGGAAGATATTTCCTTTTTCACCATAGCCCTCTATGGGCTTCCAAATATCCCTTTGCCAATTCCACAAGAACAGCCTTAGCGAAAGGCTTCTTGAAGGGAAAGATGTAACTCTGTGAGATGAATTAACAGAACACAGAGCAGTTTCTCAGAAAGCTTCTTTCCAGTTCTGAACGGAAGATATTTCCTTTTTCACCATAGCCCTCTATGGGCTTCCAAATATCCCTTTGCCAATTCCACAAGAACAGCCTTAGCGAAAGGCTTCTTGAAGGGAAAGATGTAACTTTTTGAGATGAATTAACAGAATACAGAGCAGTTTCTCAGAAAGCTTCTTTCCAGTTTTGAACGGAAGATATTTCCTTTTTCACAATAGCCCTCCATGGGCTTCCAAATATCCCTTTGCCAATTCCACAAGAACAGCCTTAGCGAGAGGCTTCTTGAAGGGAAAGATGTAACTCTGTGGGATGAATTAACAGAACACAGAACAGTTTCTCAGAAATCTTCTTTCCAGGTTTGAACGGAAGATATTTCCTTTTTCACCATAACCCTCTATGGGCTTCCAAATATCCCTTTTCCAATTCCAAAAGAACAGCCTTAGCGAAAGGCTTCTTGAAGGGAAAGATGTAACTCTGTGAGATGAATTAAGAGAACACAGAGCAGTTTCTCAGAAAGCTTCTTTCCAGTTTTGAACGGAAGATATTTCCTTTTTCACCATAGCCCTCTATGGGCTTCCAAATATCCCTTTTCCTATTCCACAAGAACAGCCTTAGCGAAAGGCTTCTTGAAGGGAAAGATGTAACTCTGTGAGATGAATTAACAGAACATAGAGCAGTTTCTCAGAAAGCTTCTTTCCAGTTTTGAACGGAAGATATTTCCTTTTTCACCATAGCCCTCTATGGGCTTCCAAATATCCCTTAGCCAATTGCACAAGAATAGCCTTAGCGAAAGGCTTCTGGAAGGGAAAGATGTAACTCTGTGAGATGAATTAACAGAACACAGAGCAGTTTCTCAGAAAGCTTCTTTCTAGTTTTGAACGGAAGATATTTCCTTTTTCACCATAGCCCTCTATGGGCTTCCAAATATCCCTTTGCCAATTCCACAAGAACAGCCTTAGCGAAAGGCTTCCTGAAAGGAAAGATGTAACTCTGTCAGATGAATTAACAGAACACGGAGCAGTTTCTCAGAAAGCTTCTTTCCAGTTTTGAACGGAAGATATTTCCTTTTTCACAATAGCCCTCTATGGGCTTCAAAATATCCCTTTGCAATTCCACAAGAACAGCCTTAGCGAAAGGCTTCTTGAAGGGAAAGATGTAACTCTGTGAGATGAATTAACAGAACACAGAGCAGTTTCTCAGAAAGCTTCTTTCCAGTTTTGAACGGAAGATATTTTCTTTTTCACCATAGCTCTTCATGGGCTTCCAAATATCCCTTTGCCAATTCCACAAGAACAGCCTTAGCTAAAGGCTTCTTGAAGGGAAAGATGTAACTCTGTGAGATGAATTAACAGAACACAGAGCAGTTTCTCAGAAACCTTCTTTCCAGTTTTGAACGGAAGATATTTCCTTTTTCACCATAGCTCTTCATGGGGTTCCCAATATCCCTTTGCCAATTCCACAAGAACAGCCTTAGCGAAAGGCTTCTTGAAGGGAAAGATGTAACTCTGTCAGATGAATTAACAGAACACAGAGCAGTTTCTCAGAAAGCTTCTTTCCAGTTTTGAACGGAAGATATTTCCTTTTTCACCATAGCCCTCTATGGGCTTCCAAATATCCCTTTGCCAATTCCACAAGAACAGCCTTAGGGAAAGGCTTCTTGAAGGGAAAGATGTAACTCTGTGAGATGAATTAACAGAACACAGAGCAGTTTCTCAGAAAGCCTCTTTCCAGTTTTGAACGGAAGATATTTCCTTTTTCACCATAGCCCTCTATGGGCTTCCAAATATCCCTTTGCCAATTCCACAAGAACAGCCTTAGCGAAAGGCTTCTTGAAGGGAAAGATGTAACTCTGTGAGATGAATTAACAGAACACAGAGCAGTTTCTCAGAAAGCTTCTTTCCAGTTTTGAACGGAAGATATTTCCTTTTTCACCATAGCCATCTATGGGCTTCCAAATATCCCTTTGCCAATTCCACAAGAACAGCCTTAACGAAAGGCTTCTTGAAGGGAAAGATGTAACTCTGTGAGATGAATTAACAGAACACGGAGCAGTTTCTCAGAAAGCTTTTTTCCAGTTTTAAACGGAAGATATTTCCTTTTTCACCATAGCCCTCTACTTGCTTCCAAATATCCCTTTGCCAATTCCACAAGAACAGCCTTAGCGAAAGGCTTCTTGAAGGGAAAGATGTAACTCTGTGAGATGAATTAACAGAACACAGAGCAGTTTCTCAGAAAGCTTCTTTCTAGTTTTGAACGGAAGATATTTCCTTTTTCACCATAGCCCTCTATGGACTTCCAAATATCCCTTTGCCAATTCCACAAGAACAGCCTTAGCGAAAGGCTTCTTGAAGGGAAAGATGTAACTCTGTGAGATCAATTTACAGAACACAGAGCAGTTTCTCAGAAAGCTTCTTTCCAGTTTTGAACGGAAGATATTTCCTTTTTCACCATAGCCCTCTATGGGCTTCCAAATATCCGTTTGCCAATTCCACAAGAACAGCCTTAGCGAAAGGCTTCTTGAAGGGAAAGATGTAACTCTGTGAGATGAATTAACAGAACACAGAGCAGTTTCTCAGAAAGCTTCTTTCCAGTTCTGAACGGAAGTTATTTCCTTTTTCACCATAGCCCTCTATGGGCTTCCAAATATCCCTTTGCCAATTCCACAAGAACTGCCTTAGCGAAAGGCTTCTTGAAGGGAAAGATGTAACTCTGTGAGATGAATTAACAGAATACAGAGCAGTTTCTCAGAAAGCTTCTTTCCAGTTTTGAACCGAAGATATTTCCTTTTTCACAATAGCCCTCCATGGGCTTCCAAATATCCCTTTGCCAATTCCACAAGAACAGCCTTAGCGAGAGGCTTCTTGAAGGGAAAGATGTAACTCTGTGGGATGAATTAACAGAACACAGAACAGTTTCTCAGAAATCTTCTTTCCAGTTTTGAACGGAAGATATTTCCTTTTTCACCATAACCCTCTATGGGCTTCCAAATATCCCTTTTCCAATTCCAAAAGAACAGCCTTAGCGAAAGGCTTCTTGAAGGGAAAGATGTAACTCTGTGAGATGAATTAAGAGAACACAGAGCAGTTTCTCAGAAAGCTTCTTTCCAGTTTTGAACGGAAGATATTTCCTTTTTCACCATAGCCCTCTATGGGCTTCCAAATATCCCTTTTCCTATTCCACAAGAACAGCCTTAGCGAAAGGCTTCTTGAAGGGAAAGATGTAACTCTGTGAGATGAATTAACAGAACATAGAGCAGTTTCTCAGAAAGCTTCTTTCCAGTTTTGAACGGAAGATATTTCCTTTTTCACCATAGCCCTCTATGGGCTTCCAAATATCCCTTAGCCAATTGCACAAGAATAGCCTTAGCGAAAGGCTTCTGGAAGGGAAAGATGTAACTCTGTGAGATGAATTAACAGAACACAGAGCAGTTTCTCAGAAAGCTTCTTTCTAGTTTTGAACGGAAGATAGTTCCTTTTTCACCATAGCCCTCTATGGGCTTCCAAATATCCCTTTGCCAATTCCACAAGAACAGCCTTAGCGAAAGGCTTCCTGAAAGGAAAGACGTAACTCTGTGAGATGAATTAACAGAACACGGAGCAGTTTCTCAGAAAGCTTCTTTCCAGTTTTGAACGGAAGATATTTCCTTTTTCACAATAGCCCTCTATGGGCTTCAAAATATCCCTTTGCAATTCCACAAGAACAGCCTTAGCGAAAGGCTTCTTGAAGGGAAAGATGTAACTCTGTGAGATGAATTAACAGAACACAGAGCAGTTTCTCAGAAAGCTTCTTTCCAGTTTTGAACGGAAGATATTTTCTTTTTCACCATAGCTCTTCATGGGCTTCCAAATATCCCTTTGCCAATTCCACAAGAACAGCCTTAGCGAAAGGCTTCTTGAAGGGAAAGATGTAACTCTGTGAGATGAATTAACAGAACACAGAGCAGTTTCTCAGAAAGCTTCTTTCCAGTTTTGAACGGAAGATATTCCTTTTTCACAATAGACCTCTATGGGCTTCCAAATATCAATTTGCCAATTCCACAAGAACAGCCTTAGCGAAAGGCTTCTTGCAGGGAAAGATGTAACTCTGTGAGATGAATTAACAGAACATAGAACAGTTTCTCAGAAAGCTTCTTTCCAGTTTTGAAAGGAAGATATGTCCTTTTTCACTATGCCCTCTAAGGGCTTCCAAATATCCATTTGCCAATTGGACAAGTACAGCCTTAGCGAAAGGCTTCTTGAAGGGAAAGATGTAACTCTGTGAGATGAATTAACAGAACACAGAAGTTTCTCAGAAAGCTTCTTTCCAGTTTTGAACGGAAGATATTTCCTTTTTCACCACAGCCCTCTATGGGCTTCCAAATATCCCTTTGCCAATTCCACAAGAACAGCCTTAGCGAAAGGCTTCTTGAAGGGAAAGATGTAACTCTGTGAGATGAATTAACAGAACACAGAGCAGTTTCTCAGAAAGCTTCTTTCCAGTTTTGAACGGAAGATATTCCTTTTTCACAATAGACCTCTATGGGCTTCCAAATATCAATTTGCCAATTCCACAAGAACAGCCTTAGCGAAAGGCTTCTTGCAGGGAAAGATGTAACTCTGTGAAATGAATTAACAGAACATAGAACAGTTTCTCAGAAAGCTTCTTTCCAGTTTTGAACGGAAGATATTTCCTTTTTCACCATAGCCCTCTTTGGGCATCCAAATACCCCTTTGCCAATTCCACAAGAACAGCCTTAGCGAAAGGCTTCTTGAAGGGAAAGATGTAACTCTGTGAGATGAATTAACAGAACACAGAGCAGTTTCTCAGAAAGCCTCTTTCCAGTTGTGAACGGAAGATATTTCCTTTTTCACCATAGCCCTCTATGGGCTTCCAAATATCCCTTTGCCAATTCCACAAGAACAGCCTTAGCGAAAGGCTTCTTGAAGGGATAGATGTAACTCTGTGAGATGAATTAACAGAACACAGAGCAGTTTCTCAGAAACCTTCTTTCCAGTTTTGAACGGAAGATATTTCCTTTTTCACCATAGCTCTTCATGGGGTTCCCAATATCCCTTTGCCAATTCCACAAGAACAGCCTTAGCGAAAGGCTTCTTGAAGGGAAAGATGTAACTCTGTCAGATGAATTAACAGAACACAGAGCAGTTTCTCAGAAAGCTTCTTTCCAGTTTTGAACGGAAGATATTCCTTTTTCACAATAGCCCTCTATGGGCTTCCAAATATCAATTTGCCAATTCCACAAGAACAGCCTTAGCGAAAGGCTTCTTGCAGGGAAAGATGTAACTCTGTGAGATGAATTAACAGAACATAGAACAGTTTCTCAGAAAGCTTCCTTCCAGTTTTGAAAGGAAGATATTTCCTTTTTCACTACAGCCCTCTAAGGGCTTCCAAATATCCATTTGCCAATTGGACAAGTACAGCCTTAGCGAAAGGCTTCTTGAAGGGAAAGATGTAACACTGTGAGATGAATTAACAGAACACAGAGCAGTTTCTCAGAAAGCTTCTTTCCAGTTTTGAACGGAAGATATTTCCTTTTTCACCATAGCCCTCTATGGGCTTCCAAATATCCCTTTGCCAATTCCACAAGAACAGCCTTAGGGAAAGGCTTCTTGAAGGGAAAGATGTAACTCTGTGAGATGAATTAACAGAACACAGAGCAGTTTCTCAGAAAGCCTCTTTCCAGTTTTGAACGGAAGATATTTCCTTTTTCACCATAGACCTCTATGGGCTTCCAAATATCCCTTTGCCAATTCCACAAGAACAGCCTTAGCGAAAGGCTTCTTGTAGGGAAAGATGTAACTCTGTGAGATGAATTAACAGAACACAGAGCAGTTTCTCAGAAAGCTTCTTTCCAGTTTTAAACGGAAGATATTTCCTTTTTCACCATAGCCATCTATGGGCTTCCAAATATCCCTTTGCCAATTCCACAAGAACAGCCTTAACGAAAGGCTTCTTGAAGGGAAAGATGTAACTCTGTGAGATGAATTAACAGAACACGGAGCAGTTTCTCAGAAAGCTTTTTTCCAGTTTTAAACGGAAGATATTTCCTTTTTCACCATAGCCCTCTACTTGCTTCCAAATATCCCTTTGCCAATTCCACAAGAACAGCCTTAGCGAAAGGCTTCTTGAAGGGAAAGATGTAACTCTGTGAGATGAATTAACAGAACACAGAGCAGTTTCTCAGAAAGCTTCTTTCTAGTTTTGAACGGAAGATATTTCCTTTTTCACCATAGCCCTCTATGGACTTCCAAATATCCCTTTGCCAATTCCACAAGAACAGCCTTAGCGAAAGGCTTCTTGAAGGGAAAGATGTAACTCTGTGAGATGAATTAACAGAACACAGAGCAGTTTCTCAGAAAGCTTCTTTCTAGTTTTGAACGGAAGATATTTACTTTTTCACCATAGCCCTCTATGGGCTTCCAAATATCCCTTTGCCAATTCCACAAGAACAGCCTTAGCGAAAGGCTTCTTGAAGGGAAAGATGTAACTCTGTGAGATGAATTAACAGAACACAGAGCAGTTTCTCAGAAATCTTCTTTCCAGTTTTGAACGGAAGATATTTTCTTTTTCAGCATAACCCTGTATGGGCTTCCAAATATCTCTTTTCCAATTCCAAAAGAACAGCCTTAGGGAAAGGCTTCTTGAAGGGAAAGATGTAACTCTGTGAGATGAATTAACAGAACACAGAGCAGTTTCTCAGAAAGCTTCTTTCCAGTTTTGAACGGAAGATATTTCCTTTTTCACCAAAGCCTTCTATGGGCTTCCAAATATCCCTTTGCCAATTCCACAAGAACAGCCTTAGCGAAACGCTTCTTGAAGGGAAAGATGTAACTCTGTGAGATGAATTAACAGAACACAGAGCAGTTTCTCAGAAAGCTTCTTTCCAGTTTTGAACGGAAGATACTTCCTTTTTCACCATAGCCCTCTATGGGCTTCCAAATATCCCTTTGCCAATTCCACAAGAACAGCCTTAGCGAAAGGCTTCTTGAAGGGAAAGATGTAACTCTGTGAGATGAATTAACAGAACACAGAGCAGTTTCTCAGAAAGCTTCTTTCCAGTTTTGAACGGAAGATATTTCCTTTTTCACCATAGCCCTCTATGGGCTTCCAAATATCTCTTTGCCAATTCCACAAGAACAGCCTTAGCGAAAGGCTTCTTGAAGGGAAAGATGTAACTCTGTGAGATGAATTGACAGATCACAGAGAAGTTTTTCAGAAAGCTTCTTTCCAGTTTTGAACGGAAGATATTTCCTTTTTCACCATAGCCCTCTATGGGCTTCCAAATATCCCTTTGCCAATTCCACAAGAACAGCCTTAGCGAAAGGCTTCTTGAAGGGAAAGATGTAACTCTGTGAGATGAATTAACAGAACACAGAGCAGTTTCTCAGAAAGCTTCTTTCCACTTTTGAACGGAAGATATTTCCTTTTTCACCATAGCCCTCTATGGGCTTCCAAATATCCCTTTGCCAATTCCACAAGAACAGCCTTAGCGAAAGGCTGCTTGAAGGGAAAGATGTAACTCTGTGAGATGAATTAACAGAACACAGAGCAGTTTCTCAGAAAGCTTCTTTCCAGTTTTGAACGTAAGATATTTCCTTTTTCACCATAGCTCTTCATGGGCTTCCAAATATCCCTTTGCCAATTCCACAAGAAAAGCCTTAGCGAAAGGCTTCTTGAAGGGAAAGATGTAACGCTGTGAGATGAATTAAGAGAACACAGAGCAGTTTCTCAGAAAGCTTCTTTCTAGTTTTGAACGGAAGTTATTCCTTTTTCACCATAGCCCTCTATGGGCTTCCAAATATCAATTTGCCAATTCCACAAGAACAGCCTTAGCGAAAGGCTTCTTCTAGGGAAAGATGTAACTCTGTGAGATGAATTAACAGAACACAGAGCAGTTTCTCAGAAACCTTCTTTCCAGTTTTGAAAGGAAGATATTTCCTTTTTCACCATAGCGCTCTAAGGGCTTCCAAATATCCCTTTGCCAAATGGACAAGAACAGCCTTAGCGAAAGGCTTCTTGAAGGGAAAGATGTAACTCTGTGAGATGAATTAACAGAACACAGAGCAGTTTCTCAGAAAGCTTCTTTCCAGTTTTGAAGGGAAGATATTTCCTTTTTCACCATAGCCCTCTATTTGCTTCCAAATATCCCTTTGCCAATTCCACAAGAACAGCCTTAGCGAAAGGCTTCTTGAAGGGAAAGATGTAACTCTGTGAGATGAATTAACAGAACACAGAGCAGTTTCTCAGAAAGCTTCTTTCTAGTTTTGAACGGAAGCTATTTCTTTTTTCACCATAGCCCTCCATGGGCTTCCAAATATCCCTTTGCCAATTCCACAAGAACAGCCTTAGCGAAAGGCTTCTTGAAGGGAAAGATGTAACTTTGTGAGATGAATTAACAGAACACAGAGCAGTTTCTCAGAAATCTTCTTTCCAGTTTTGAACGGAAGATATTTCCTTTTTCACCATAGCCCTCTATGGGCTTCCAAATATCCCTTTGCCAATTCCACAAGAACAGCCTTAGCGAAAGGCTTCTTGAAGGGAAAGATGTAACTCTGTGAGATGAATTAACAGAACACAGAGCAGTTTCTCAGAAAGCTTCTTCCCAGTTTTGAACGGAAGATATTTCCTTTTTCACCATAGCCCTCTATGGGCTTCCAAATATCCCTTTGCCAATTCCACAAGAACAGCCTTAACGAAAGGCTTCTTGAAGGGAAAGATGTAACTCTGTGAGATGAATTAACATTACACAGAGCAGTTTCTCAGAAAGCTTCTTTCCAGTTTTGAACGGAAGATATTTCCTTTTTCACCATAGCCCTCTATGGGCTTCCAAATATCCCTTTGCCAATTCCACAAGAACAGCCTTAGCGAAAGGCTTCTTGAAGGGAAAGATGTAACTCTGTGAGATGAATTAACAGAACACAGAGCAGTTTCTCAGAAAGCTTCTTTCCACTTTTGAACGGAAGATATTTCCTTTTTCACCATAGCCCTCTATGGGCTTCCAAATATCCCTATGCCAATTCCACAAGAACAGCCTTAGCGAAAGGCTGCTTGAAGGGAAAGATATAACTCTGTGAGATGAATTAACAGAACACAGAGCAGTTTCTCAGAAAGCTTCTTTCCAGTTTTGAACGAAAGATATTTCCTTTTTCACCATAGCTCTTCATGGGCTTCCAAATATCCCTTTGCCAATTCCACAAGAACAGCCTTAGCGAAAGGCTTCTTGAAGGGAAAGATGTAACTCTGTGAGATGAATTAACAGAACATAGAACAGTTTCTCAGAAAGCTTCTCTCCAGTTTTGAAAGGAAGATATTTACTTTTTCACCATAGTGCTCTAAGGGCTTCCAAATATCCCTTTGCCAATTGGACAAGAAAAGCCTTAGCGAAAGGCTTCTTGAAGGGAAAGATGTAACTCTGTGGGATGAATTAACAGAACACAGAGCAGTTTCTCAGAAAGCTTCTTTCCAGTTTTGAACGGAAGATATTTCCTTTTTCACCATAGCCCTCTATGGGCTTGCAAATATCACTTTGCCAATTCCACAAGAACTGCCTTAGCGAAAGGCTTCTTGAAGGGAAAGATGTAACACTGTGAGGTGAATTTACAGAACACAGAGCAGTTTCTCAGAAAGCTTCTTTCCAGTTTTGAACGGAAGATATTTCCTTTTTCACCATAGCCCTCTATGGGCTTCCAAATATCCCTTTGCCAATTCCACAAGAACAACCTTAGCGAAAGGCTTCTTGAAGGGAAAGATGTAACTCTGTGAGATGAATTAACAGAACACAGAGCAGTTTCTCAGAAAGCTTCTTTCCAGTTTTGAACGGAAGATATTTCCTTTTTCACCATAGCCCTCCATGGGCTTCCAAATATCCCTTTGCCAATACCACAAGAACAGACTTAGCGAGAGGCTTCTTGAAGGGAAAGATGTAACTCTGTGGGATGAATTAACAGAACACAGAACAGTTTCTCAGAAATCTTCTTTCCAGTTTTGAACGGAAGATATTTCCTTTTTCACCATAACCCTCTATGGGCTTCCAAATATCCCTTTTCCAAATCCAAAAGAACAGCCTTAGCGAAAGGCTTCTTGAAGGGAAAGATGTAACTCTGTGAGATGAATTAACAGAACACAGAGCAGTTTCTCAGAAAGCTTCTTTCCAGTTTTGAACGCAAGATATTTCCTTTTTCACCATAGCTCTCTATGGGCTTCCAAATATCCCTTTTCCAATTCCACAAGAACAGCCTTAGCGAAAGGCTTCTTAAAGGGAAAGATGTAACTCTGTGAGATGAATTAACAGAACATAGAGCAGTTTCTCAGAAAGCTTCTTTCCAGTTTTGAACGGAAGATATTTAATATTTCACCATAGCCCTCTATGGGCTTCCAAATATCCCTTTGCCAATTCCACAACAACAACCTTAGCGAAAGGCTTCTTGAAGGGAAAGATGTAACTCTGTGGGATGAATTAACAGAACACAGAGCAGTTTCTCAGAAAGCTTCTTTCCAGTTTTGAACGGAAGATATTTCCTTTTTCACCATAGCCCTCTATGGACTTCCAAATATCCCTTTGCCAATTCCACAAGAACAGCCTTAGCGAGAGGCTTCCTGAAAGGAAAGATGTAACTCTGTGAGATGAATTAACAGAACACGGAGCAGTTTCTCAGAAAGCTTCTTTCCAGTTTTGAACGGAAGATATTTCCTTTTTCACCATAGCCCTCTATGGGCTTCCAAATATCCCTTTGCCAATTCCACGAGAACAGCCTTAGCGAAAGGCTTCTTGAAGGGAAAGATGTAACTCTGTGGGATGAATTAACAGAACACAGAACAGTTTCTCAGAAATCTTCTTTCCAGTTTTGAACGGAAGATATTTCCTTTTTCACCATAACCCTCTATGGGCTTCCAAATATCCCTTTGCCAATTCCACAAGAACAGCCTTAGCGAAAGGCTTCTTGAAGGGAAAGATGTAACTCTGTGAGATGAATTAACAGAACATAGAACAGTTTCTCAGAAAGCTTCTTTACAGTTTTGAAAGGAAGATATTTCCTTTTTCACCATAGTGCTCTAAGGGCTTCCAAATATCCCTTTGCCAATTGGACAAGAACAGCCTTAGCGAAAGGCTTCTTGAAGGGAAAGATGTAACTCTGTGAGATGAATTAACAGAACACAGAGCAGTTTCTCAGAAAGCTTCTTTCCAGTTTTGAACGGAAGATATTTCCTTTTTCACCATAGCCCTCTATGGGCTTGCAAATATCCCTTTGCCAATTCCACAAGAACTGCCTTAGCGAAAGGCTTCTTGAAGGGAAAGATGTAACACTGTGAGATGAATTTACTGAACACAGAGCAGTTTCTCAGAAAGCTTCTTTCCAGTTTTGAACTGAAGATATTTCCTTTTTCACCCTAGCCCTCTATGGGCTTCCAAATATCCCTTTGCCAATTCCACAAGAACAGCCTTAGCGAAAGGCTTCTTGAAGGGAAAGATGTAACTCTGTGAGATGAATTAACAGAACACAGAGCAGTTTCTCAGAAAGCTTCTTTCCAGTTTTGAACGGAAGATATTTCCTTTTTCACCATAGCCCTCCATGGGCTTCCAAATATCCCTTTGCCAATTCCACAAGAACAGCCTTAGCGAGAGGCTTCTTGAAGGGAAAGATGTAACTCTGTGGGATGAATTAACAGAACACAGAACAGTTTCTCAGAAATCTTCTTTCCAGTTTTGAACGGAAGATATTTCCTTTTTCACCATAACCCTCTATGGGCTTCCAAATATCCCTTTTCCAATTCCAAAAGAACAGCCTTAGCGAAAGGCTTCTTGAAGGGAAAGATGTAACTCTGTGAGATGAATTAACAGAACACAGAGCAGTTTCTCAGAAAGCTTCTTTCCAGTTTTGAACGGAAGATATTTCCTTTTTCACCATAGCCCTCTATGGGCTTCCAAATATCCCTTTTCCAATTCCACAAGAACAGCCTTAGCGAAAGGCTTCTTGAAGGGAAAGATGTAACTCTGTGAGATGAATTAACAGAACATAGAGCAGTTTCTCAGAAAGCTTCTTTCCAGTTTTGAACGGAAGATATTTCCTTTTTCACCATAGCCCTCTATGGGCTTCCAAATATCCCTTTGCCAATTGCACAAGAACAGCCTTAGCGAAAGGCTTCTGGAAGGGAAAGATGTAACTCTGTGAGATGAATTAACAGAACACAGAGCAGTTTCTCAGAAAGCTTTTTTCCAGTTTTGAACGGAAGATATTTCCTTTATCACCATAGCCCTCTATGGACTTCCGAATATCCCTTTGCCAATTCCACAAGAACAGCCTTAGCGAAAGGCTTCTTGAAGGGAAAGATGTAACTCTGTGAGATGAACTAACAGAACACAGAGCAGTTTCTCAGAAAGCTTCTTTCCACTTTTGAACGGAAGATATTTCCTTTTTCACCATAGCCCTCTATGGGCTTCCAAATATCCCTTTGCCAATTCCACAAGAACAGCCTTAGCGAAAGGCTTCTTGAAGGGAAAGATATAACTCTGTGAGATGAATTAACAGAACACAGAGCAGTTTCTCAGAAAGATTCTTTCCAGTTTTGAACGGAAGATATTTCCTTTTTCACCATAGCTCTTCATGGGCTTCCAAATATCCCTTTGCCAATTCCACAAGAACAGCCTTAGCGAAAGGCTTCTTGAAGGGAAAGATGTAACTCTGTGAGATGAATTAACAGAACACAGAGCAGTTTCTCAGAAAGCTTCTTTCCAGTTTTGAGCGGAAGATATTTCCTTTTTCACCATAGCCCTCTATGGGCTTCCAAATATCCCTTTGCAAATTCCACAAGAACAGCCTTAGCGAAAGGCTTCTTGAAGGGAAAGATGTAACTCTGTGAGATGAATTAACAGAACACAGAGCAGTTTCTCAGAAAGCTTCTTTCCAGTTTTGAACGGAAGATATTTCCTTTTTCACCATAGCCTTCTATGAGCTTCCAAATATCCCTTTGCCAATTCCACAAGAACAGCCTTAGCGAAAGGCTTCTTGAAGGGAAAGATGTAACTCTGTGAGATGAATTAACAGAACACAGAGCAGTTTCTCAGAAGGCTTCTTTCCAGTTTTGAAAGGAAGATATTTCCTTTTTCACCATAGCCCTCTATGGGCTTCCAAATATCCCTTTGCCAATTCCACAAGAACAGCCTTAGCGAAAGGCTTCTTGAAGGGAAAGATGTAACTCTGTGAGATGAATTAACAGAACACAGAGCAGTTTCTCAGAAATCTTATTTCCAGTTTTGAACGGAAGATATTTCCTTTTTCACCATAGCCCTCTAAGGGCTTCCAAATATCCCTTTGCCAATTGGACATGAACAGCCTTAGCGAAAGGCTTCTTGAAGGGAAAGATGTAACTCTGTGAGATGAATTAACAGAACACAGAGCAGTTTCTCAGAAAGCTTCTTTCCAGTTTTGAACGGAAGATATTTCCTTTTTCACCATAGCCCTCTATGGGCTTCCAAATATCCCTTTGCCAATTCCACAAGAACTGCCTTAGCGAAAGGCTTCTTGAAGGGAAAGATGTAACACTGTGAGATGAATTAACAGAACACAGAGCAGTTTCTCAGAAAGCTTCTTTCCAGTTTTGAACGGAAGATATTTCCTTTTTCACCATAGCCCTCTATGGGCTTCCAAATATCCCTTTGCCAATTGCACAAGAACAGACTTAGTGAAAGGATTCTTGAAGGGAAAGATGTAACACTGTCAGATGAATTAACAGAACACAGAGCAGTTTCTCAGAAAGCTTCTTTCCAGTTTTGAACGGAAGATATTTCCTTTTTCACCATAGCCCTCTATGGGCTTCCAAATATCCCTTTGCCAATTCCACAAGAACAGCCTTAGCGAAAGGCTTCTTGAAGGGAAAGATGTAACTCTGTGAGATGAATTAACAGAACACAGAGCAGTTTCTCAGAAAGCTTCTTTCCAGTTTTGAACGGAAGATATTTCCTTTTTCACCATAGCCCTCTATGGGCTTCCAAATATCCCTTTGCCAATTCCACAAGAACAGCCTTAGCGAAAGGCTTCTTGAAGGGAAAGATGTAACTCTGTGAGATGAATTAACAGAACACGGAGCAGTTTCTCAGAAAGCTTGTTTCAAGTTTTGAACGGAAGATATTTCCTTTTTCACCATAGCCCTCTGTTTGCTTAAAAATATCCCTATGCCAATTCCACAAGAACAGCCTTAGCGAAAGGCTTCTTGAAGGGAAAGATGTAACTCTGTGAGATGAATTAACAGAACACAGAGCAGTTTCTCAGAAAGCTTCTTTCCAGTTTTGAACGGAAGATATTTCCTTTTTCACCATAGCCCTCTATGGGCTTCCAAATATCCCTTTGCCAATTCCACAAGAACAGCCTTAGCGAAAGGCTTCTTGAAGGGAAAGATGTAACTCTGTGAGATGAATTAACAGAACACAGAGCAGTTTCTCAGAAAGCTTCTTTCCACTTTTGAACGGAAGATATTTCCTTTTTCACCATAGCCCTCTATGGGCTTCCAAATATCCCTTTGCCAATTCCATAAGAACAGCCTTAGCGAAAGGCTTCTTGAAGGGAAAGATGTAACTCTGTGAGATGAATTAACAGAACACAGAGCAGTTTCTCAGAAAGCTTCTTTCCACTTTTGAACGGAAGATATTTCCTTTTTCACCATAGCCCTCTATGGGCTTCCAAATATCCCTTTGCCAATTCCACAAGAACAGCCTTAGCGAAAGGCTGCTTGAAGGGAAAGATGTAACTCTGTGAGATGAATTAACAGAACACAGAGCAGTTTCTCAGAAAGCTTCTTTCCAGTTTTGAACGTAAGATATTTCCTTTTTCACCATAGCTCTTCATGGGCTTCCAAATATCCCTTTGCCAATTCCACAAGAACAGCCTTAGCGAAAGGCTTCTTGAAGGGAAAGATGTAACTCTGTGAGATGAATTAACAGAACACAGAGCAGTTTCTCAGAAAGCTTCTTTCTAGTTTTGAACGGAAGATATTCCTTTTTCACCACAGCCCTCTATGGGCTTCCAAACATCAATTTGCCAATTCCACAGGAACAGCCTTAGCGAAAGGCTTCTTGTAGGGAAAGATGTAACTCTGTGAGATGAATTAACAGAACACAGAGCAGTTTCTCAGAAACCTTCTTTCCAGTTTTGAAAGGAAGATATTTCCTTTTTCACCATAGCGCTCTAAGGGCTTCCAAATATCCCTTTGCCAATTGGACAAGAACAGCCTTAGCGAAAGGCTTCTTGAAGGGAAAGATGTAACTCTGTGAGATGAATTAACAGAACACAGAGCAGTTTCTCAGAAAGCTTCTTTCCACTTTTGAACGGAAGATATTTCCTTTTTCACCATAGCCCTCTATTTGCTTCCAAATATCCCTTTGCCAATTCCACAAGAACAGCCTTAGCGAAAGGCTTCTTGAAGGGAAAGATGTAACACTGTGAGATGAATTAACAGAACACAGAGCAGTTTCTCGGAAAGCTTCTTTATAGTTTTGAACGGAAGCTATTTCCTTTTTCACCATAGCCCTCTATGGGCTTCCAAATATCCCTTTGCCAATTCCACAAGAACAGCCTTAGCGAAAGGCTTCTTGAAGGGAAAGATGTAACTCTGTGAGATGAATTAACAGAACACAGAGCAGTTTCTCAGAAATCTTCTTTCCAGTTTTGAACGGAAGATATTTCCTTTTTCAGCATAACCCTGTATGGGCTTCCAAATATCTCTTTTCCAATTCCAAAAGAACAGCCTTAGGGAAAGGCTTCTTGAAGGGAAAGATGTAACTCTGTGAGATGAATTAACAGAACACAGAGCAGTTTCTCAGAAAGCTTCTTTCCAGTTTTGAACGGAAGATATTTCCTTTTTCACCATAGCCTTCTATGGAATTCCAAATAAACCTTTGCCAATTCCACAAGAACAGCCTTAGCGAAAGGCTTCTTGAAGGGAAAGATGTAACTCTGTGAGATGAATTAACAGAACACAGAGCAGTTTCTCAGAAAGCTTCTTTCCAGTTTTGAACGGAAGATATTTCCTTTTTCACCATAGCCCTCTATGGGCTTCCAAATATCCCTTTGCCAATTCCACAAGAACAGCCTTAGCGAAAGGCTTCTTGTAGGGAAAGATGTAACTCTGTGAGATGAATTAACAGAACACAGAGCAGTTTCTCAGAAAGCTTCTTCCCAGTTTTGAACGGAAGATATTTCCTTTTTCACCATAGCCCTCTATGGGCTTCCAAATATCCCTTTGCCAATTCCACAAGAACAGCCTTAGCGAAAGGCTTCTTGAAGGGAAAGATGTAACTCTGTGAGATGAATTAACAGAACACAGAGCAGTTTCTCAGAAAGCTTCTTTCCAGTTTTGAACGGAAGATATTTCCTTTTTCACCATAGCCCTCTATGGGCTTCCAAATATCCCTTTGCCAATTCCACAAGAACAGCCTTAGCGAAAGGCTTCTTGAAGGGAAAGATGTAACTCTGTGAGATGAATTAACAGAACACAGAGCAGTTTCTCAGAAAGCTTCTTTCCACTTTTGAACGGAAGATATTTCCTTTTTCACCATAGCCCTCTATGGGCTTCCAAATATCCCTTTGCCAATTCCACAAGAACAGCCTTAGCGAAAGGCTGCTTGAAGGGAAAGATGTAACTCTGTGAGATGAATTAACAGAACACAGAGCAGTTTCTCAGAAAGCTTCTTTCCAGTTTTGAACGTAAGATATTTCCTTTTTCACCATAGCTCTTCATGGGCTTCCAAATATCCCTTTGCCAATTCCACAAGAACAGCCTTAGCGAAAGGCTTCTTGAAGGGAAAGATGTAACTCTGTGAGATGAATTAACAGAACACAGAGCAGTTTCTCAGAAAGCTTCTTTCTAGTTTTGAACGGAAGATATTCCTTTTTCACCATAGCCCTCTATGGGCTTCCAAATATCAATTTGCCAATTCCACAGGAACAGCCTTAGCGAAAGGCTTCTTGTAGGGAAAGATGTAACTCTGTGAGATGAATTAACAGAACACAGAGCAGTTTCTCAGAAACCTTCTTTCCAGTTTTGAAAGGAAGATATTTCCTTTTTCACCATAGCGCTCTAAGGGCTTCCAAATATCCCTTTGCCAATTGGACAAGAACAGCCTTAGCGAAAGGCTTCTTGAAGGGAAAGATGTAACTCTGTGAGATGAATTAACAGAACACAGAGCAGTTTCTCAGAAAGCTTCTTTCCACTTTTGAACGGAAGATATTTCCTTTTTCACCATAGCCCTCTATTTGCTTCCAAATATCCCTTTGCCAATTCCACAAGAACAGCCTTAGCGAAAGGCTTCTTGAAGGGAAAGATGTAACACTGTGAGATGAATTAACAGAACACAGAGCAGTTTCTCGGAAAGCTTCTTTATAGTTTTGAACGGAAGCTATTTCCTTTTTCACCATAGCCCTCTATGGGCTTCCAAATATCCCTTTGCCAATTCCACAAGAACAGCCTTAGCGAAAGGCTTCTTGAAGGGAAAGATGTAACTCTGTGAGATGAATTAACAGAACACAGAGCAGTTTCTCAGAAATCTTCTTTCCAGTTTTGAACGGAAGATATTTCCTTTTTCACCATAACCCTGTATGGGCTTCCAAATATCTCTTTTCCAATTCCAAAAGAACAGCCTTAGGGAAAGGCTTCTTGAAGGGAAAGATGTAACTCTGTGAGATGAATTAACAGAACACAGAGCAGTTTCTCAGAAAGCTTCTTTCCAGTTTTGAACGGAAGATATTTCCTTTTTCACCATAGCCTTCTATGGAATTCCAAATAAACCTTTGCCAATTCCACAAGAACAGCCTTAGCGAAAGGCTTCTTGAAGGGAAAGATGTAACTCTGTGAGATGAATTAACAGAACACAGAGCAGTTTCTCAGAAAGCTTCTTTCCAGTTTTGAACGGAAGATATTTCCTTTTTCACCATAGCCCTCTATGGGCTTCCAAATATCCCTTTGCCAATTCCACAAGAACAGCCTTAGCGAAAGGCTTCTTGTAGGGAAAGATGTAACTCTGTGAGATGAATTAACAGAACACAGAGCAGTTTCTCAGAAAGCTTCTTCCCAGTTTTGAACGGAAGATATTTCCTTTTTCACCATAGCCCTCTATGGGCTTCCAAATATCCCTTTGCCAATTCCACAAGAACAGCCTTAGCGAAAGGCTTCTTGAAGGGAAAGATGTAACTCTGTGAGATGAATTAACAGAGCACAGAGCAGTTTCTCAGAAAGCTTCTTTCCAGTTTTGAACGGAAGATATTTCCTTTTTCACCATAGCCCTCTATGGGCTTCCAAATATCCCTTTGCCAATTCCACAATAACAGCCTTAGCGAAAGGCTTCTTGAAGGGAAAGATGTAACTCTGTGAGATGAATTAACAGAACACAGAGCAGTTTCTCAGAAAGCTTCTTTCCACTTTTGAACGGAAGATAATTCCTTTTTCACCATAGCCCTCTATGGGCTTCCAAATATCCCTTTGCCAATTCCACAAGAACAGCCATAGCGAAAGGCTGCTTGAAGGGAAAGATGTAACTCTGTGAGATGAATTAACAGAACACAGAGCAGTTTCTCAGAAAGCTTCTTTCCAGTTTTGAACGTAAGATATTTCCTTTTTCACCATAGCTCTTCATGGGCTTCCAAATATCCCTTTGCCAATTCCACAAGAACAGCCTTAGCGAAAGGCTTCTTGAAGGGAAAGATGTAACTCTGTGAGATGAATTAACAGAACACAGAACAGTTTCTCAGAAAGCTTCTTTCCAGTTTTGAAAGGAAGATATTTCCTTTTTCACAATAGCGCTCTAAGGGCTTCCAAATATCCCTTTGCCAATTGGACAAGAACAGCCTTAGCGAAAGGCTTCTTGAAGGGAAAGATGTAACTCTGTGAGATGAATTAACAGAACACAGAGCAGTTTCTCAGAAAGCTTCTTTCTAGTTTTGAACGGAAGATATTTCCTTTTTCACCATAGCCCTCTATGGGCTTGCAAATATCCCTTTGCCAATTCCACAAGAACTGCCTTAGCGAAAGGCT
Source organism: Chlorocebus sabaeus (assembly GCF_047675955.1). Taxonomy (NCBI): domain Eukaryota; kingdom Metazoa; phylum Chordata; class Mammalia; order Primates; family Cercopithecidae; genus Chlorocebus; species Chlorocebus sabaeus. The sequence goes on along the minus strand of NC_132925.1, from coordinate 101,847,697 downwards.
TCTTGAAGGGAAAGATGAAACACTGTGAGATGAATTGACAGAACACAGAGCAGTTTCTCAGAAAGCTTCTTTCCAGTTTTGAACGGAAGATATTTCCTTTTTCACCATAGCCCTCTATGGGCTTCCAAATATCCCTTTGCCAATTGCACAAGAACAGACTTAGTGAAAGGATTCTTGAAGGGAAAGATGTAACACTGTCAGATGAATTAACAGAACACAGAGCAGTTTCTCAGAAAGCTTCTTTCCAGTTTTGAACGGAAGATATTTCCTTTTTCACCATAGCCCTCTATGGGCTTCCAAATATCCCTTTGCCAATTGCACAAGAACAGACTTAGTGAAAGGATTCTTGAAGGGAAAGATGTAACACTGTCAGATGAATTAACAGAACACAGAGCAGTTTCTCAGAAAGCTTCTTTCCAGTTTTGAACGGAAGATATTTCCTTTTTCACCATAGCCCTCTATGGGCTTCCAAATATCCCTTTGCCAATTCCACAAGAACAGCCTTAGCGAAAGGCTTCTTGAAGGGAAAGATGTAACTCTGTGAGATGAATTAACAGAACACAGAGCAGTTTCTCAGAAAGCTTCTTTCCAGTTTTGAACGGAAGATATTTCCTTTTTCACCATAGCCCTCTATGGGCTTTCAAATATCCCTTTGCCAATTCCACAAGAACAGCCTTAGCGAAAGGCTTCTTGAAGGGAAAGATGTAACTCTGTGAGATGAATTAACAGAACACGGAGCAGTTTCTCAGAAAGCTTGTTTCAAGTTTTGAACGGAAGATATTTCCTTTTTCACCATAGCCCTCTGTTTGCTTAAAAATATCCCTTTGCCATTTCCACAAGAACAGCCTTAGCGAAAGGCTTCTTGAAGGGAAAGATGTAACTCTGTGAGATGAATTAACAGAACACAGAGCAGTTTCTCAGAAAGCTTCTTTCTGGTTTTGAACGGAAGATATTTCCTTTTTCACCATAGCCCTCTATGGGCTTCCAAATATCCCTTTGCCAATTCCACAAGAACAGCCTTAGCGAAAGGCTTCTTGAAGGGAAAGATGTAACTCTGTGAGATGAATTAACAGAACACAGAGCAGTTTCTCAGAAATCTTCTTACCAGTTTTGAACGGAAGATATTTCCTTTTTCAGCATAACCCTGTATGGGCTTCCAAATATCTCTTTTCCAATTCCAAAAGAACAGCCTTAGGGAAAGGCTTCTTGAAGGGAAAGATGTAACTCTATGAGATGAATTAACAGAACACAGAGCAGTTTCTCAGAAAGCTTCTTTCCAGTTTTGAACGGAAGATATTTCCTTTTTCACCAAAGCCTTCTATGGGCTTCCAAATATCCCTTTGCCAATTCCACAAGAACAGCCTTAGCGAAAGGCTTCTTGAAGGGAAAGATGTAACTCTGTGAGATGAATTAACAGAACACAGAGCAGTTTCTCAGAAAGCTTCTTTCCAGTTTTGAACGGAAGACATTTCCTTTTTCACCATACCCCTCTATGGGCTTCCAAATATCCCTTTGCCAATTCCACAAGAACAGCCTTAGCGAAAGGCTTCTTGAAGGGAAAGATGTAACTCTGTGAGATGAATTAACAGAACACAGAGCAGTTTCTCAGAAAGCTTCTTTCTGGTTTTGAACGGAAGATATTTCCTTTTTCACCATAGCCCTCTATGGGCTTCCAAATATCCCTTTGCCAATTCCACAAGAACAGCCTTAGCGAAAGGCTTCTTGAAGGGAAAGATGTAACTCTGTGAGATGAATTAACAGAACACAGAGCAGTTTCTCAGAAATCTTCTTTCCAGTTTTGAACGGAAGATATTTTTTTTTTCAGCATAACCCTGTATGGGCTTCCAAATATCTCTTTTCCAATTCCAAAAGAACAGCCTTAGGGAAAGGCTTCTTGAAGGGAAAGATGTAACTCTATGAGATGAATTAACAGAACAGAGAGCAGTTTCTCAGAAAGCTTCTTTCCAGTTTTGAACGGAAGATATTTCCTTTTTCACCAAAGCCTTCTATGGGCTTCCAAATATCCCTTTGCCAATTCCACAAGAACAGCCTTAGCGAAAGGCTTCTTGAAGGGAAAGATGTCACTCTGTGAGATGAATTAACAGAACACAGAGCAGTTTCTCAGAAAGCTTCTTTCCAGTTTTGAACGGAAGATATTTCCTTTTTCACCATAGCCCTCTATGGGCTTCCAAATATCCCTTTGCCAATTCCACAAGAACAGCCTTAGCGAAAGGCTTCTTGAAGGGAAAGGTGTAACTCTGTGAGATGAATTAACAGATCACAGAGAAGTTTCTCAGAAAGCTTCTTTCCAGTTTTGAACGGAAGATATTTCCTTTTTCACCATAGCCCTCTATGGGCTTCCAAATATCCCTGTGCCAATTCCACAAGAACAGCCTTAGCGAAAGGCTTCTTGAAGGGAAAGATGTAACTCTGTGAGATGAATTAACAGAACACAGAGCAGTTTCTCAGAAAGCTTCTTTCCAGTTTTGAACGGAAGATATTTCCTTTTTCACCATAGCCCTCTATGGGCTTCCAAATATCCCTTTGCCAATTCCACAAGAACAGCCTTAGCGAAAGGCTGCTTGAAGGGAAAGATGTAACTCTGTGAGATGAATTAACAGAACACAGAGCAGTTTCTCAGAAAGCTTCTTTCCAGTTTTGAACGTAAGATATTTCCTTTTTCACCATAGCTCTTCATGGGCTTCCAAATATCCCTTTGCCAAATCCACAAGAACAGCCTTAGCGAAAGGCTTCTTGAAGGGAAAGATGTAACTCTGTGAGATGAATTAACAGAACACAGAGCAGTTTCTCAGAAAGCTTCTTTCTAGTTTTGAACGGAAGATATTCCTTTTTCACCATAGCCCTCTATGGGCTTCCAAATATCAATTTGCCAATTCCACAAGAACAGCCTTAGCGAAAGGCTTCTTGTAGGGAAAGATGTAACTCTGTGAGATGAATTAAGAGAACACAGAGCAGTTTCTCAGAAACCTTCTTTCCAGTTTTGAAAGGAAGATATTTCCTTTTTCACCATAGCGCTCTAAGGGCTTCCAAATATCCCTTTGCCAATTGGACAAGAACAGCCTTAGCGAAAGGCTTCTTGAAGGGAAAGATGTAACTCTGTGAGATGAATTAACAGAACACAGAGCAGTTTCTCAGAAAGCTTCTTTCCACTTTTGAACGGAAGATATTTCCTTTTTCACCATAGCCCTCTATTTGCTTCCAAATATCCCTTTGCCAATTCCACAAGAACAGCCTTAGCGAAAGGCTTCTTGAAGGGAAAGATGTAACTCTGTGAGATGAATTAACAGAACACAGAGCAGTTTCTCAGAAAGCTTCTTTCTAGTTTTGAACGGAAGCTATTTCCTTTTTCACCATAGCCCTCTATGGGCTTCCAAATATCCCTTTGCCAATTCCACAAGAACAGCCTTAGCGAAAGGCTTCTTGAAGGGAAAGATGTAACTCTGTGAGATGAATTAACAGAACACAGAGCAGTTTCTCAGAAATCTTCTTTCCAGTTTTGAACGGAAGATATTTCCTTTTTCAGCATAACCCTGTATGGGCTTCCAAATATCTCTTTTCCAATACCAAAAGAACAGCCTTAGGGAAAGGCTTCTTGAAGGGAAAGATGTAACTCTGTGAGATGAATTAACAGAACACAGAGCAGTTTCTCAGAAAGCTTCTTTCCAGTTTTGAACGGAAGATATTTCCTTTTTCACCATAGCCTTCTATGGAATTCCAAATAAACCTTTGCCAATTCCACAAGAACAGCCTTAGCGAAAGGCTTCTTGAAGGGAAAGATGTAACTCTGTGAGATGAATTAACAGAACACAGAGCAGTTTCTCAGAAAGCTTCTTTCCAGTTTTGAACGGAAGATATTTCCTTTTTCACCATAGCCCTCAATGGGCTTCCAAATATCCCTTTGCCAATTCCACAAGAACAGCCTTAGCGAAAGGCTTCTTGAAGGGAAAGATGTAACTCTGTGAGATGAATTAACAGAACACAGAGCAGTTTCTCAGAAAGCTTCTTCCCAGTTTTGAACGGAAGATATTTCCTTTTTCACCATAGCCCTCTATGGGCTTCCAAATATCCCTTTGCCAATTCCACAAGAACAGCCTTAGCGAAAGGCTTCTTGAAGGGAAAGATGTAACTCTGTGAGATGAATTAACAGAACACAGAGCAGTTTCTCAGAAAGCTTCTTTCCAGTTTTGAACGAAGATATTTCCTTTTTCACCATAGCCCTCTATGGGCTTCCAAATATCCCTTTGCCAATACCACAAGAACAGCCTTAGCGAAAGGCTTCTTGAAGGGAAAGATGTAACTCTGTGAGATGAATTAACAGAACACAGAGCAGTTTCTCAGAAAGCTTCTTTCCACTTTTGAACGGAAGATATTTCCTTTTTCACCATAGCCCTCTATGGGCTTCCAAATATCCCTTTGCCAATTCCACAAGAACAGCCATAGAGAAAGGCTGCTTGAAGGGAAAGATGTAACTCTGTGAGATGAATTAACAGAACACAGAGCACTTTCTCAGAAAGCTTCTTTCCAGTTTTGAACGTAAGATATTTCCTTTTTCACCATAGCTCTTCATGGGCTTCCAAATATCCCTTTGCCAATTCCACAAGAACAGCCTTAGCGAAAGGCTTCTTGAAGGGAAAGATGTAACTCTGTGAGATGAATTAACAGAACACAGAACAGTTTCTCAGAAAGCTTCTTTCCAGTTTTGAAAGGAAGATATTTCCTTTTTCACAATAGCGCTCTAAGGGCTTCCAAATATCCCTTTGCCAATTGGACAAGAACAGCCTTAGCGAAAGGCTTCTTGAAGGGAAAGATGTAACTCTGTGAGATGAATTAACAGAACACAGAGCAGTTTCTCAGAAAGCTTCTTTCTAGTTTTGAACGGAAGATATTTCCTTTTTCACCATAGCCCTCTATGGGCTTGCAAATATCCCTTTGCCAATTCCACAAGAACTGCCTTAGCGAAAGGCTTCTTGAAGGGAAAGATGTAACACTGTGAGATGAATTGACAGAACACAGAGCAGTTTCTCAGAAAGCTTCTTTCCAGTTTTGAACGGAAGATATTTCCTTTTTCACCATAGCCCTCTATGGGCTTCCAAATATCCCTTTGCCAATTCCACAAGAACAGCCTTAGCGAAAGGCTTCTTGAAGGGAAAGATGTAACGCTGTGAGATGAATTAACAGAACACAGAGCAGTTTCTCAGAAAGCTTCTTTCCAGTTTTGAACGGAAGATATTTCCTTTTTCACCACAGCCCTCTATGGGCTTCCAAATATCCCTTTGCCAATTCCACAAGAACAGCCTTAGCGAAAGGCTTCTTGAAGGGAAAGATGTAACTCTGTGAGATGAATTAACAGAACACAGAGCAGTTTCTCAGAAAGCTTATTTCCATTTTTGAACGGAAGATATTTACTTTTTCACAATAGCCCTCTATGGGCTTCCAAATATCCCTTTGCCAATTCCACAAGAACAGCCTTAGCGAAAGGCTTCTTGAAGGGAAAGATGTAACTCTGTGAGATGAATTTACAGAACACACAGCAGTTTCTCAGAAAGCTTCTTTCCAGTTTTGAACGGAAGATATTTCCTTTTTCACCATAGCCCTCTATGGGCTTCCAAATATCCCTTTGCCAATTCCACAAGAACAGCCTTAGCGAAAGGCTTCTTGAAGGGAAAGATGTAACTCTGTGAGATGAATTAACAGAACACAGAGCAGTTTCTCAGAAAGCTTCTTTCCAGTTTTGAACGGAAGATATTTCCTTTTTCACCATAGCCCTCTGTGGGCTTCCAAATATCCCTTTGCCAATTCCAAAAGAACAGCCTTAGCGAAAGGCTTCTTGAAGGGAAAGATGTAACTCTGTGAGATGAATTAACAGAACACAGAGCAGTTTCTCAGAAAGCTTCTTTCCAGTTTTGAAAGGAAGATATTTCCTTTTTCACCTTAGCCCTCTAAGGGCTTCCAAATATCCCTTTGCCAATTGGACAAGAACAGCCTTAGCGAAAGGCTTCTTGAAGGGAAAGATCTAACTCTGTGAGATGAATTAACAGAACACAGAGCAGTTTCTCAGAAAGCTTCTTTCCAGTTTTGAACGGAAGATATTTCCTTTTTCACCATAGCCCTCTATGGGCTTCCAAATATCCCTTTGCCAATTCCACAAGAACTGCCTTAGCGAAAGGCTTCTTGAAGGGAAAGATGTAACACTGTGAGATGAATTAACAGAACACAGAGCAGTTTCTCAGAAAGCTTCTTTCCAGTTTTGAACGGAAGATATTTCCTTTTTCACCATAGCCCTCTATGGGCTTCCAAATATCCCTTTGCCAATTGCACAAGAACAGACTTAGTGAAAGGATTCTTGAAGGGAAAGATGTAACACTGTCAGATGAATTAACAGAACACAGAGCAGTTTCTCAGAAAGCTTCTTTCCAGTTTTGAACGGAAGATATTTCCTTTTTCACCATAGCCCTCTATGGGCTTCCAAATATCCCTTTGCCAATTCCACAAGAACAGCCTTAGCGAAAGGCTTCTTGAAGGGAAAGATGTAACTCTGTGAGATGAATTAACAGAACACAGAGCAGTTTCTCAGAAAGCTTCTTTCCAGTTTTGAACGGAAGATATTTCCTTTTTCACCATAGCCCTCTATGGGCTTTCAAATATCCCTTTGCCAATTCCACAAGAACAGCCTTAGCGAAAGGCTTCTTGAAGGGAAAGATGTAACTCTGTGAGATGAATTAACAGAACACGGAGCAGTTTCTCAGAAAGCTTGTTTCAAGTTTTGAACGGAAGATATTTCCTTTTTCACCATAGCCCTCTGTTTGCTTAAAAATATCCCTTTGCCATTTCCACAAGAGCAGCCTTAGCGAAAGGCTTCTTGAAGGGAAAGATGTAACTCTGTGAGATGAATTAACAGAACACAGAGCAGTTTCTCAGAAAGCTTCTTTCTGGTTTTGAACGGAAGATATTTCCTTTTTCACCATAGCCCTCTATGGGCTTCCAAATATCCCTTTGCCAATTCCACAAGAACAGCCTTAGCGAAAGGCTTCTTGAAGGGAAAGATGTAACTCTGTGAGATGAATTAACAGAACACAGAGCAGTTTCTCAGAAATCTTCTTTCCAGTTTTGAACGGAAGATATTTCCTTTTTCAGCATAACCCTGTATGGGCTTCCAAATATCTCTTTTCCAATTCCAAAAGAACAGCCTTAGGGAAAGGCTTCTTGAAGGGAAAGATGTAACTCTATGAGATGAATTAACAGAACACAGAGCAGTTTCTCAGAAAGCTTCTTTCCAGTTTTGAACGGAAGATATTTCCTTTTTCACCAAAGCCTTCTATGGGCTTCCAAATATCCCTTTGCCAATTCCACAAGAACAGCCTTAGCGAAAGGCTTCTTGAAGGGAAAGATGTAACTCTGTGAGATGAATTAACAGAACACAGAGCAGTTTCTCAGAAAGCTTCTTTCCAGTTTTGAACGGAAGACATTTCCTTTTTCACCATACCCCTCTATGGGCTTCCAAATATCCCTTTGCCAATTCCACAAGAACAGCCTTAGCGAAAGGCTTCTTGAAGGGAAAGATGTAACTCTGTGAGATGAATTAACAGATCACAGAGAAGTTTCTCAGAAAGCTTCTTTCCAGTTTTGAACGGAAGATATTTCCTTTTTCACCATAGCCCTCTATGGGCTTCCAAATATCCCTTTGCCAATTCCACAAGAACAGCCTTAGCGAAAGGCTTCTTGAAGGGAAAGATGTAACTCTGTGAGATGAATTAACGGAACACAGAGCAGTTTCTCAGAAAGCTTCTTTCCACTTTTGAACGGAAGATATTTCCTTTTTCACCATAGCCCTCTATGGGCTTCCAAATATCCCTTTGCCAATTCCACAAGAACAGCCTTAGCGAAAGGCTTCTTGAAGGGAAAGATGTAACACTGTGAGATGAATTAACAGAACACAGAGCAGTTTCTCAGAAAGCTTCTTTCCACTTTTGAACGGAAGATATTTCCTTTTTCACCATAGCCCTCTATGGGCTTCCAAATATCCCTTTGCCAATTCCACAAGAACAGCCTTAGCGAAAGGCTGCTTGAAGGGAAAGATGTAACTCTGTGAGATGAATTAACAGAACACAGAGCAGTTTCTCAGAAAGCTTCTTTCCAGTTTTGAACATAAGATATTTCCTTTTTCACCATAGCTCTTCATGGGCTTCCAAATATCCCTTTGCCAATTCCACAAGAACAGCCTTAGCGAAAGGCTTCTTGAAGGGAAAGATGTAACTCTGTGAGATGAATTAACAGAACACAGAGCAGTTTCTCAGAAAGCTTCTTTCTAGTTTTGAACGGAAGATATTCCTTTTTCACCATAGCCCTCTATGGGCTTCCAAATATCAATTTGCCAATTCCACAGGAACAGCCTTAGCGAAAGGCTTCTTGTAGGGAAAGATGTAACTCTGTGAGATGAATTAACAGAACACAGAGCAGTTTCTCAGAAACCTTCTTTCCAGTTTTGAAAGGAAGATATTTCCTTTTTCACCATAGCGCTCTAAGGGCTTCCAAATATCCCTTTGCCAATTGGACAAGAACAGCCTTAGCGAAAGGCTTCTTGAAGGGAAAGATGTAACTCTGTGAGATGAATTAACAGAACACAGAGCAGTTTCTCAGAAAGCTTCTTTCCACTTTTGAACGGAAGATATTTCCTTTTTCACCATAGCCCTCTATTGGCTTCCAAATATCCCTTTGCCAATTCCACAAGAACAGCCTTAGCGAAAGGCTTCTTGAAGGGAAAGATGTAACTCTGTGAGATGAATTAACAGAACACAGAGCAGTTTCTCAGAAAGCTTCTTTCTAGTTTTGAACGGAAGCTATTTCCTTTTTCACCATAGCCCTCTATGGGCTTCCAAATATCCCTTTGCCAATTCCACAAGAACAGCCTTAGCGAAAGGCTTCTTGACGGGAAAGATGTAACTCTGTGAGATGAATTAACAGAACACAGAGCAGTTTCTCAGAAATCTTCTTTCCAGTTTTGAACGGAAGATATTTCCTTTTTCAGCATAACCCTGTATGGGCTTCCAAATATCTCTTTTCCAATTCCAAAAGAACAGACTTAGGGAAAGGCTTCTTGAAGGGAAAGATGTAACTCTGTGAGATGAATTAACAGAACACAGAGCAGTTTCTCAGAAAGCTTCTTTCCAGTTTTGAACGGAAGATATTTCCTTTTTCACCATAGCCTTCTATGGAATTCCAAATAAACCTTTGCCAATTCCACAAGAACAGCCTTAGCGAAAGGTTTCTTGAAGGGAAAGATGTAACTCTGTGAGATGAATTAACAGAACACAGAGCAGTTTCTCAGAAAGCTTCTTTCCAGTTTTGAACGGAAGATATTTCCTTTTTCACCATAGCCCTCTATGGGCTTCCAAATATCCCTTTGCCAATTCCACAAGAACAGCCTTAGCGAAAGGCTTCTTGTAGGGAAAGATGTAACTCTGTGAGATGAATTAACAGAACACAGAGCAGTTTCTCAGAAAGCTTCTTTCCAGTTTTGAACGGAAGATATTTCCTTTTTCACCATAGCCCTCTATGGGCTTCCAAATATCCCTTTGCCAATTCCACAAGAACAGCCTTAGCGAAAGGCTTCTTGAAGGGAAAGATGTAACTCTGTGAGATGAATTAACAGAACACAGAGCAGTTTCTCAGAAATCTTATTTCCAGTTTTGAACGGAAGTTATTTCCTTTTTAACCATAGCCCTCTATGGGCTTCCAAATATCCCTTTTCCAATTCCACAAGAACAGCCTTAGCGAAAGGCTTCTTGAAGGGAAAGATGTAACTCTGTGAGATGAATTAACAGAACACAGAGCAGTTTCTCAGAAAGCTTCTTTCCAGTTTTGAACGGAAGATATTTCCTTTTTCACCATAGCCCTCTATGGGCTTCCAAATATCCCTTTGCCAATTCCACAAGAACAGCCTTAGCGAAAGGCTTCTTGAAGGGAAAGATGTAACTCTGTGAGATGAATTAACAGAACACAGAGCAGTTTCTCAGAAAGTTTCTTTCCGGTTTTGAATGGAAGATATGTCTTTTTTCACCATAGCCCTCTAAGTGCTTCCAAATATCCCTTTGCCAATTCCCCAAGAACAGCCTTAGCGACAGGCTTCTTGAAGGGAAAGATGTAACTGTGTGAGATGAATTAACAGAACACAGAGCAGTTTCTCAGAAAGCTTCTTTCCAGTTTTGAACGGAAGATATTTCCTTTTTCACCATAGCCCTCTATGGGCTTCCAAATATCCCTTTGCCAATTCCACAAGAACAACCTTAGCGAAAGGCTTCTTGAAGGGAAAGATGTAACACTGTGAGATGAATTAACAGAACACAGAGCAGTTTCTCAGAAAGCTTCTTCCCAGTTTTGAACGGAAGATATTTCCTTTTTCACCATAGCCCTCTATGGGCTTCCAAACATCCCTTTACCAATTCCACAAGAACAGCCTTAGCGAAAGGCTTCTTGAAGGGAAAGATGTAACTCTGTGAGATGAATTAACAGAACACAGAGCAGTTTCTCAGAAAGCTTCTTTCCAGTTTTGAACGGAAGATATTTCCTTTTTCACCATAGCCCTCTATGGGCTTCCAAATATCCCTTTGCCAATTCCACAAGAACAGCCTTAGCGAAAGGCTTCTTGAAGGGAAAGATGTAACTCTGTGAGATGAATTAACAGAACACAGAGCAGTTTCTCAGAAAGCTTCTTTCCACTTTTGAACGGAAGATATTTCCTTTTTCACCTTAGCCTTCTATGGGCTTCCAAATATCCCTTTGACAATTCCACAAGAACAGACATAGGGAAAGGCTGCTTGAAGGGAAAGATGTAACTCTGTGAGATGAATTAACAGAACACAGAGCAGTTTCTCAGAAAGCTTCTTTCCAGTTTTGAACGTAAGATATTTCCTTTTTCACCATAGCTCTTCATGGGCTTCCAAATATCCCTTTCCCAATTCCACAAGAACAGCCTTAGCGAAAGGCTTCTTGAAGGGAAAGATGTAACTCTGTGAGATGAATTAACAGAACACAGAACAGTTTCTCAGAAAGCTTCTTTCCAGTTTTGAACGGAAGATATTACTTTTTCACAATAGCCCTCTATGGGCTTCCAAATATCCCTTTGCCATTTCCACAAGAACAGCCTTAGCGAAAGGCTTCTTGAAGGGAAAGATGTAACTCTCTGAGATGAATTTACAGAACACAGAGCAGTTTCTCAGAAAGCTTCTTTCCAGTTTTGAACGGAAGATATTTCCTTTTTCACCATAGCCCTCTGTGGGCTTCCAAATATCCCTTTGCCAATTCCAAAAGAACAGCCTTAGCGAAAGGCTTCTTGAAGGGAAAGATGTAACTCTGTGAGATGAATTAACAGAACACAGAGCAGTTTCTCAGAAATCTTCTTTCCAGTTTTGAACGGAAGATATTTCCTTTTTCAGCATAACCCTGTATGGGCTTCCAAATATCTCTTTTGCAATTCCAAAAGAACAGCCTTAGGGAAAGGCTTCTTGAAGGGAAAGATGTAACTCTGTGAGATGAATTAACAGAACACAGAGCAGTTTCTCAGAAACCTTCTTTCCAGTTTTGAACGGAAGATATTTCCTTTTTCACCATAGCCTTCTATGGAATTCCAAATAAACCTTTGCCAATTCCACAAGAACAGCCTTAGCGAAAGGCTTCTTGAAGGGAAAGATGTAACTCTGTGAGATGAATTAACAGAACACAGAGCAGTTTCTCAGAAAGCTTCTTTCCAGTTTTGAACGGAAGATATTTCCTTTTTCACCATAGCCCTCTATGGGCTTCCAAATATCCCTTTGCCAATTCCACAAGAACAGCCTTAGCGAAAGGCTTCTTGAAGGGAAAGATGTAACTCTGTGAGATGAATTAACAGAACACAGAGCAGTTTCTCAGAAAGCTTCTTCCCAGTTTTGAACGGAAGATATTTCCTTTTTCACCATAGCCCTCTATGGGCTTCCAAATATCCCTTTGCCAATTCCACAAGAACAGCCTTAGCGAAAGGCTTCTTGAAGGGAAAGATGTAACTCTGTGAGATGAATTAACAGAACACAGAGCAGTTTCTCAGAAAGCTTCTTTCCAGTTTTGAACGGAAGATATTTCCTTTTTCACCATAGTCCTCTATGGGCTTCCAAATATCCCTTTGCCAATACCACAAGAACAGCCTTAGCGAAAGGCTTCTTGAAGGGAAAGATGTAACTCTGTGAGATGAATTAACAGAACACAGAGCAGTTTCTCAGAAAGCTTCTTTCTAGTTTTGAACGGAAGATATTTCCTTTTTCACCATAGCCCTCTATGGGCTTGCAAATATCCCTTTGCCAATTCCACAAGAACTTTCTTAGCGAAAGGCTTCTTGAAGGGAAAGATGTAACACTGTGAGATGAATTGACAGAACACAGAGCAGTTTCTCAGAAAGCTTCTTTCCAGTTTTGAACGGAAGATATTTCCTTTTTCACCATAGCCCTCTATGGGCTTCCAAATATCCCTTTGCCAATTCCACAAGAACAGCCTTAGCGAAAGGCTTCTTGAAGGGAAAGATGTAACTCTGTGAGATGAATTCACAGAACACAGAGCAGTTTCTCAGAAAGCTTCTTTCCAGTTTTGAACGGAAGATATTTCCTTTTTCACCACAGCCCTCTATGGGCTTCCAAATATCCCTTTGCCAATTCCACAAGAACAGCCTTAGCGAAAGGCTTCTTGAAGGGAAAGATGTAACTCTGTGAGATGAATTAACAGAACACAGAGCAGTTTCTCAGAAAGCTTATTTCCATTTTTGAACGGAAGATATTTCCTTTTTCACCATAGCGCTCTAAGGGCTTCCAAATATCCCTTTGCCAATTGGACAAGAACAGCCTTAGCGAAAGGCTTCTTGAAGGGAAAGATGTAACTCTGTGAGATGAATTTACAGAACACACAGCAGTTTCTCAGAAAGCTTCTTTCCAGTTTTGAACGGAAGATATTTCCTTTTTCACCATAGCCCTCTATGGGCTTCCAAATATCCCTTTGCCAATTCCACAAGAACAGCCTTAGCGAAAGGCTTCTTGAAGGGAAAGATGTAACTCTGTGAGATGAATTAACAGAACACAGAGCAGTTTCTCAGAAAGCTTCTTTCCAGTTTTGAACGGAAGATATTTCCTTTTTCACCATAGCCCTCTGTGGGCTTCCAAATATCCCTTTGCCAATTCCAAAAGAACAGCCTTAGCGAAAGGCTTCTTGAAGGGAAAGATGTAACTCTGTGAGATGAATTAACAGAACACAGAGCAGTTTCTCAGAAAGCTTCTTTCCAGTTTTGAAAGGAAGATATTTCCTTTTTCACCATAGCTCTTCATGGGATTCCAAATATCCCTTTGCCAATTCCACAAGAACAGCCTTAGCGAAAGGCTTCTTGAAGGGAGAGATGTAACTCTGTGAGATGAATTAACAGAACACAGAGCAGTTTCTCAGAAAGCTTCTTTCCAGTTTTTAACGGAAAATATTCCTTTTTCACCATAGCCCTCTATGGGCTTCCAAATATCAATTTGCCAATTCCACAAGAACAGCCTTAGCGAAAGGCTTCTTGTAGGGAAAGATGTAACTCTGTGAGATGAATTAACAGAACATAGAACAGTTTCTCAGAAAGCTTCTTTCCAGTTTTGAAAGGAAGATATTTCCTTTTTCACCTTAGCCCTCTAAGGGCTTCCAAATATCCCTTTGCCAATTGGACAAGAACAGCCTTAGCGAAAGGCTTCTTGAAGGGAAAGATGTAACTCTGTGAGATGAATTAACAGAACACAGAGCAGTTTCTCAGAAAGCTTCTTTCCAGTTTTGAACGGAAGATATTTCCTTTTTCACCATAGCCCTCTATGGGCTTCCAAATATCCCTTTGCCAATTCCACAAGAACTGCCTTAGCGAAAGGCTTCTTGAAGGGAAAGATGTAACACTGTGAGATGAATTAACAGAACACAGAGCAGTTTCTCAGAAAGCTTCTTTCCAGTTTTTAACGGAAGATATTTCCTTTTTCACCATAGCCCTCTATGGGCTTCCAAATATCCCTTTGCCAATTGCACAAGAACAGACTTAGTGAAAGGATTCTTGAAGGGAAAGATGTAACACTGTCAGATGAATTAACAGAACACAGAGCAGTTTCTCAGAAAGCTTCTTTCCAGTTTTGAACGGAAGATATTTCCTTTTTCACCATAGCCCTCTATGGGCTTCCAAATATCCCTTTGCCAATTCCACAAGAACAGCCTTAGCGAAAGGCTTCTTGAAGGGAAAGATGTAACTCTGTGAGATGAATTAACAGAACACAGAGCAGTTTCTCAGAAAGCTTCTTTCCAGTTTTGAACGGAAGATATTTCCTTTTTCACCATAGCCCTCTATGGGCTTCCAAATATCCCTTTGCCAATTCCACAAGAACAGCCTTAGCAAAAGGCTTCTTGAAGGGAAAGATGTAACTCTGTGAGATGAATTAACAGAACACGGAGCAGTTTCTCAGAAAGCTTGTTTCAAGTTTTGAACGGAAGATATTTCCTTTTTCACCATAGCCCTCTGTTTGCTTAAAAATATCCCTTTTCCAATTCCACAAGAACAGCCTTAGCGAAAGGCTTCTTGAAGGGAAAGATGTAACTCTGTGAGATGAATTAACAGAACACAGAGCAGTTTCTCAGAAAGCTTCTTTCTGGTTTTGAACGGAAGATATTTCCTTTTTCACCATAGCCCTCTATGGGCTTCCAAATATCCCTTTGCCAATTCCACAAGAACAGCCTTAGCGAAAGGCTTCTTGAAGGGAAAGATGTAACTCTGTGAGATGAATTAACAGAACACAGAGCAGTTTCTCAGAAATCTTCTTTCCAGTTTTGAACGGAAGATATTTCCTTTTTCAGCATAACCCTGTATGGGCTTCCAAATATCTCTTTTCCAATTCCAAAAGAACAGCCTTAGGGAAAGGCTTCTTGAAGGGAAAGATGTAACTCTATGAGATGAATTAACAGAACACAGAGCAGTTTCTCAGAAAGCTTCTTTCCAGTTTTGAACGGAAGATATTTCCTTTTTCACCAAAGCCTTCTATGGGCTTCCAAATATCCCTTTGCCAATTCCACAAGAACAGCCTTAGCGAAAGGCTTCTTGAAGGGAAAGATGTAACTCTGTGAGATGAATTAACAGAACACAGAGCAGTTTCTCAGAAAGCTTCTTTCCAGTTTTGAACGGAAGATATTACCTTTTTCAACATAGCCCTCTATGGGCTTCCAAATATCCCTTTGCCAATTCCACAAGAACAGCCTTAGCGAAAGGCTTCTTGAAGGGAAAGATGTAACTCTGTGAGATGAATTAACAGATCACAGAGCAGTTTCTCAGAAAGCTTCTTTCCAGTTTTGAACGGAAGATATTTCCTTTTTCACCATAGCCCTCTATGGGCTTCCAAATATCCCTTTGCCAATTCCACAAGAACAGCCTTAGCGAAAGGCTTCTTGAAGGGAAAGATGTAACTCTGTGAGATGAATTAACAGAACACAGAGCAGTTTCTCAGAAAGCTTCTTTCCACTTTTGAACGGAAGATATTTCCTTTTTCACCATAGCCCTCTATGGGCTTCCAAATATCCCTTTGCCAATTCCACAAGAACAGCCTTAGCGAAAGGCTTCTTGAAGGGAAAGATGTAACTCTGTGAGATGAATTAACAGAACACAGAGCAGTTTCTCAGAAAGCTTCTTTCCACTTTTGAACGGAAGATATTTCCTTTTTCACCATAGCCCTCTATGGGCTTCCAAATATCCCTTTGCCAATTCCACAAGAACAGCCTTAGCGAAAGGCTGCTTGAAGGGAAAGATGTAACTCTGTGAGATGAATTAACAGAACACAGAGCAGTTTCTCAGAAAGCTTCTTTCCAGTTTTGAACGTAAGATATTTCCTTTTTCACCATAGCTCTTCATGGGCTTCCAAATATCCCTTTGCCAATTCCACAAGAACAGCCTTAGCGAAAGGCTTCTTGAAGGGAAAGATGTAACTCTGTGAGATGAATTAACAGAACACAGAGCAGTTTCTCAGAAAGCTTCTTTCTAGTTTTGAACGGAAGATATTCCTTTTTCACCACAGCCCTCTATGGGCTTCCAAATATCAATTTGCCAATTCCACAGGAACAGCCTTAGCGAAAGGCTTCTTGTAGGGAAAGATGTAACTCTGTGAGATGAATTAACAGAACACAGAGCAGTTTCTCAGAAACCTTCTTTCCAGTTTTGAAAGGAAGATATTTCCTTTTTCACCATAGCGCTCTAAGGGCTTCCAAATATCCCTTTGCCAATTGGACAAGAACAGCCTTAGCGAAAGGCTTCTTGAAGGGAAAGATGTAACTCTGTGAGATGAATTAACAGAACACAGAGCAGTTTCTCAGAAAGCTTCTTTCCACTTTTGAACGGAAGATATTTCCTTTTTCACCATAGCCCTCTATTTGCTTCCAAATATCCCTTTGCCAATTCCACAAGAACAGCCTTAGCGAAAGGCTTCTTGAAGGGAAAGATGTAACACTGTGAGATGAATTAACAGAACACAGAGCAGTTTCTCGGAAAGCTTCTTTATAGTTTTGAACGGAAGCTATTTCCTTTTTCACCATAGCCCTCTATGGGCTTCCAAATATCCCTTTGCCAATTCCACAAGAACAGCCTTAGCGAAAGGCTTCTTGAAGGGAAAGATGTAACTCTGTGAGATGAATTAACAGAACACCGAGCAGTTTCTCAGAAATCTTCTTTCCAGTTTTGAACGGAAGATATTTCCTTTTTCAGCATAACCCTGTATGGGCTTCCAAATATCTCTTTTCCAATTCCAAAAGAACAGCCTTAGGGAAAGGCTTCTTGAAGGGAAAGATGTAACTCTGTGAGATGAATTAACAGAACACAGAGCAGTTTCTCAGAAAGCTTCTTTCCAGTTTTGAACGGAAGATATTTCCTTTTTCACCATAGCCTTCTATGGAATTCCAAATAAACCTTTGCCAATTCCACAAGAACAGCCTTAGCGAAAGGCTTCTTGAAGGGAAAGATGTAACTCTGTGAGATGAATTAACAGAACACAGAGCAGTTTCTCAGAAAGCTTCTTTCCAGTTTTGAACGGAAGATATTTCCTTTTTCACCATAGCCCTCTATGGGCTTCCAAATATCCCTTTGCCAATTCCACAAGAACAGCCTTAGCGAAAGGCTTCTTGTAGGGAAAGATGTAACTCTGTGAGATGAATTAACAGAACACAGAGCAGTTTCTCAGAAAGCTTCTTCCCAGTTTTGAACGGAAGATATTTCCTTTTTCACCATAGCCCTCTATGGGCTTCCAAATATCCCTTTGCCAATTCCACAAGAACAGCCTTAGCGAAAGGCTTCTTGAAGGGAAAGATGTAACTCTGTGAGATGAATTAACAGAACACAGAGCAGTTTCTCAGAAAGCTTCTTTCCAGTTTTGAACGGAAGATATTTCCTTTTTCACCATAGCCCTCTATGGGCTTCCAAATATCCCTTTGCCAATTCCACAAGAACAGCCTTAGCGAAAGGCTTCTTGAAGGGAAAGATGTAACTCTGTGAGATGAATTAACAGAACACAGAGCAGTTTCTCAGAAAGCTTCTTTCCACTTTTGAACGGAAGATATTTCCTTTTTCACCATAGCCCTCTATGGGCTTCCAAATATCCCTTTGCCAATTCCACAAGAACAGCCTTAGCGAAAGGCTGCTTGAAGGGAAAGATGTAACTCTGTGAGATGAATTAACAGAACACAGAGCAGTTTCTCAGAAAGCTTCTTTCCAGTTTTGAACGTAAGATATTTCCTTTTTCACCATAGCTCTTCATGGGCTTCCAAATATCCCTTTGCCAATTCCACAAGAACAGCCTTAGCGAAAGGCTTCTTGAAGGGAAAGATGTAACTCTGTGAGATGAATTAACAGAACACAGAGCAGTTTCTCAGAAAGCTTCTTTCTAGTTTTGAACGGAAGATATTCCTTTTTCACCATAGCCCTCTATGGGCTTCCAAATATCAATTTGCCAATTCCACAGGAACAGCCTTAGCGAAAGGCTTCTTGTAGGGAAAGATGTAACTCTGTGAGATGAATTAACAGAACACAGAGCAGTTTCTCAGAAACCTTGTTTCCAGTTTTGAAAGGAAGATATTTCCTTTTTCACCATAGCGCTCTAAGGGCTTCCAAATATCCCTTTGCCAATTGGACAAGAACAGCCTTAGCGAAAGGCTTCTTGAAGGGAAAGATGTAACTCTGTGAGATGAATTAACAGAACACAGAGCAGTTTCTCAGAAAGCTTCTTTCCACTTTTGAACGGAAGATATTTCCTTTTTCACCATAGCCCTCTATTTGCTTCCAAATATCCCTTTGCCAATTCCACAAGAACAGCCTTAGCGAAAGGCTTCTTGAAGGGAAAGATGTAACACTGTGAGATGAATTAACAGAACACAGAGCAGTTTCTCGGAAAGCTTCTTTATAGTTTTGAACGGAAGCTATTTCCTTTTTCACCATAGCCCTCTATGGGCTTCCAAATATCCCTTTGCCAATTCCACAAGAACAGCCTTAGCGAAAGGCTTCTTGAAGGGAAAGATGTAACTCTGTGAGATGAATTAACAGAACACAGAGCAGTTTCTCAGAAATCTTCTTTCCAGTTTTGAACGGAAGATATTTCCTTTTTCAGCATAACCCTGTATGGGCTTCCAAATATCTCTTTTCCAATTCCAAAAGAACAGCCTTAGGGAAAGGCTTCTTGAAGGGAAAGATGTAACTCTGTGAGATGAATTAACAGAACACAGAGCAGTTTCTCAGAAAGCTTCTTTCCAGTTTTGAACGGAAGATATTTCCTTTTTCACCATAGCCTTCTATGGAATTCCAAATAAACCTTTGCCAATTCCACAAGAACAGCCTTAGCGAAAGGCTTCTTGAAGGGAAAGATGTAACTCTGTGAGATGAATTAACAGAACACAGAGCAGTTTCTCAGAAAGCTTCTTCCCAGTTTTGAACGGAAGATATTTCCTTTTTCACCATAGCCCTCTATGGGCTTCCAAATATCCCTTTGCCAATTCCACAAGAACAGCCTTAGCGAAAGGCTTCTTGAAGGGAAAGATGTAACTCTGTGAGATGAATTAACAGAACACAGAGCAGTTTCTCAGAAAGCTTCTTTCCAGTTTTGAACGGAAGATATTTCCTTTTTCACCATAGCCCTCTATGGGCTTCCAAATATCCCTTTGCCAATTCCACAAGAACAGCCTTAGCGAAAGGCTTCTTGAAGGGAAAGATGTAACTCTGTGAGATGAATTAACAGAACACAGAGCAGTTTCTCAGAAAGCTTCTTTCCACTTTTGAACGGAAGATATTTCCTTTTTCACCATAGCCCTCTATGGGCTTCCAAATATCCCTTTGCTAATTCCACAAGAACAGCCATAGCGAAAGGCTGCTTGAAGGGAAAGATGTAACTCTGTGAGATGAATTAACAGAACACAGAGCAGTTTCTCAGAAAGCTTCTTTCCAGTTTTGAACGTAAGATATTTCCTTTTTCACCATAGCTCTTCATGGGCTTCCAAATATCCCTTTGCCAATTCCACAAGAACAGCCTTAGCGAAAGGCTTCTTGAAGGGAAAGATGTAACTCTGTGAGATGAATTAACAGAACACAGAACAGTTTCTCAGAAAGCTTCTTTCCAGTTTTGAAAGGAAGATATTTCCTTTTTCACAATAGCGCTCTAAGGGCTTCCAAATATCCCTTTGCCAATTGGACAAGAACAGCCTTAGCGAAAGGCTTCTTGAAGGGAAAGATGTAACTCTGTGAGATGAATTAACAGAACACAGAGCAGTTTCTCAGAAAGCTTCTTTCCAGTTTTGAACGGAAGATATTTCCTTTTTCACCATAGCTCTTCATGGGATTCCAAATATCCCTTTGCCAATTCCACAAGAACAGCCTTAGCGAAAGGCTTCTTGAAGGGAAAGATGTAACTCTGTGAGATGAATTAACAGAACACAGAGCAGTTTCTCAGAAAGCTTCTTTCCAGTTTTTAACGGAAAATATTCCTTTTTCACCATAGCCCTCTATGGGCTTCCAAATATCAATTTTCCAATTCCACAAGAACAGCCTTAGCGAAAGGCTTCTTGTAGGGAAAGATGTAACTCTGTGAGATGAATTAACAGAACATAGAACAGTTTCTCAGAAAGCTTCTTTCCAGTTTTGAAAGGAAGATATTTCCTTTTTCACCTTAGCCCTCTAAGGGCTTCCAAATATCCCTTTGCCAATTGGACAAGAACAGCCTTAGCGAAAGGCTTCTTGAAGGGAAAGATGTAACTCTGTGAGATGAATTAACAGAACACAGAGCAGTTTCTCAGAAAGCTTCTTTCCAGTTTTGAACGGAAGATATTTCCTTTTTCACCATAGCCCTCTATGGGCTTCCAAATATCCCTTTGCCAATTCCACAAGAACTGCCTTAGCGAAAGTCTTCTTGAAGGGAAAGATGTAACACTGTGAGATGAATTAACAGAACACAGAGCAGTTTCTCAGAAAGCTTCTTTCCAGTTTTGAACGGAAGATATTTCCTTTTTCACCATAGCCCTCTATGGGCTTCCAAATATCCCTTTGCCAATTGCACAAGAACAGACTTAGTGAAAGGATTCTTGAAGGGAAAGATGTAACTCTGTGAGATGAATTAACAGAACAGAGAGCAGTTTCTCAGAAAGCTTCTTTCCAGTTTTGAACGGAAGATATTTCCTTTTTCACCATAGCCCTCTATGGGCTTCCAAATATCCCTTTGCCAATTCCACAAGAACAGCCTTAGCGAAAGGCTTCTTGAAGGGAAAGATGTAACTCTGTGAGATGAATTAACAGAACACAGAGCAGTTTCTCAGAAAGCTTCTTTCCAGTTTTGAACGGAAGATATTTCCTTTTTCACCATAGCCCTCGATGGGCTTCCAAATATCCCTTTGCCAATTCCACAAGAACAGCCTTAGCGAAAGGCTTCTTGAAGGGAAAGATGTAACTCTGTGAGATGAATTAACAGAACACGGAGCAGTTTCTCAGAAAGCTTGTTTCAAGTTTTGAACGGAAGATATTTCCTTTTTCACCATAGCCCTCTGTTTGCTTAAAAATATCCCTTTGCCAATTCCACAAGAACAGCCTTAGCGAAAGGCCTCTTGCAGGGAAAGATGTAACTCTGTGAGATGAATTAACAGAACACAGAGCAGTTTCTCAGAAAGCTTCTTTCTGGTTTTGAACGGAAGATATTTCCTTTTTCACCATAGCCCTCTATGGGCTTCCAAATATCCCTTTGCCAATTCCACAAGAACAGCCTTAGCGAAAGGCTTCTTGAAGGGAAAGATGTAACTCTGTGAGATGAATTAACAGAACACAGAGCAGTTTCTCAGAAATCTTCTTTCCAGTTTTGAACGGAAGATATTTCTTTTTTCAGCATAACCCTGTATGGGCTTCCAAATATCTCTTTTCCAATTCCAAAAGAACAGCCTTAGGGAAAGGCTTCTTGAAGGGAAAGATGTAACTCTATGAGATGAATTAACAGAACACAGAGCAGTTTCTCAGAAAGCTTCTTTCCAGTTTTGAACGGAAGATATTTCCTTTTTCACCAAAGCCTTCTATGGGCTTCCAAATATCCCTTTGCCAATTCCACAAGAACAGCCTTAGCGAAAGGCTTCTTGAAGGGAAAGATGTCACTCTGTGAGATGAATTAACAGAACACAGAGCAGTTTCTCAGAAAGCTTCTTTCCAGTTTTGAACGGAAGATATTTCCTTTTTCACCATAGCCCTCTATGGGCTTCCAAATATCCCTTTGCCAATTCCACAAGAACAGCCTCAGCGAAAGGCTTCTTGAAGGGAAAGATGTAACTCTGTGAGATGAATTAACAGATCACAGAGAAGTTTCTCAGAAAGCTTCTTTCCAGTTTTGAACGGAAGATATTTCCTTTTTCACCATAGCCCTCTATGGGCTTCCAAATATCCCTTTGCCAATTCCACAAGAACAGCCTTAGCGAAAGGCTTCTTGAAGGGAAAGATGTAACTCTGTGAGATGAATTAACAGAACACGGAGCAGTTTCTCAGAAAGCTTGTTTCAAGTTTTGAACGGAAGATATTTCCTTTTTCACCATAGCCCTCTGTTTGCTTAAAAATATCCCTTTGCCAATTCCACAAGAACAGCCTTAGCGAAAGGCCTCTTGCAGGGAAAGATGTAACTCTGTGAGATGAATTAACAGAACACAGAGCAGTTTCTCAGAAAGCTTCTTTCTGGTTTTGAACGGAAGATATTTCCTTTTTCACCATAGCCCTCTATGGGCTTCCAAATATCCCTTTGCCAATTCCACAAGAACAGCCTTAGCGAAAGGCTTCTTGAAGGGAAAGATGTAACTCTGTGAGATGAATTAACAGAACACAGAGCAGTTTCTCAGAAATCTTCTTTCCAGTTTTGAACGGAAGATATTTCTTTTTTCAGCATAACCCTGTATGGGCTTCCAAATATCTCTTTTCCAATTCCAAAAGAACAGCCTTAGGGAAAGGCTTCTTGAAGGGAAAGATGTAACTCTATGAGATGAATTAACAGAACACAGAGCAGTTTCTCAGAAAGCTTCTTTCCAGTTTTGAACGGAAGATATTTCCTTTTTCACCAAAGCCTTCTATGGGCTTCCAAATATCCCTTTGCCAATTCCACAAGAACAGCCTTAGCGAAAGGCTTCTTGAAGGGAAAGATGTAACTCTGTGAGATGAATTAACAGAACACAGAGCAGTTTCTCAGAAAGCTTCTTTCCAGTTTTGAACGGAAGATATTTCCTTTTTCACCATAGCCCTCTATGGGCTTCCAAATATCCCTTTGCCAATTCCACAAGAACAGCCTTAGCGAAAGGCTTCTTGAAGGGAAAGATGTAACTCTGTGAGATGAATTAACAGATCACAGAGAAGTTTCTCAGAAAGCTTCTTTCCAGTTTTGAACGGAAGATATTTCCTTTTTCACCATAGCCCTCTATGGGCTTCCAAATATCCCTTTGCCAATTCCACAAGAACAGCCTTAGCGAAAGGCTTCTTGAAGGGAAAGATGTAACTCTGTGAGATGAATTAACAGAACACAGAGCAGTTTCTCAGAAAGCTTCTTTCCAGTTTTGAACGGAAGATATTTCCTTTTTCACCATAGCCCTCTATGGGCTTCCAAATATCCCTTTGCCAATTCCACAAGAACAGCCTTAGCGAAAGGCTGCTTGAAGGGAAAGATGTAACTCTGTGAGATGAATTAACAGAACACAGAGCAGTTTCTCAGAAAGCTTCTTTCCAGTTTTGAACGTAAGATATTTCCTTTTTCACCATAGCTCTTCATGGGCTTCCAAATATCCCTTTGCCAATTCCACAAGAACAGCCTTAGCGAAAGGCTTCTTGAAGGGAAAGATGTAACTCTGTGAGATGAATTAACAGAACACAGAGCAGTTTCTCAGAAAGCTTCTTTCTAGTTTTGAACGGAAGATATTCCTTTTTCACCACAGCCCTCTATGGGCTTCCAAATATCAATTTGCCAATTCCACAGGAACAGCCTTAGCGAAAGGCTTCTTGTAGGGAAAGATGTAACTCTGTGAGATGAATTAACAGAACACAGAGCAGTTTCTCAGAAACCTTCTTTCCAGTTTTGAAAGGAAGATATTTCCTTTTTCACCATAGCGCTCTAAGGGCTTCCAAATATCCCTTTGCCAATTGGACAAGAACAGCCTTAGCGAAAGGCTTCTTGAAGGGAAAGATGTAACTCTGTGAGATGAATTAACAGAACACAGAGCAGTTTCTCAGAAAGCTTCTTTCCACTTTTGAACGGAAGATATTTCCTTTTTCACCATAGCCCTCTATTTGCTTCCAAATATCCCTTTGCCAATTCCACAAGAACAGCCTTAGCGAAAGGCTTCTTGAAGGGAAAGATGTAACACTGTGAGATGAATTAACAGAACACAGAGCAGTTTCTCGGAAAGCTTCTTTATAGTTTTGAACGGAAGCTATTTCCTTTTTCACCATAGCCCTCTATGGGCTTCCAAATATCCCTTTGCCAATTCCACAAGAACAGCCTTAGCGAAAGGCTTCTTGAAGGGAAAGATGTAACTCTGTGAGATGAATTAACAGAACACAGAGCAGTTTCTCAGAAATCTTCTTTCCAGTTTTGAACGGAAGATATTTCCTTTTTCAGCATAACCCTGTATGGGCTTCCAAATATCTCTTTTCCAATTCCAAAAGAACAGCCTTAGGGAAAGGCTTCTTGAAGGGAAAGATGTAACTCTGTGAGATGAATTAACAGAACACAGAGCAGTTTCTCAGAAAGCTTCTTTCCAGTTTTGAACGGAAGATATTTCCTTTTTCACCATAGCCTTCTATGGAATTCCAAATAAACCTTTGCCAATTCCACAAGAACAGCCTTAGCGAAAGGCTTCTTGAAGGGAAAGATGTAACTCTGTGAGATGAATTAACAGAACACAGAGCAGTTTCTCAGAAAGCTTCTTCCCAGTTTTGAACGGAAGATATTTCCTTTTTCACCATAGCCCTCTATGGGCTTCCAAATATCCCTTTGCCAATTCCACAAGAACAGCCTTAGCGAAAGGCTTCTTGAAGGGAAAGATGTAACTCTGTGAGATGAATTAACAGAACACGGAGCAGTTTCTCAGAAAGCTTGTTTCAAGTTTTGAACGGAAGATATTTCCTTTTTCACCATAGCCCTCTGTTTGCTTAAAAATATCCCTTTGCCAATTCCACAAGAACAGCCTTAGCGAAAGGCCTCTTGCAGGGAAAGATGTAACTCTGTGAGATGAATTAACAGAACACAGAGCAGTTTCTCAGAAAGCTTCTTTCTGGTTTTGAACGGAAGATATTTCCTTTTTCACCATAGCCCTCTATGGGCTTCCAAATATCCCTTTGCCAATTCCACAAGAACAGCCTTAGCGAAAGGCTTCTTGAAGGGAAAGATGTAACTCTGTGAGATGAATTAACAGAACACAGAGCAGTTTCTCAGAAATCTTCTTTCCAGTTTTGAACGGAAGATATTTCTTTTTTCAGCATAACCCTGTATGGGCTTCCAAATATCTCTTTTCCAATTCCAAAAGAACAGCCTTAGGGAAAGGCTTCTTGAAGGGAAAGATGTAACTCTATGAGATGAATTAACAGAACACAGAGCAGTTTCTCAGAAAGCTTCTTTCCAGTTTTGAACGGAAGATATTTCCTTTTTCACCAAAGCCTTCTATGGGCTTCCAAATATCCCTTTGCCAATTCCACAAGAACAGCCTTAGCGAAAGGCTTCTTGAAGGGAAAGATGTAACTCTGTGAGATGAATTAACAGAACACAGAGCAGTTTCTCAGAAAGCTTCTTTCCAGTTTTGAACGGAAGATATTTCCTTTTTCACCATAGCCCTCTATGGGCTTCCAAATATCCCTTTGCCAATTCCACAAGAACAGCCTTAGCGAAAGGCTTCTTGAAGGGAAAGATGTAACTCTGTGAGATGAATTAACAGATCACAGAGAAGTTTCTCAGAAAGCTTCTTTCCAGTTTTGAACGGAAGATATTTCCTTTTTCACCATAGCCCTCTATGGGCTTCCAAATATCCCTTTGCCAATTCCACAAGAACAGCCTTAGCGAAAGGCTTCTTGAAGGGAAAGATGTAACTCTGTGAGATGAATTAACAGAACACAGAGCAGTTTCTCAGAAAGCTTCTTTCCAGTTTTGAACGGAAGATATTTCCTTTTTCACCATAGCCCTCTATGGGCTTCCAAATATCCCTTTGCCAATTCCACAAGAACAGCCTTAGCGAAAGGCTGCTGGAAGGGAAAGATGTAACTCTGTGAGATGAATTAACAGAACACAGAGCAGTTTCTCAGAAAGCTTCTTTCCAGTTTTGAACGTAAGATATTTCCTTTTTCACCATAGCTCTTCATGGGCTTCCAAATATCCCTTTGCCAATTCCACAAGAACAGCCTTAGCGAAAGGCTTCTTGAAGGGAAAGATGTAACTCTGTGAGATGAATTAACAGAACACAGAGCAGTTTCTCAGAAAGCTTCTTTCTAGTTTTGAACGGAAGATATTCCTTTTTCACCACAGCCCTCTATGGGCTTCCAAATATCAATTTGCCAATTCCACAGGAACAGCCTTAGCGAAAGGCTTCTTGTAGGGAAAGATGTAACTCTGTGAGATGAATTAACAGAACACAGAGCAGTTTCTCAGAAACCTTCTTTCCAGTTTTGAAAGGAAGATATTTCCTTTTTCACCATAGCGCTCTAAGGGCTTCCAAATATCCCTTTGCCAATTGGACAAGAACAGCCTTAGCGAAAGGCTTCTTGAAGGGAAAGATGTAACTCTGTGAGATGAATTAACAGAACACAGAGCAGTTTCTCAGAAAGCTTCTTTCCACTTTTGAACGGAAGATATTTCCTTTTTCACCATAGCCCTCTATTTGCTTCCAAATATCCCTTTGCCAATTCCACAAGAACAGCCTTAGCGAAAGGCTTCTTGAAGGGAAAGATGTAACACTGTGAGATGAATTAACAGAACACAGAGCAGTTTCTCGGAAAGCTTCTTTATAGTTTTGAACGGAAGCTATTTCCTTTTTCACCATAGCCCTCTATGGGCTTCCAAATATCCCTTTGCCAATTCCACAAGAACAGCCTTAGCGAAAGGCTTCTTGAAGGGAAAGATGTAACTCTGTGAGATGAATTAACAGAACACAGAGCAGTTTCTCAGAAATCTTCTTTCCAGTTTTGAACGGAAGATATTTCCTTTTTCAGCATAACCCTGTATGGGCTTCCAAATATCTCTTTTCCAATTCCAAAAGAACAGCCTTAGGGAAAGGCTTCTTGAAGGGAAAGATGTAACTCTGTGAGATGAATTAACAGAACACAGAGCAGTTTCTCAGAAAGCTTCTTTCCAGTTTTGAACGGAAGATATTTCCTTTTTCACCATAGCCTTCTATGGAATTCCAAATAAACCTTTGCCAATTCCACAAGAACAGCCTTAGCGAAAGGCTTCTTGAAGGGAAAGATGTAACTCTGTGAGATGAATTAACAGAACACAGAGCAGTTTCTCAGAAAGCTTCTTCCCAGTTTTGAACGGAAGATATTTCCTTTTTCACCATAGCCCTCTATGGGCTTCCAAATATCCCTTTGCCAATTCCACAAGAACAGCCTTAGCGAAAGGCTTCTTGAAGGGAAAGATGTAACTCTGTGAGATGAATTAACAGAACACAGAGCAGTTTCTCAGAAAGCTTCTTTCCAGTTTTGAACGGAAGATATTTCCTTTTTCACCATAGCCCTCTATGGGCTTCCAAATATCCCTTTGCCAATTCCACAAGAACAGCCTTAGCGAAAGGCTTCTTGAAGGGAAAGATGTAACTCTGTGAGATGAATTAACAGAACACAGAGCAGTTTCTCAGAAAGCTTCTTTCCACTTTTGAACGGAAGATATTTCCTTTTTCACCATAGCCCTCTATGGGCTTCCAAATATCCCTTTGCTAATTCCACAAGAACAGCCATAGCGAAAGGCTGCTTGAAGGGAAAGATGTAACTCTGTGAGATGAATTAACAGAACACAGAGCAGTTTCTCAGAAAGCTTCTTTCCAGTTTTGAACGTAAGATATTTCCTTTTTCACCACAGCTCTTCATGGGCTTCCAAATATCCCTTTGCCAATTCCACAAGAACAGCCTTAGCGAAAGGCTTCTTGAAGGGAAAGATGTAACTCTGTGAGATGAATTAACAGAACACAGAACAGTTTCTCAGAAAGCTTCTTTCCAGTTTTGAAAGGAAGATATTTCCTTTTTCACAATAGCGCTCTAAGGGCTTCCAAATATCCCTTTGCCAATTGGACAAGAACAGCCTTAGCGAAAGGCTTCTTGAAGGGAAAGATGTAACTCTGTGAGATGAATTAACAGAACACAGAGCAGTTTCTCAGAAAGCTTCTTTCTAGTTTTGAACGGAAGATATTTCCTTTTTCACCATAGCCCTCTATGGGCTTGCAAATATCCCTTTGCCAATTCCACAAGAACTGCCTTAGCGAAAGGCTTCTTGAAGGGAAAGATGTAACACTGTGAGATGAATTGACAGAACACAGAGCAGTTTCTCAGAAAGCTTCTTTCCAGTTTTGAACGGAAGATATTTCCTTTTTCACCATAGCCCTCTATGGGCTTCCAAATATCCCTTTGCCAATTCCACAAGAACAGCCTTAGCGAAAGGCTTCTTGAAGGGAAAGATGTAACTCTGTGAGATGAATTAACAGAACACAGAGCAGTTTCTCAGAAATCTTCTTTCCAGTTTTGAACGGAAGATATTTCCTTTTTCACCACAGCCCTCTATGGGCTTCCAAATATCCCTTTGCCAATTCCACAAGAACAGCCTTAGCGAAAGGCTTCTTGAAGGGAAAGATGTAACTCTGTGAGATGAATTAACAGAACACAGAGCAGTTTCTCAGAAAGCTTATTTCCATTTTTGAACGGAAGATATTTACTTTTTCACAATAGCCCTCTATGGGCTTCCAAATATCCCTTTGCCAATTCCACAAGAACAGCCTTAGCGAAAGGCTTCTTGAAGGGAAAGATGTAACTCTGTGAGATGAATTTACAGAACACACAGCAGTTTCTCAGAAAGCTTCTTTCCAGTTTTGAACGGAAAATATTTCCTTTTTCACCATAGCCCTCTATGGGCTTCCAAATATCCCTTTGCCAATTCCACAAGAACAGCCTTAGCGAAAGGCTTCTTGAAGGGAAAGATGTAACTCTGTGAGATGAATTAACAGAACACAGAGCAGTTTCTCAGAAAGCTTCTTTCCAGTTTTGAACGGAAGATATTTCCTTTTTCACCATAGCCCTCTGTGGGCTTCCAAATATCCCTTTTCCAATTCCAAAAGAACAGCCTTAGCGAAAGGCTTCTTGAAGGGAAAGATGTAACACTGTGAGATGAATTAACAGAACACAGAGCAGTTTCTCAGAAAGCTTCTTTCCAGTTTTGAACGGAAGATATTTCCTTTTTCACCATAGCTATTCATGGGATTCCAAATATCCCTTTGCCAATTCCACAAGAACAGCCTTAGCGAAAGGCTTCTTGAAGGGAAAGATGTAACTCTGTGAGATGAATTAACAGAACACAGAGCAGTTTCTCAGAAAGCTTCTTTCCAGTTTTTAACGGAAAATATTCCTTTTTCACCATAGCCCTCTATGGGCTTCCAAATATCAATTTTCCAATTCCACAAGAACAGCCTTAGCGAAAGGCTTCTTGTAGGGAAAGATGTAACTCTGTGAGATGAATTAACAGAACATAGAACAGTTTCTCAGAAAGCTTCTTTCCAGTTTTGAAAGGAAGATATTTCCTTTTTCACCTTAGCCCTCTAAGGGCTTCCAAATATCCCTTTGCCAATTGGACAAGAACAGCCTTAGCGAAAGGCTTCTTGAAGGGAAAGATGTAACTCTGTGAGATGAATTAACAGAACACAGAGCAGTTTCTCAGAAAGCTTCTTTCCAGTTTTGAACGGAAGATATTTCCTTTTTCACCATAGCCCTCTATGGGCTTCCAAATATCCCTTTGCCAATTCCACAAGAACTGCCTTAGCGAAAGTCTTCTTGAAGGGAAAGATGTAACACTGTGAGATGAATTAACAGAACACAGAGCAGTTTCTCAGAAAGCTTCTTTCCAGTTTTGAACGGAAGATATTTCCTTTTTCACCATAGCCCTCTATGGGCTTCCAAATATCCCTTTGCCAATTGCACAAGAACAGACTTAGTGAAAGGATTCTTGAAGGGAAAGATGTAACTCTGTGAGATGAATTAACAGAACAGAGAGCAGTTTCTCAGAAAGCTTCTTTCCAGTTTTGAACGGAAGATATTTCCTTTTTCACCATAGCCCTCTATGGGCTTCCAAATATCCCTTTGCCAATTCCACAAGAACAGCCTTAGCGAAAGGCTTCTTGAAGGGAAAGATGTAACTCTGTGAGATGAATTAACAGAACACAGAGCAGTTTCTCAGAAAGCTTCTTTCCAGTTTTGAACGGAAGATATTTCCTTTTTCACCATAGCCCTCGATGGGCTTCCAAATATCCCTTTGCCAATTCCACAAGAACAGCCTTAGCGAAAGGCTTCTTGAAGGGAAAGATGTAACTCTGTGAGATGAATTAACAGAACACGGAGCAGTTTCTCAGAAAGCTTGTTTCAAGTTTTGAACGGAAGATATTTCCTTTTTCACCATAGCCCTCTGTTTGCTTAAAAATATCCCTTTGCCAATTCCACAAGAACAGCCTTAGCGAAAGGCCTCTTGCAGGGAAAGATGTAACTCTGTGAGATGAATTAACAGAACACAGAGCAGTTTCTCAGAAAGCTTCTTTCTGGTTTTGAACGGAAGATATTTCCTTTTTCACCATAGCCCTCTATGGGCTTCCAAATATCCCTTTGCCAATTCCACAAGAACAGCCTTAGCGAAAGGCTTCTTGAAGGGAAAGATGTAACTCTGTGAGATGAATTAACAGAACACAGAGCAGTTTCTCAGAAATCTTCTTTCCAGTTTTGAACGGAAGATATTTCTTTTTTCAGCATAACCCTGTATGGGCTTCCAAATATCTCTTTTCCAATTCCAAAAGAACAGCCTTAGGGAAAGGCTTCTTGAAGGGAAAGATGTAACTCTATGAGATGAATTAACAGAACACAGAGCAGTTTCTCAGAAAGCTTCTTTCCAGTTTTGAACGGAAGATATTTCCTTTTTCACCAAAGCCTTCTATGGGCTTCCAAATATCCCTTTGCCAATTCCACAAGAACAGCCTTAGCGAAAGGCTTCTTGAAGGGAAAGATGTCACTCTGTGAGATGAATTAACAGAACACAGAGCAGTTTCTCAGAAAGCTTCTTTCCAGTTTTGAACGGAAGATATTTCCTTTTTCACCATAGCCCTCTATGGGCTTCCAAATATCCCTTTGCCAATTCCACAAGAACAGCCTTAGCGAAAGGCTTCTTGAAGGGAAAGATGTAACTCTGTGAGATGAATTAACAGAACACGGAGCAGTTTCTCAGAAAGCTTGTTTCAAGTTTTGAACGGAAGATATTTCCTTTTTCACCATAGCCCTCTGTTTGCTTAAAAATATCCCTTTGCCAATTCCACAAGAACAGCCTTAGCGAAAGGCCTCTTGCAGGGAAAGATGTAACTCTGTGAGATGAATTAACAGAACACAGAGCAGTTTCTCAGAAAGCTTCTTTCTGGTTTTGAACGGAAGATATTTCCTTTTTCACCATAGCCCTCTATGGGCTTCCAAATATCCCTTTGCCAATTCCACAAGAACAGCCTTAGCGAAAGGCTTCTTGAAGGGAAAGATGTAACTCTGTGAGATGAATTAACAGAACACAGAGCAGTTTCTCAGAAATCTTCTTTCCAGTTTTGAACGGAAGATATTTCTTTTTTCAGCATAACCCTGTATGGGCTTCCAAATATCTCTTTTCCAATTCCAAAAGAACAGCCTTAGGGAAAGGCTTCTTGAAGGGAAAGATGTAACTCTATGAGATGAATTAACAGAACACAGAGCAGTTTCTCAGAAAGCTTCTTTCCAGTTTTGAACGGAAGATATTTCCTTTTTCACCAAAGCCTTCTATGGGCTTCCAAATATCCCTTTGCCAATTCCACAAGAACAGCCTTAGCGAAAGGCTTCTTGAAGGGAAAGATGTAACTCTGTGAGATGAATTAACAGAACACAGAGCAGTTTCTCAGAAAGCTTCTTTCCAGTTTTGAACGGAAGATATTTCCTTTTTCACCATAGCCCTCTATGGGCTTCCAAATATCCCTTTGCCAATTCCACAAGAACAGCCATAGAGAAAGGCTGCTTGAAGGGAAAGATGTAACTCTGTGAGATGAATTAACAGAACACAGAGCACTTTCTCAGAAAGCTTCTTTCCAGTTTTGAACGTAAGATATTTCCTTTTTCACCATAGCTCTTCATGGGCTTCCAAATATCCCTTTGCCAATTCCACAAGAACAGCCTTAGCGAAAGGCTTCTTGAAGGGAAAGATGTAACTCTGTGAGATGAATTAACAGAACACAGAACAGTTTCTCAGAAAGCTTCTTTCCAGTTTTGAAAGGAAGATATTTCCTTTTTCACAATAGCGCTCTAAGGGCTTCCAAATATCCCTTTGCCAATTGGACAAGAACAGCCTTAGCGAAAGGCTTCTTGAAGGGAAAGATGTAACTCTGTGAGATGAATTAACAGAACACAGAGCAGTTTCTCAGAAAGCTTCTTTCTAGTTTTGAACGGAAGATATTTCCTTTTTCACCATAGCCCTCTATGGGCTTGCAAATATCCCTTTGCCAATTCCACAAGAACTGCCTTAGCGAAAGGCTTCTTGAAGGGAAAGATGTAACACTGTGAGATGAATTGACAGAACACAGAGCAGTTTCTCAGAAAGCTTCTTTCCAGTTTTGAACGGAAGATATTTCCTTTTTCACCATAGCCCTCTATGGGCTTCCAAATATCCCTTTGCCAATTCCACAAGAACAGCCTTAGCGAAAGGCTTCTTGAAGGGAAAGATGTAACGCTGTGAGATGAATTAACAGAACACAGAGCAGTTTCTCAGAAAGCTTCTTTCCAGTTTTGAACGGAAGATATTTCCTTTTTCACCACAGCCCTCTATGGGCTTCCAAATATCCCTTTGCCAATTCCACAAGAACAGCCTTAGCGAAAGGCTTCTTGAAGGGAAAGATGTAACTCTGTGAGATGAATTAACAGAACACAGAGCAGTTTCTCAGAAAGCTTATTTCCATTTTTGAACGGAAGATATTTACTTTTTCACAATAGCCCTCTATGGGCTTCCAAATATCCCTTTGCCAATTCCACAAGAACAGCCTTAGCGAAAGGCTTCTTGAAGGGAAAGATGTAACTCTGTGAGATGAATTTACAGAACACACAGCAGTTTCTCAGAAAGCTTCTTTCCAGTTTTGAACGGAAGATATTTCCTTTTTCACCATAGCCCTCTATGGGCTTCCAAATATCCCTTTGCCAATTCCACAAGAACAGCCTTAGCGAAAGGCTTCTTGAAGGGAAAGATGTAACTCTGTGAGATGAATTAACAGAACACAGAGCAGTTTCTCAGAAAGCTTCTTTCCAGTTTTGAACGGAAGATATTTCCTTTTTCACCATAGCCCTCTGTGGGCTTCCAAATATCCCTTTGCCAATTCCAAAAGAACAGCCTTAGCGAAAGGCTTCTTGAAGGGAAAGATGTAACTCTGTGAGATGAATTAACAGAACACAGAGCAGTTTCTCAGAAAGCTTCTTTCCAGTTTTGAAAGGAAGATATTTCCTTTTTCACCATAGCTCTTCATGGGATGCCAAATATCCCTTTGCCAATTCCACAAGAACAGCCCTAGCGAAAGGCTTCTTGAAGGGAGAGATGTAACTCTGTGAGATGAATTAACAGAACACAGGGCAGTTTCTCAGAAAGCTTCTTTCCAGTTTTTAACGGAAAATATTCCTTTTTCACCCTAGCCCTCTATGGGCTTCCAAATATCAATTTGCCAATTCCACAAGAACAGCCTTAGCGAAAGGCTTCTTGTAGGGAAAGATGTAACTCTGTGAGATGAATTAACAGAACATAGAACAGTTTCTCAGAAAGCTTCTTTCCAGTTTTGAAAGGAAGATATTTCCTTTTTCACCTTAGCCCTCTAAGGGCTTCCAAATATCCCTTTGCCAATTGGACAAGAACAGCCTTAGCGAAAGGCTTCTTGAAGGGAAAGATGTAACTCTGTGAGATGAATTAACAGAACACAGAGCAGTTTCTCAGAAAGCTTCTTTCCAGTTTTGAACGGAAGATATTTCCTTTTTCACCATAGCCCTCTATGGGCTTCCAAATATCCCTTTGCCAATTCCACAAGAACTGCCTTAGCGAAAGGCTTCTTGAAGGGAAAGATGTAACACTGTGAGATGAATTAACAGAACACAGAGCAGTTTCTCAGAAAGCTTCTTTCCAGTTTTGAACGGAAGATATTTCCTTTTTCACCATAGCCCTCTATGGGCTTCCAAATATCCCTTTGCCAATTGCACAAGAACAGACTTAGTGAAAGGATTCTTGAAGGGAAAGATGTAACACTGTCAGATGAATTAACAGAACACAGAGCAGTTTCTCAGAAAGCTTCTTTCCAGTTTTGAACGGAAGATATTTCCTTTTTCACCATAGCCCTCTATGGGCTTCCAAATATCCCTTTGCCAATTCCACAAGAACAGCCTTAGCGAAAGGCTTCTTGAAGGGAAAGATGTAACTCTGTGAGATGAATTAACAGAACACAGAGCAGTTTCTCAGAAAGCTTATTTCCATTTTTGAACGGAAGATATTTACTTTTTCACAATAGCCCTCTATGGGCTTCCAAATATCCCTTTGCCAATTCCACAAGAACAGCCTTAGCGAAAGGCTTCTTGAAGGGAAAGATGTAACTCTGTGAGATGAATTTACAGAACACACAGCAGTTTCTCAGAAAGCTTCTTTCCAGTTTTGAACGGAAGATATTTCCTTTTTCACCATAGCCCTCTATGGGCTTCCAAATATCCCTTTGCCAATTCCACAAGAACAGCCTTAGCGAAAGGCTTCTTGAAGGGAAAGATGTAACTCTGTGAGATGAATTAACAGAACACAGAGCAGTTTCTCAGAAAGCTTCTTTCCAGTTTTGAACGGAAGATATTTCCTTTTTCACCATAGCCCTCTGTGGGCTTCCAAATATCCCTTTTCCAATTCCAAAAGAACAGCCTTAGCGAAAGGCTTCTTGAAGGGAAAGATGTAACACTGTGAGATGAATTAACAGAACACAGAGCAGTTTCTCAGAAAGCTTCTTTCCAGTTTTGAACGGAAGATATTTCCTTTTTCACCATAGCCCTCTATGGGCTTCCAAATATCCCTTTGCCAATTCCACAAGAACAGCCTTAGCGAAAGGCTTCTTGAAGGGAAAGATGTAACTCTGTGAGATGAATTAACAGAACACAGAGCAGTTTCTCAGAAAGCTTCTTTCCAGTTTTGAACGGAAGATATTTCCTTTTTCACCATAGCCCTCTATGGGCTTCCAAATATCCCTTTGCCAATTCCACAAGAACAGCCTTAGCGAAAGGCTGCTTGAAGGGAAAGATGTAACTCTGTGAGATGAATTAACAGAACACAGAGCAGTTTCTCAGAAAGCTTCTTTCCAGTTTTGAACGTAAGATATTTCCTTTTTCACCATAGCTCTTCATGGGCTTCCAAATATCCCTTTGCCAATTCCACAAGAACAGCCTTAGCGAAAGGCTTCTTGAAGGGAAAGATGTAACTCTGTGAGACGAATTAACAGAACACAGAGCAGTTTCTCAGAAAGCTTCTTTCTAGTTTTGAACGGAAGATATTCCTTTTTCACCACAGCCCTCTATGGGCTTCCAAATATCAATTTGCCAATTCCACAGGAACAGCCTTAGCGAAAGGCTTCTTGTAGGGAAAGATGTAACTCTGTGAGATGAATTAACAGAACACAGAGCAGTTTCTCAGAAACCTTCTTTCCAGTTTTGAAAGGAAGATATTTCCTTTTTCACCATAGCGCTCTAAGGGCTTCCAAATATCCCTTTGCCAATTGGACAAGAACAGCCTTAGCGAAAGGCTTCTTGAAGGGAAAGATGTAACTCTGTGAGATGAATTAACAGAACACAGAGCAGTTTCTCAGAAAGCTTCTTTCCACTTTTGAACGGAAGATATTTCCTTTTTCACCATAGCCCTCTATTTGCTTCCAAATATCCCTTTGCCAATTCCACAAGAACAGCCTTAGCGAAAGGCTTCTTGAAGGGAAAGATGTAACACTGTGAGATGAATTAACAGAACACAGAGCAGTTTCTCGGAAAGCTTCTTTATAGTTTTGAACGGAAGCTATTTCCTTTTTCACCATAGCCCTCTATGGGCTTCCAAATATCCCTTTGCCAATTCCACAAGAACAGCCTTAGCGAAAGGCTTCTTGAAGGGAAAGATGTAACTCTGTGAGATGAATTAACAGAACACAGAGCAGTTTCTCAGAAATCTTCTTTCCAGTTTTGAACGGAAGATATTTCCTTTTTCAGCATAACCCTGTATGGGCTTCCAAATATCTCTTTTCCAATTCCAAAAGAACAGCCTTAGGGAAAGGCTTCTTGAAGGGAAAGATGTAACTCTGTGAGATGAATTAACAGAACACAGAGCAGTTTCTCAGAAAGCTTCTTTCCAGTTTTGAACGGAAGATATTTCCTTTTTCACCATAGCCTTCTATGGAATTCCAAATAAACCTTTGCCAATTCCACAAGAACAGCCTTAGCGAAAGGCTTCTTGAAGGGAAAGATGTAACTCTGTGAGATGAATTAACAGAACACAGAGCAGTTTCTCAGAAAGCTTCTTCCCAGTTTTGAACGGAAGATATTTCCTTTTTCACCATAGCCCTCTATGGGCTTCCAAATATCCCTTTGCCAATTCCACAAGAACAGCCTTAGCGAAAGGCTTCTTGAAGGGAAAGATGTAACTCTGTGAGATGAATTAACAGAACACAGAGCAGTTTCTCAGAAAGCTTCTTTCCAGTTTTGAACGGAAGATATTTCCTTTTTCACCATAGCCCTCTATGGGCTTCCAAATATCCCTTTGCCAATTCCACAAGAACAGCCTTAGCGAAAGGCTTCTTGAAGGGAAAGATGTAACTCTGTGAGATGAATTAACAGAACACAGAGCAGTTTCTCAGAAAGCTTCTTTCCACTTTTGAACGGAAGATATTTCCTTTTTCACCATAGCCCTCTATGGGCTTCCAAATATCCCTTTGCTAATTCCACAAGAACAGCCATAGCGAAAGGCTGCTTGAAGGGAAAGATGTAACTCTGTGAGATGAATTAACAGAACACAGAGCAGTTTCTCAGAAAGCTTCTTTCCAGTTTTGAACGTAAGATATTTCCTTTTTCACCACAGCTCTTCATGGGCTTCCAAATATCCCTTTGCCAATTCCACAAGAACAGCCTTAGCGAAAGGCTTCTTGAAGGGAAAGATGTAACTCTGTGAGATGAATTAACAGAACACAGAACAGTTTCTCAGAAAGCTTCTTTCCAGTTTTGAAAGGAAGATATTTCCTTTTTCACAATAGCGCTCTAAGGGCTTCCAAATATCCCTTTGCCAATTGGACAAGAACAGCCTTAGCGAAAGGCTTCTTGAAGGGAAAGATGTAACTCTGTGAGATGAATTAACAGAACACAGAGCAGTTTCTCAGAAAGCTTCTTTCTAGTTTTGAACGGAAGATATTTCCTTTTTCACCATAGCCCTCTATGGGCTTGCAAATATCCCTTTGCCAATTCCACAAGAACTGCCTTAGCGAAAGGCTTCTTGAAGGGAAAGATGTAA
This sequence comes from Chlorocebus sabaeus, assembly GCF_047675955.1. NCBI lineage: Eukaryota > Metazoa > Chordata > Mammalia > Primates > Cercopithecidae > Chlorocebus > Chlorocebus sabaeus. Next base: position 101,810,366 of record NC_132925.1, on the reverse strand, counting down.
CACTGTGAGATGAATTGACAGAACACAGAGCAGTTTCTCAGAAAGCTTCTTTCCAGTTTTGAACGGAAGATATTTCCTTTTTCACCATAGCCCTCTATGGGCTTCCAAATATCCCTTTGCCAATTCCACAAGAACAGCCTTAGCGAAAGGCTTCTTGAAGGGAAAGATGTAACTCTGTGAGATGAATTAACAGAACACAGAGCAGTTTCTCAGAAATCTTCTTTCCAGTTTTGAACGGAAGATATTTCCTTTTTCACCACAGCCCTCTATGGGCTTCCAAATATCCCTTTGCCAATTCCACAAGAACAGCCTTAGCGAAAGGCTTCTTGAAGGGAAAGATGTAACTCTGTGAGATGAATTAACAGAACACAGAGCAGTTTCTCAGAAAGCTTATTTCCATTTTTGAACGGAAGATATTTACTTTTTCACAATAGCCCTCTATGGGCTTCCAAATATCCCTTTGCCAATTCCACAAGAACAGCCTTAGCGAAAGGCTTCTTGAAGGGAAAGATGTAACTCTGTGAGATGAATTTACAGAACACACAGCAGTTTCTCAGAAAGCTTCTTTCCAGTTTTGAACGGAAAATATTTCCTTTTTCACCATAGCCCTCTATGGGCTTCCAAATATCCCTTTGCCAATTCCACAAGAACAGCCTTAGCGAAAGGCTTCTTGAAGGGAAAGATGTAACTCTGTGAGATGAATTAACAGAACACAGAGCAGTTTCTCAGAAAGCTTCTTTCCAGTTTTGAACGGAAGATATTTCCTTTTTCACCATAGCCCTCTGTGGGCTTCCAAATATCCCTTTTCCAATTCCAAAAGAACAGCCTTAGCGAAAGGCTTCTTGAAGGGAAAGATGTAACACTGTGAGATGAATTAACAGAACACAGAGCAGTTTCTCAGAAAGCTTCTTTCCAGTTTTGAACGGAAGATATTTCCTTTTTCACCATAGCTCTTCATGGGATTCCAAATATCCCTTTGCCAATTCCACAAGAACAGCCTTAGCGAAAGGCTTCTTGAAGGGAAAGATGTAACTCTGTGAGATGAATTAACAGAACACAGAGCAGTTTCTCAGAAAGCTTCTTTCCAGTTTTTAACGGAAAATATTCCTTTTTCACCATAGCCCTCTATGGGCTTCCAAATATCAATTTTCCAATTCCACAAGAACAGCCTTAGCGAAAGGCTTCTTGTAGGGAAAGATGTAACTCTGTGAGATGAATTAACAGAACATAGAACAGTTTCTCAGAAAGCTTCTTTCCAGTTTTGAAAGGAAGATATTTCCTTTTTCACCTTAGCCCTCTAAGGGCTTCCAAATATCCCTTTGCCAATTGGACAAGAACAGCCTTAGCGAAAGGCTTCTTGAAGGGAAAGATGTAACTCTGTGAGATGAATTAACAGAACACAGAGCAGTTTCTCAGAAAGCTTCTTTCCAGTTTTGAACGGAAGATATTTCCTTTTTCACCATAGCCCTCTATGGGCTTCCAAATATCCCTTTGCCAATTCCACAAGAACTGCCTTAGCGAAAGTCTTCTTGAAGGGAAAGATGTAACACTGTGAGATGAATTAACAGAACACAGAGCAGTTTCTCAGAAAGCTTCTTTCCAGTTTTGAACGGAAGATATTTCCTTTTTCACCATAGCCCTCTATGGGCTTCCAAATATCCCTTTGCCAATTGCACAAGAACAGACTTAGTGAAAGGATTCTTGAAGGGAAAGATGTAACTCTGTGAGATGAATTAACAGAACAGAGAGCAGTTTCTCAGAAAGCTTCTTTCCAGTTTTGAACGGAAGATATTTCCTTTTTCACCATAGCCCTCTATGGGCTTCCAAATATCCCTTTGCCAATTCCACAAGAACAGCCTTAGCGAAAGGCTTCTTGAAGGGAAAGATGTAACTCTGTGAGATGAATTAACAGAACACAGAGCAGTTTCTCAGAAAGCTTCTTTCCAGTTTTGAACGGAAGATATTTCCTTTTTCACCATAGCCCTCGATGGGCTTCCAAATATCCCTTTGCCAATTCCACAAGAACAGCCTTAGCGAAAGGCTTCTTGAAGGGAAAGATGTAACTCTGTGAGATGAATTAACAGAACACGGAGCAGTTTCTCAGAAAGCTTGTTTCAAGTTTTGAACGGAAGATATTTCCTTTTTCACCATAGCCCTCTGTTTGCTTAAAAATATCCCTTTGCCAATTCCACAAGAACAGCCTTAGCGAAAGGCCTCTTGCAGGGAAAGATGTAACTCTGTGAGATGAATTAACAGAACACAGAGCAGTTTCTCAGAAAGCTTCTTTCTGGTTTTGAACGGAAGATATTTCCTTTTTCACCATAGCCCTCTATGGGCTTCCAAATATCCCTTTGCCAATTCCACAAGAACAGCCTTAGCGAAAGGCTTCTTGAAGGGAAAGATGTAACTCTGTGAGATGAATTAACAGAACACAGAGCAGTTTCTCAGAAATCTTCTTTCCAGTTTTGAACGGAAGATATTTCTTTTTTCAGCATAACCCTGTATGGGCTTCCAAATATCTCTTTTCCAATTCCAAAAGAACAGCCTTAGGGAAAGGCTTCTTGAAGGGAAAGATGTAACTCTATGAGATGAATTAACAGAACACAGAGCAGTTTCTCAGAAAGCTTCTTTCCAGTTTTGAACGGAAGATATTTCCTTTTTCACCAAAGCCTTCTATGGGCTTCCAAATATCCCTTTGCCAATTCCACAAGAACAGCCTTAGCGAAAGGCTTCTTGAAGGGAAAGATGTCACTCTGTGAGATGAATTAACAGAACACAGAGCAGTTTCTCAGAAAGCTTCTTTCCAGTTTTGAACGGAAGATATTTCCTTTTTCACCATAGCCCTCTATGGGCTTCCAAATATCCCTTTGCCAATTCCACAAGAACAGCCTTAGCGAAAGGCTTCTTGAAGGGAAAGATGTAACTCTGTGAGATGAATTAACAGAACACGGAGCAGTTTCTCAGAAAGCTTGTTTCAAGTTTTGAACGGAAGATATTTCCTTTTTCACCATAGCCCTCTGTTTGCTTAAAAATATCCCTTTGCCAATTCCACAAGAACAGCCTTAGCGAAAGGCCTCTTGCAGGGAAAGATGTAACTCTGTGAGATGAATTAACAGAACACAGAGCAGTTTCTCAGAAAGCTTCTTTCTGGTTTTGAACGGAAGATATTTCCTTTTTCACCATAGCCCTCTATGGGCTTCCAAATATCCCTTTGCCAATTCCACAAGAACAGCCTTAGCGAAAGGCTTCTTGAAGGGAAAGATGTAACTCTGTGAGATGAATTAACAGAACACAGAGCAGTTTCTCAGAAATCTTCTTTCCAGTTTTGAACGGAAGATATTTCTTTTTTCAGCATAACCCTGTATGGGCTTCCAAATATCTCTTTTCCAATTCCAAAAGAACAGCCTTAGGGAAAGGCTTCTTGAAGGGAAAGATGTAACTCTATGAGATGAATTAACAGAACACAGAGCAGTTTCTCAGAAAGCTTCTTTCCAGTTTTGAACGGAAGATATTTCCTTTTTCACCAAAGCCTTCTATGGGCTTCCAAATATCCCTTTGCCAATTCCACAAGAACAGCCTTAGCGAAAGGCTTCTTGAAGGGAAAGATGTAACTCTGTGAGATGAATTAACAGAACACAGAGCAGTTTCTCAGAAAGCTTCTTTCCAGTTTTGAACGGAAGATATTTCCTTTTTCACCATAGCCCTCTATGGGCTTCCAAATATCCCTTTGCCAATTCCACAAGAACAGCCATAGAGAAAGGCTGCTTGAAGGGAAAGATGTAACTCTGTGAGATGAATTAACAGAACACAGAGCACTTTCTCAGAAAGCTTCTTTCCAGTTTTGAACGTAAGATATTTCCTTTTTCACCATAGCTCTTCATGGGCTTCCAAATATCCCTTTGCCAATTCCACAAGAACAGCCTTAGCGAAAGGCTTCTTGAAGGGAAAGATGTAACTCTGTGAGATGAATTAACAGAACACAGAACAGTTTCTCAGAAAGCTTCTTTCCAGTTTTGAAAGGAAGATATTTCCTTTTTCACAATAGCGCTCTAAGGGCTTCCAAATATCCCTTTGCCAATTGGACAAGAACAGCCTTAGCGAAAGGCTTCTTGAAGGGAAAGATGTAACTCTGTGAGATGAATTAACAGAACACAGAGCAGTTTCTCAGAAAGCTTCTTTCTAGTTTTGAACGGAAGATATTTCCTTTTTCACCATAGCCCTCTATGGGCTTGCAAATATCCCTTTGCCAATTCCACAAGAACTGCCTTAGCGAAAGGCTTCTTGAAGGGAAAGATGTAACACTGTGAGATGAATTGACAGAACACAGAGCAGTTTCTCAGAAAGCTTCTTTCCAGTTTTGAACGGAAGATATTTCCTTTTTCACCATAGCCCTCTATGGGCTTCCAAATATCCCTTTGCCAATTCCACAAGAACAGCCTTAGCGAAAGGCTTCTTGAAGGGAAAGATGTAACGCTGTGAGATGAATTAACAGAACACAGAGCAGTTTCTCAGAAAGCTTCTTTCCAGTTTTGAACGGAAGATATTTCCTTTTTCACCACAGCCCTCTATGGGCTTCCAAATATCCCTTTGCCAATTCCACAAGAACAGCCTTAGCGAAAGGCTTCTTGAAGGGAAAGATGTAACTCTGTGAGATGAATTAACAGAACACAGAGCAGTTTCTCAGAAAGCTTATTTCCATTTTTGAACGGAAGATATTTACTTTTTCACAATAGCCCTCTATGGGCTTCCAAATATCCCTTTGCCAATTCCACAAGAACAGCCTTAGCGAAAGGCTTCTTGAAGGGAAAGATGTAACTCTGTGAGATGAATTTACAGAACACACAGCAGTTTCTCAGAAAGCTTCTTTCCAGTTTTGAACGGAAGATATTTCCTTTTTCACCATAGCCCTCTATGGGCTTCCAAATATCCCTTTGCCAATTCCACAAGAACAGCCTTAGCGAAAGGCTTCTTGAAGGGAAAGATGTAACTCTGTGAGATGAATTAACAGAACACAGAGCAGTTTCTCAGAAAGCTTCTTTCCAGTTTTGAACGGAAGATATTTCCTTTTTCACCATAGCCCTCTGTGGGCTTCCAAATATCCCTTTGCCAATTCCAAAAGAACAGCCTTAGCGAAAGGCTTCTTGAAGGGAAAGATGTAACTCTGTGAAATGAATTAACAGAACACAGAGCAGTTTCTCAGAAAGCTTCTTTCCAGTTTTGAAAGGAAGATATTTCCTTTTTCACCATAGCTCTTCATGGGATGCCAAATATCCCTTTGCCAATTCCACAAGAACAGCCCTAGCGAAAGGCTTCTTGAAGGGAGAGATGTAACTCTGTGAGATGAATTAACAGAACACAGGGCAGTTTCTCAGAAAGCTTCTTTCCAGTTTTTAACGGAAAATATTCCTTTTTCACCCTAGCCCTCTATGGGCTTCCAAATATCAATTTGCCAATTCCACAAGAACAGCCTTAGCGAAAGGCTTCTTGTAGGGAAAGATGTAACTCTGTGAGATGAATTAACAGAACATAGAACAGTTTCTCAGAAAGCTTCTTTCCAGTTTTGAAAGGAAGATATTTCCTTTTTCACCTTAGCCCTCTAAGGGCTTCCAAATATCCCTTTGCCAATTGGACAAGAACAGCCTTAGCGAAAGGCTTCTTGAAGGGAAAGATCTAACTCTGTGAGATGAATTAACAGAACACAGAGCAGTTTCTCAGAAAGCTTCTTTCCAGTTTTGAACGGAAGATATTTCCTTTTTCACCATAGCCCTCTATGGGCTTCCAAATATCCCTTTGCCAATTCCACAAGAACTGCCTTAGCGAAAGGCTTCTTGAAGGGAAAGATGTAACACTGTGAGATGAATTAACAGAACACAGAGCAGTTTCTCAGAAAGCTTCTTTCCAGTTTTGAACGGAAGATATTTCCTTTTTCACCATAGCCCTCTATGGGCTTCCAAATATCCCTTTGCCAATTGCACAAGAACAGACTTAGTGAAAGGATTCTTGAAGGGAAAGATGTAACACTGTCAGATGAATTAACAGAACACAGAGCAGTTTCTCAGAAAGCTTCTTTCCAGTTTTGAACGGAAGATATTTCCTTTTTCACCATAGCCCTCTATGGGCTTCCAAATATCCCTTTGCCAATTCCACAAGAACAGCCTTAGCGAAAGGCTTCTTGAAGGGAAAGATGTAACTCTGTGAGATGAATTAACAGAACACAGAGCAGTTTCTCAGAAAGCTTATTTCCATTTTTGAACGGAAGATATTTACTTTTTCACAATAGCCCTCTATGGGCTTCCAAATATCCCTTTGCCAATTCCACAAGAACAGCCTTAGCGAAAGGCTTCTTGAAGGGAAAGATGTAACTCTGTGAGATGAATTTACAGAACACACAGCAGTTTCTCAGAAAGCTTCTTTCCAGTTTTGAACGGAAGATATTTCCTTTTTCACCATAGCCCTCTATGGGCTTCCAAATATCCCTTTGCCAATTCCACAAGAACAGCCTTAGCGAAAGGCTTCTTGAAGGGAAAGATGTAACTCTGTGAGATGAATTAACAGAACACAGAGCAGTTTCTCAGAAAGCTTCTTTCCAGTTTTGAACGGAAGATATTTCCTTTTTCACCATAGCCCTCTGTGGGCTTCCAAATATCCCTTTTCCAATTCCAAAAGAACAGCCTTAGCGAAAGGCTTCTTGAAGGGAAAGATGTAACACTGTGAGATGAATTAACAGAACACAGAGCAGTTTCTCAGAAAGCTTCTTTCCAGTTTTGAACGGAAGATATTTCCTTTTTCACCATAGCTCTTCATGGGATTCCAAATATCCCTTTGCCAATTCCACAAGAACAGCCTTAGCGAAAGGCTTCTTGAAGGGAAAGATGTAACTCTGTGAGATGAATTAACAGAACACAGAGCAGTTTCTCAGAAAGCTTCTTTCCAGTTTTTAACGGAAAATATTCCTTTTTCACCATAGCCCTCTATGGGCTTCCAAATATCAATTTTCCAATTCCACAAGAACACCCTTAGCGAAAGGCTTCTTGTAGGGAAAGATGTAACTCTGTGAGAGGAATTAACAGAACATAGAACAGTTTCTCAGAAAGCTTCTTTCCAGTTTTGAAAGGAAGATATTTCCTTTTTCACCTTAGCCCTCTAAGGGCTTCCAAATATCCCTTTGCCAATTGGACAAGAACAGCCTTAGCGAAAGGCTTCTTGAAGGGAAAGATGTAACTCTGTGAGATGAATTAACAGAACACAGAGCAGTTTCTCAGAAAGCTTCTTTCCAGTTTTGAACGGAAGATATTTCCTTTTTCACCATAGCCCTCTATGGGCTTCCAAATATCCCTTTGCCAATTCCACAAGAACTGCCTTAGCGAAAGTCTTCTTGAAGGGAAAGATGTAACACTGTGAGATGAATTAACAGAACACAGAGCAGTTTCTCAGAAAGCTTCTTTCCAGTTTTGAACGGAAGATATTTCCTTTTTCACCATAGCCCTCTATGGGCTTCCAAATATCCCTTTGCCAATTGCACAAGAACAGACTTAGTGAAAGGATTCTTGAAGGGAAAGATGTAACTCTGTGAGATGAATTAACAGAACAGAGAGCAGTTTCTCAGAAAGCTTCTTTCCAGTTTTGAACGGAAGATATTTCCTTTTTCACCATAGCCCTCTATGGGCTTCCAAATATCCCTTTGCCAATTCCACAAGAACAGCCTTAGCGAAAGGCTTCTTGAAGGGAAAGATGTAACTCTGTGAGATGAATTAACAGAACACAGAGCAGTTTCTCAGAAAGCTTCTTTCCAGTTTTGAACGGAAGATATTTCCTTTTTCACCATAGCCCTCTATGGGCTTCCAAATATCCCTTTGCCAATTCCACAAGAACAGCCATAGAGAAAGGCTGCTTGAAGGGAAAGATGTAACTCTGTGAGATGAATTAACAGAACACAGAGCACTTTCTCAGAAAGCTTCTTTCCAGTTTTGAACGTAAGATATTTCCTTTTTCACCATAGCTCTTCATGGGCTTCCAAATATCCCTTTGCCAATTCCACAAGAACAGCCTTAGCGAAAGGCTTCTTGAAGGGAAAGATGTAACTCTGTGAGATGAATTAACAGAACACAGAACAGTTTCTCAGAAAGCTTCTTTCCAGTTTTGAAAGGAAGATATTTCCTTTTTCACAATAGCGCTCTAAGGGCTTCCAAATATCCCTTTGCCAATTGGACAAGAACAGCCTTAGCGAAAGGCTTCTTGAAGGGAAAGATGTAACTCTGTGAGATGAATTAACAGAACACAGAGCAGTTTCTCAGAAAGCTTCTTTCTAGTTTTGAACGGAAGATATTTCCTTTTTCACCATAGCCCTCTATGGGCTTGCAAATATCCCTTTGCCAATTCCACAAGAACTGCCTTAGCGAAAGGCTTCTTGAAGGGAAAGATGTAACACTGTGAGATGAATTGACAGAACACAGAGCAGTTTCTCAGAAAGCTTCTTTCCAGTTTTGAACGGAAGATATTTCCTTTTTCACCATAGCCCTCTATGGGCTTCCAAATATCCCTTTGCCAATTCCACAAGAACAGCCTTAGCGAAAGGCTTCTTGAAGGGAAAGATGTAACGCTGTGAGATGAATTAACAGAACACAGAGCAGTTTCTCAGAAAGCTTCTTTCCAGTTTTGAACGGAAGATATTTCCTTTTTCACCACAGCCCTCTATGGGCTTCCAAATATCCCTTTGCCAATTCCACAAGAACAGCCTTAGCGAAAGGCTTCTTGAAGGGAAAGATGTAACTCTGTGAGATGAATTAACAGAACACAGAGCAGTTTCTCAGAAAGCTTATTTCCATTTTTGAACGGAAGATATTTACTTTTTCACAATAGCCCTCTATGGGCTTCCAAATATCCCTTTGCCAATTCCACAAGAACAGCCTTAGCGAAAGGCTTCTTGAAGGGAAAGATGTAACTCTGTGAGATGAATTTACAGAACACACAGCAGTTTCTCAGAAAGCTTCTTTCCAGTTTTGAACGGAAGATATTTCCTTTTTCACCATAGCCCTCTATGGGCTTCCAAATATCCCTTTGCCAATTCCACAAGAACAGCCTTAGCGAAAGGCTTCTTGAAGGGAAAGATGTAACTCTGTGAGATGAATTAACAGAACACAGAGCAGTTTCTCAGAAAGCTTCTTTCCAGTTTTGAACGGAAGATATTTCCTTTTTCACCATAGCCCTCTGTGGGCTTCCAAATATCCCTTTGCCAATTCCAAAAGAACAGCCTTAGCGAAAGGCTTCTTGAAGGGAAAGATGTAACTCTGTGAGATGAATTAACAGAACACAGAGCAGTTTCTCAGAAAGCTTCTTTCCAGTTTTGAAAGGAAGATATTTCCTTTTTCACCATAGCT